>NC_050480.2:111534113-111837863 GCF_012460135.2 Molothrus ater | reverse complement strand
CTGAGGGATCAAATCCCACAAGATTTCCAGGATCTGTCATTTCTTTCCTGAATTCCAGAATCTGGAGAGGAAGAAGAGAAGAGCTACCTTATTGTATTTAATACTCTAGAGCATGTCTCCATTGGTAAGAATTTAGAAAGAGTTCCAAGGGGTTGGGTTCTGCTTTCCAGGGCTCAGAATCACAGAATGGTTGAGGTTGGGAGGGACCTCCGGAGATCACCAAGTCCAAGCTCTGTTCAAGCACTCGCAGCAGAGCAGATCATCCAGGACTGTGTCCAGCTGGATTTTGATGTCTCCACAGCAAAGTCTGCATGACCTCTTTGCACAGAGGCTGCAGTGTTTCACAGAATCATGGAAAGGTTTGGGCTGGAAGGGATCTGATCATCAAGTTGCAACCCCTGCCATGGACTGGGACACCTTCCACCACCCCAGGCTGCTCAAAACCCCATCCAACCTGGCCTTGGACACTTCCAGGGGAGGAGCAGTCACAGCTTCTCTGGGCAACTTGTGCCAGGGCTCACCATCCTCACAGGGAACAATTTCTTCCCAATATCCCATCTAACCCTGTCCTCTGGCAGTTTGAATCCCCTGCCCTGATGGAACTTCACGTGTTTTGATTTGTTCTGCCAGTGGGCCCTGCTGAAGAGACTGAGCCCTGACCCTCATTACATCCTAGCAGGTATTTCTACACAATGATCAGATCCCCCTCAGCCTTCTGCTCTCCAGGCTGGAGAGTCCCAGCTGCCACAGCCTCCTCTCATCTCCTTGGCCCTGTGCTGGCCTCATTCCAGAAATGCCACATCCTTCTGGTACTGGGGAGACCAGAACCACATAGAACACTGTCCCCGTGCCCTCAGCAGTGCTGAGCAGAGCAGGATCTCCTCTCCTGACCTACTGGCTCTGCTCTGCCTCATGCAGCCCAGGACACTCTTGGCCTTTTCTTGCCATGGCTCAGCAAAATTAAGCCTGAAAACTCTATTTTGCTTAGCCAGGAACATCATGGTAGAATCTGGGGGGGCTAAGACTTGCAAACTTGCACAGCTAAAACTTACTCAAGTCAGGAACATAATTTCCTCATATGGGTAAGCACCAAAAAGCAGAGATTGAGTTTGCACATTCTGTAGGAAATGATCCTTCCCTAATTATAGAATATATTCTTACACACACACACACACCCCTGGTGACTCCAGGAACATGTTCACAATCCTAACCAGGTGTATTTTAGAATCTGTCAGGTAGAGATAACCTGCACCTGCCTCTTCCCACAGCTGAGGGTGTTGCCCTGGCACACTTACCACTCAGCAAAAATCTGGGAGAACTCCAGGGAGCTGTTGGCAACAGGTGAGATGAAATAAAAGGGGACATTGGAGAGTCCTGCAGAGTCAATGTACTGATAGAGGCACTCCAGCAGGTCGTAGATCACTCCAGAGGGGTAACAGGGAACCAGGACATTGCCTCCATTCCGGACAGTCATCGCTAGGGGAGAGACAACGAGAGAAATCAATTCACTGCTTGTGAATTTAAACTTTTAATAAATTCCTTTCACCCAAATTTATAGAAAAAGCAACTTTTGCATGAATTATGCACATGAGTTGGGAAGAAGTTTGGAAGTAACAGGGAACCAGGACACTGCCTCCATTCCGGACAGTCATCGCTAGGGGAGAGACAACGAGAGAAATCAATTCACTGCTTGTGAATTTAAACTTTTAATAAATTCCTTTCACCCAAGTTTATATAAAAAACAGCTTTTGCATGAATTAGCACAACACATTATGCACATGAGTTGGGAAGAAGTTTAGAAGTAACAGGGAACCAGGACATTGCCTCCATTCCAGGCAGTCATCGCTAGGGGAGAGACAACGAGAAAAATCAATTCACTGCCTTTGAATTTAAACTTTTAATAAATTCCTTTCACCCAAATTTATAGAAAAAGCAACTTTTGCATGAATTATGCACATGAGTTGGGAAGAAGTTTGGAAGTAACAGGGAACCAGGACATTGCCTCCATTCTGGACTGCCATCGCTAGGGGAAGAGACATTGAGAGAAATCAATTAATTGCCTTTGAATTTAAACTTTTAATAAATTCCTTTCACCCAAGTTTATATAAAAAGCAGCTTTTGCATGAATTATGCACATGAGTTGGGAAGAAGTTTGGAAGTAACAGGGAACCAGGACATTGCCTCCATTCCAGGCAGTCATCACTAGGGGAGAGACAACGAGAGAAATCAATTCACTGCCTTTGAATTTAAACTTTTAATAAATTCCTCTCACCCAAATTTATATAAAAAGCAGCTTTTGCATGAATTAGCACAACACATTATGCACCTGAGTTGGGAAGAAAATACATTTATTACCTGCCATCTCCAGGCTAAGTGGAGTGATTCTACTCCTTTAGCTGGAGGCACATGGAAAACTCCTGACAGGAGAGGGCAGCCGTGCACTGGCACAGGAGGATAAAGGAGTGACACAAACCACCTCACCATCGAAATAAACTCTGCTCCACCTCTTAGCTGCGTCCAGAGGGGAAGGACAACAACTCCCAGGTCTCAGCCAAAAGCACTGCACATGGTGAACTGTTCAGTGCTTGGATTTCAGATGAAAAGCTGAAGGTTTGGTTATTTCAAACAGCACTCAGAGCCAGAAATGGGTGATGGAATGTTTGGCCTTTTTAAAAACTCTAAATATTTCTGTCCTTTCTGTATAACAAGAACAATTTAAAACTTGTAGACAGCGTCAGACTAGATAAATATGAGGAGAAGAAAAAGGAAATATAGGTTTACTCTGTAATTGAGACAGATCTGAGCACAACAGCAAAAGCAAGCAGAGCAAACAGTTGTGTTCTTTTGGTAGAATGAATTACAAAAATACTGCACCTTCTGGGAAAGCAGAAATACTTTGTTCAGCTCAGTGAACAATTTCACCTGTGGGGTAAAACCATCCACTGCTGTTAAATGCAGTGCAGCAGCAATAACAGAATGCACCAAGCATTCCACAGAAGGCTGTGGAAGAGTCTGAAAATACAAATATTGCATCCCCCCCAAATCCCCTCCTTGACTTCAACTTCTTGCTGAGCTTTGCTGGGGTATGGATTTAACACTTTAAGGGTCTTTTTGCCCCTGATGGGGGCAGAATCTTCCTCAAGGAAGACTTTTCTGGCTGAATGTTTAAGTTTTATGGAGTTCAGGGAGATGCACAGCCTAGCAGGATTTTCCACATGCATTTGGGGTTGTTTTACTCCTTGTAGCAGTCAGTGCCTCTGACACTGCTATCAACAACTGCTGATCAAAGGCCCCTTGTTTATCACTTCTAATACAACTGCAGGGTAGTGGATTTATTTCTCCAGGCCATATGCAAACTATACCACCCAAATATTTGTGGAAATGAACAGCAATAGCTCACATTTGTCCAGAACTCGAGATGTTCCCAAACATCCCAGCAATGTGTGACATTATCCCCCTCACCTGGGCAAATCTAAACTATCCCAGCTGTAAACAGGATGTGAAGAGAGCAATGAGGAGGTTAAGAACAACATTTTCAAAGCCATCTGGAGGTGGAAGTTGAGGCTGTGGCTCCAAGACTTGAATTTACACACAGACATCACACACCCAAAAATTCTGCAGAGGGAAGTACCTACACCCACTGCAGCAGGAATGGTGCACAGGCCAGGGATGGGAGGCAGAACAGAGGTTAAAGAATGTGTCAGGCCACAAAAAAAGTGAGTTCCATTCCTTTGTGGTGCTTTGACCCTGGCTGGAGGCTGGGTGCCCACCAAAGCTGCTCTATCACCCAGCTGGGCAGGGGAGAAAATGGAACAAAAAGCTTGTGGGGAGAGTTAAAACCAGGGAGAGATCAATGACTAATTACCATCATGGACAAAATGGACTTGACTTGAGGAAATTAGCTCAATTTATTTCACCTCTCTCCACAGGGCACAGCCTGGCCAGGACCCTGCTCTAGTGTGGGGTCACAGCTCCTGCAGGCATCCCCTGCTCCAGTGTGGGGTCACAGCTCCTTCAGGCATCCCCTGCTCCAGTGTGGGGTCACAGCTCCTGCAGGCATCCCCTGCTCCAGTGTGGGGTCACAGCTCCTTCAGGCATCCCCTGCTCCAGTGTGGGGTCACAGCTCCTGCAGGCATCCCCTGCTCCAGTGTGGGGTCTCCAGGTGGATTTCTGCACCCCCTGGGCCCCCACGGGCTGCAGGGGCACAGCTGCCCCTCCCTGGGCTGGGAATCTCAGCTTTGGTGCCTGGAGCAGTCCTGCCTCTTCTTCCTCACTGCCCTGGGGGTCTGCAGGGCTGTTCCTCACTAATCCTCACTCTCCTCTCCCCTGGCTGCAACTGCTCCTGCACAGTAACTTCCTTCTCCCCTTCACTCTGATATCTCACAAGTGCTGCCACCCCTGATGGGCTTGGCCTTGGCCAGCAGTGGGTCCATCCTGGAGCCAGCTGGGATGGGGGAAACTTCTGGAAACCCCTCACAGAAAGCAGCCCTGTAGCCCCACACTATCAAAACCTGGCCATGCCAAAGCCAATACAGCCTGAATTCCCAGCTCTCCCTTCCCCACAGCCACTGGTTCCCTGGAAACCTCAACATTTTCTGCTGGAAACAAGCAGAAGTTCAAGATTCCTGGGGCCACAGAAGAAATAACAGAGGGCAAAGTCTTGGAGGAGATGTCAGCTTGAGTTTCTGTCCCCAGCAAAACTGCAGAGCTATTTTGAGCAATAATGGATATAAAATCACAATCCTGGCAGTGGAGAATGTTCCAGCCAGGTGCCCACCAAGCCAGGGATCCACAAAGGGATAAGAATCACCTCCCAGCTTCTGCAAAACAGGGGTGAAAACCTTTCCAAGAATATTGCTTTCCACACAAGCAGCAGGTCCAGTCTGGCTCTCTGCAGCACTAAAACAACTTTTCAGAGTTGTCAGTAAGAGGACACATCTATCTGAAAGTTGTTTAAAGCCCAATTTATCTTGGTGACTGATGGATGCTCTCTCCTGATAAAAGTTGTATAATAATCTTGGCATTTCAAATTTAGTCTCCTTCAGCAGCTCCATAACAAGTTGTTCAATTTACAACTCACAAAGAGATCCTTGCTTTCCCAACAGCTGCTGCCACAAGGTCGAGTTGGCACCTAAAAAGCAAACTGTGCTCTTTTCTGCTCTCTATAAACACACACAGCCTCACACTCACACAAAATATCACCAACTGTCCCCACAGACAGACTGGCAGCTTTGCTGCTGCTGCCCAAGGCAATGTGGAAATAAAACTGCTCTCCTTAATAAAGCTGCAGAGTGCTGGTGCTGCAGAGCTGAGCAGGGAAAAAAGGGGCTTGGGGTAAACTGGATGAAAACAGAGACTGAGGTGGAATTTTCTGGGATGAAAACAGAGACTGAGGTGGAATTTTCATACTTCCATTTCTGTGCCTCACACCTCTCCTTCACAAGCCTGCTGGTACCCCCTCATACACACTTTTGGTGAATTTTGGTCTGCTTTAGAGTTTTTACCTTGAGTATTCTGAGCTGCTTGTGCACTCCCTTGAATATTTTGGAAGTGAGAAAACACAGTAGTAAAAACTACTGTGCTCAGCCTGGCTACTCAATTGCTTTGCCCAGTCCATTGCTTCTGGACTTTTTTACATATTTGAAAGAAAACTGATTTTCTCTTTTCCTGATATTGGGTAGATAAATATAGCTGGTGTCATGTAAAAGACAGCCCTAAACTGCATTAATATAGAATTATTTAATTTCTTCAGATTGCTGGTTTTTGGCAAGAATCACTCAAATTCCAGGTTCTTACAATGGCATTATTTTAATGATGTATCTCCCTTTGGTCTTTAATGCTTTTCTCATTTCTCCGAGTTTGTCTCATTCAAGACAGAAACTGGCTTGAGGACCTGCAAACCCCTGAAAATAGTTCAGAATGTTTCTGTAAACCAGAACAAGTTGTGCAGACAAAAAGCCACCATGCACTGACACATGTAACATGTTTATTTATACACAGTCAACTCCTGGATTCTGCTTTGGCTCAACTACAGCTCTAAGACTTTAATTTGTAAATGCATTTTAATTAACAGTCTCACTCTTGTTTACTCAGTGTTATAGGAGGGGATTGTGCCACTGTTTGTCAGAGGGACAGTGACCCCCATGAAGGTCCAGAGAAGGGCAGCACATCTGGATTTAGCAAAACAAGGTCACCAGAGCTGATCTGTGGCAGCTCACAGGATAATAAAATTGACAGTATTTAAAAACAATGAAAAGGCAGGTGAGATATACACACACACATGTAAAAAACCACACATTTAGGAAAGGAAGTCACAGGTGTTAACACAGCTTCAAGGGGAGGTTGAACAAAACCACTGGGCATCATTAACTACACAAACACATCTAATTCAGGAAATTCCTGAAATAAAAATACTTAAAGATCATGAGAGCAAAGTATCCCAGAATCCCACCCTGCTCTCCTGCTCTTCTTCAGGCATATGCACACAGTTCCTGTTGGAGCCAGGATGCTGGCAGAGAGGATCTTTAATAAGACCCATAATTATCATTCTTATAAAATGCCAAAATGTGCTCTATTAACAGATATTTAGGATCATTGAGTGGGTTGGGTTGGAAGGGACCTTAGGGATCACCCAGTTCCAACCCCCCCTGCCATGGGCAGGATCCCATTCCATCAGACCAGGAATTTAGTCTGATTTAATTTTCTCATGTCTTTTGGTAACCTTTGTCAGGATCTTCCTATCACAAGCTTTTTAGTTTTATTTGTAAAAAGTAGTGAATTTAAAATAAAGGGAAGATTTCTGATAAAAGAACAGGGAACGCAGGGCAGGACAGCCATGGAAAAGTGGTTTGATGAAAGAAGGATGAGAGCACAGACAAACTGAGCAGGGGGAAGGGGAGAAAAGGAGAGAACAGCACTGGATGTGACATTGCAAACAGGCTGGAAAATGCTGCCATTCACACTGATATCACAGCTTTGCAATTATCAGCTTTTCCAGCTGTGAAAGCGTCTGATTAGGTTTTATATATCTGGGGGTCTATAAATATATCTTGACTTTTTTTTTTTTTTAAACAGAGATTGTGCTGTTTGCTTTTGATATATTTAAAAGTCAGGTGTAAGAAGGGAAGCAGATGTGCTTGTTTTCAAAACTGAAAGTCATAAAAAAGCATAAGAAGATTTTACTCTGGCTGATACACAGGAAGGAAATAGTAATATTTCAGCTGGGAACAATATCCACATAGCCTGTTGGCAGCCAAGTGACATACTTAGCAAACCAGGAGCAGCAAGTGATTAAATCTCATTATACCTGTTCCATTCCAAAACATTTTAGGTACAACTTGTGTCTCTCCAAGCACTTACTGTATTAATGACATCAAGAGCACATCGTAAAATCTAAACAGGTAGTTTTATGCCAGGAGCTATAGCTGGACAACTTATTCAATTCCAGGAATCTCAGAATTATTTCCCACCCAAAGCCATGAATAAGATGATAAAACAGGCAGGATATTTCTCTCAGTGACCTACCCAGGTTGCTGCAGAACTCTCCCACCATTCCATCGGGGTTGGCAGTGGGGATCTGGGTCAGCCCTGTCAGGATGAGAACATCGCTGTTTTTCAGAGAAGCCTGGTCCATGGGCTGGAACAGAGCACAGGGAAATAAAATCAGGAATGGCAGAGTTTCTCCAGGCAGGACAGGATGAAAACAGTCACCAAACATTTTACACTTCACACTCCTCCACCTGTGGAAAACTAACTTGTTTTATTAAAGCAGAATGAAAATGCAAACCCATTTCTCTGCATTAGCAAACAGAGAGTAGATATTCAGAAATTAGATGCTAGTGTGACACTAAATACATATTCTTGACACTGAAAATGTGGCATGATCCAATCTTGATAAGGTAAAATCCAATTCTCTGTCTGCAGATTGGGAAAAGGTAACTTTGAGCCTCACTCTGGGTTGGGATGCCCTTCCCACAGCTACTGATTAAGCAAAAGTGGGCAACTGCTTGGCAGCTGTGTGGTATTTTATGGTTATTTACTCTCAATAAACAACTCTCGACAGTCTCACCAATCAGGAAAGATTTCTGCCAGAAGAGACAGATGAAGAGATTTCCTCTGCTGAACCTCCAAGACCACTGTAAGGTCAATTCCCCTGCTCACAGCTCTCCAGAGCCATTCCGAAGCAGTTGAGAAGGACCCTGCTCTGTTAAACATGCAGGGGAGTTTCATATTAACTCTGACAGGAGTTGAAACTGTGCACCCCCTTGTAGGATCAGACCTGACACGTGAGATTTATCACAATCTTTGACTCTCTCCAGTGTGTCCATGAAAATGAAATGCCAATAATGCAATAAAAAATAATATGGAATCTGTCTGTGATAATGTACATAATGATTATGGTATATTAGATCCACATAATTTCAGATGCCATTGCACTGAGAGGGCCTGCATTGATTTTTGTGGGTTAATGTAAAGAATATGTCTTAAAAGGCTTTTAGTGACATGTCTGAACCTGTGCTGTCAACTGCTGTTCTCCACTTCAGTGGCAATGGTGTCAATCCAGCATCAGGAGAGGGGGAGACAAAATTTCAATGGAAACCTTCTGCCAGAAGAACAGGGAACAGACAGTGGTGCCAGGTCTAAATCCCAATTCACTGGAAAAGCAGCTCTGGATATGTTCAAAGTAAATTCTATTTTAAAACAAAATGCAGTGACTTTTTTCACACCCTGCTAAAAAAAAAAGGGAATTTCATGATGAACTTTTCATCGTGATCATATGGAGAACCAGGACAGACAAACAACTTCTCACTCCCTGAGGAACAACTGATTTGTTGCTCACAATTCTGACTCTGTGCCACTTGAGATACTGTTATCATTACATATTGTCTGTCAAACATCAAAGAGATGATGAAGAGCTGGTTGGAAGCTCCCAAAACCCACACACAGAAACACCAGATTGTAGCAGCCTGTGCTGGTGCTCCCAGGGATTAACACCAGGACAAAAACTATCCATTGTCCTCAAAAAGCATCTGGAAGCAAATGCAAGACAGTGATGATATGGGGTAACATCTGTGATGTGGTAAATAACAAGAAAGTACAAACTGAATGGGATTTTAACTATCTGTTAAACTATTCCTTCTAAAGATGTGTCTGTGAGCAGTTCACTCACACCATTCTCTGCCACTGGGACTTAATTTCCTTAAAAACAGATTTTACCAGAAGCTTCCAGAGAAATGTTCACCTTTGGAAAATGATGAAGTCTGATCTGATAACCTGAATCCCTTTTCATGTCAGTGAGGAGAAAACATTCTCAGCTACCAAATTACTTTGTACAGGGCAAAGTTTCTCCTCACAGAAATGTTGCATTCACACATTATTAAATACTGCTGCTCCTTCTCTAGGAGGGGATGAGAGCACAGCCCAGGATGGAATGAGGCTGATGAGAAACAGGGATTTAGAGGCTCTGATACATTTTGTGCACCTAAGGATGGCCATACTATTAAGGATCATTTATCTACTGTAGTTTCTCAGCTGAGAACAAGCTTTTAAGAGAGGGATGCTCAGAAGCAAAGCTCTCCAGCAGACACCCACCTTGGGGGAAATCACTTAGTGATCAAAAACCTGACACATCTTCTAAATTATTTTTAAATACCTCCTGCAATAATGCTTTTAACTATTTTGACAACTTCTGAAGCGCACGGCACTGCAAACTTCAAGCCTTTCTTTTCAGTAAGAATTTATGGATCTAGAGAGAATTAATTTACTGGAAATTACATCTACAGCACTATAAAGACTTTGCCCTTAGCAGAGCGGGGTGGAAAAGTTGGCAGCCACTGAGCTATCATTCCTCCTAAGGAAGGATGTTTCAGAAGTGATATAAAGCAGTCTGTGAACTGTCTGTGAAGATTCTTCAGTCAAATATGGATTTTTTTTAAAGTCACTAATGCTCTTTTGTTTAACTCTATTGAAAATTTCCTCTCTAGAGTGAAAGACAATTCCACAGTTTTAAGTGAACATCAAATCACCAATAACAAAGAATTTTAGTTATCTTTCCCTCATAACTATTGATACCTGTCATTTGTCAGGGTATGTCTTATCAATGCCCATTAAGTCCAGGCACTGATAACGCAGTTTCCTTAGAGTAGCCTCTACCTTAAACCTGATCCCAGCTGGAATAACCCCTTTTTTTTGGAGCAAAAATTCCTCCTAAAGACTAAGAAAAGTCAGGGGCTGTACCTGAGGGTGTGTTGTAAGCAGAGAAGATCCTGAAACATAAGAAACCTTTTCATAGTGTGACTGGATAATCCAATTGGAACTCCCAAGAGCGTAGCCCGAGCTCAGAGGGGTGACCTGCACAGCACCAAACAGCTCCTGAAACACACAGTGAGAGACATAAACTTGAGAGAGCCCCAAAAGAAATCAGGACAGGTCATTTTGTCATCAGTGATAGTAATTTCAAAAGCAGTTCTGCTGCTCAAAGCCTTTGTGGAGCTGTTCTCCTGAGAATTGCATTTGCTGGTTTTACTCACCCATGTCTAGCAGGACACATGCTCTGAGAAAAACTTTTCCTGAGGCAGGGCCTCCATAAAGTCTCTCTTGCATGTGAATTTCATGGCATCTGAGTTCACACTGAACAATACCTCAAAATGAAGGAATCAATCTTGATCCTTGATCCTCTGCCTGTCTCTGCTGTATTGAAGAAGTTTGTGGGAGCTTTGCATCTTTGAAGACCGTTCTCCTTTAGTCAAATTAAATTGGTATTGGCCAGCAGGAGAGAAGGAAGGACAAGTACTTCTATATTGATATAAAAACTCTGCTTGGGTTGCAAATTTTACTGTGGAAAACAAACTTAACCTCAAACTCACTAGCTTTCTAACTTTATTTCTTTTCAAATGCTACCTGCTGGTAATTTAGCAACAACACCCTGCAAACTCAATCCACATTTTAGTTTCAGTGTAAGCAACTTTACAGTTGCCTACTTTCCAGGTATCATTAGGAATTGTATTCCTTCATCTGCACCCAGGAATGTGGAATACTTGTTTGGAGAAAGGAAAATAAACCTCCCTAATGTGATCTACCTTCTGGTTACTGAATAATAGAACAAGCATCTGATTCATGCAATACAATGATTTTTCTAGTATTTCAATACATATTTGGATGCCTTGAAAAACAAGGCAGGGTGCCTTCATTCCTCAGAGTGTGTAAGCCAAAGCTCTAAAGTTTGATTATTTGAAAAGTTAGCTTTGGGAAGAGAAAAAATAGAGTTTTTTCCCCCAGTAACTACAAAAGAATGATTGGCTCAGATACATACATCAAAAATTAAGGGAGATGCATCCACAGTGTGAGGACAGTCAAAAATTAACTGAAACAATCCATGGATAATGAGGAGTCACAACTTACTTTAACCCATATTTTATTTTTAAGGCCTTTGAGCAGCAAAAGCAGGTATCACAGCCCAAACAAGAGCAGGTTTCATGGCACACATGCTGCCAACAATCCATATGGGATCTGCAGACTATGGAACTGTGGGTTCACTTCATTCTGGAAAATACACTGGATTATAGTCAACAGCATTACAGTCAATAACTGTTAGCTGGAAGCCCTGGGAAAGGAGTTTCTGAAGTTCACATTCAACCATTAGGTTTTGTTTACAGTCCCTAATTTACAGTATGAAACAAAGTGGAGGCTAAAGCACTCTAAAGATTCCCAGAAGTGAGATTGGGGAGCTGGGAAGGGGATGTGGCTTAGAGACAGAGAGGATACATTCACTCCCTGCATCCTCCCAGCTCTCAGTGGGCCAGCCATCAGCTCCAAATTTGAGGGCACGCTGCCTTAAAATTGGCCTCCCCAAGGAAGAGAAGAAACAAATGGAAATTCCCTGATTTCACCAAACAAGAGCCCTTCCTGGGAGGCAGACTGAGGGGCAGTCTGTGTAATCCTGTCTTGCTTGCCTGTGCCAGGGTAACTAGATCCAACCAACGCAGGATTTGGAGGGGGAAAGCTGGGGAACAGCTGTTGAGGAGTTGCTGAGGAGTTTTGGTGTTGCCCTGAGGGCAGCTGTCCAGGTACTCACGATTTTCTGGGAGTAGCCCACCAGCTGGATCTTGCTGAGAGCTGCGTTCACCTCAGGCATGGTGTAGCACTTCCTCCACATGGACACCTCCACTGCATCCTTCAGTGGGGCTGGCAGCAACCTGTGAACACCAGTGGGAGGTTCTGTGGGGATCCAGACAACAGCTGGTGCTGGACCAGCTTCTACAACCATTTATATTCTCCACATCTTTCATTTTACCCTTTTAAATTTTTATCTTCAGTGTGCCTGGTGCTTCAAAGTGAGGAGCAAAGCCACACTTCCCAGTCTGCCTCACCCTGAGGACTGCTCTCCTCCAGCTCTCTTTGCTGCTGTTCTGTCCAGCCCTTGCATCAAAGAAGTAGCTGTGATCAAGGTGTTACCACAACTCTTGGGGTATTTTCATCACTGATGAAAGGTGCTGGCTGATCTGAGATGTCAACATGTAATGTACCTCCAGCACTAGGATTTCGGATCAGTGCCTATTTTTTATATCATAACAATATCATTTTTTATATCACAATAATCTGAATAATACCCTAATAATCTGTAACAATCTGGTGATTAAAGTACAGTTACCAGATCACGAGCAGGGATGGCCCTGCCCTGATTTCTGCCACTGGTCTCTTCCAAGAGCACATGTCCCTGCAGCTCAGCTTCCCTGCCTTCAACCCCACTTCCCTTCTGAGTGCCCTGGCAGGGACACACGAGCTGACACTGCAGAGCTCTTTGAAATCCCCTCCACGGAAGTATTTAAGATGTTCTACACCAAAGTGAGATCCATCCATTCTGCTCCTCACAGACACTGCAAGTCAGCTGGCCGGCGTTGTCAAGGGAAGAAGTGAACTATAATGTCACAGGCTGGAAGAGGGATGGCTAACTTCTGGGAAATAAATCTTCCTCAGCAACATGAACTGAGGGAGGAAGCAGCACAGCTGCCAAATGCATAAGAAGAATAGGATTTTTTTTTTTGTATATTAAACCAATGCTAAATCAAAGGCTAATTCAAACCAATTTCCAAAGATTTATGGAAATTGGTCAAGTTTCTTTGATCAATTTGTTTAAAGGAATTTAATTTATTGTTATATCTACTAGGTCAGTGAACTCCTCCATAATTTAAGATACTGAAGAAAGGATTAAGGACAGCTCTTGCCAAGACCACAGCACAGGTCCAGAACGATAACTGCAATTCCAGCACACGCTGGCTGAAAGCACCCTGTGCTTCAGGAAACAAACAAAGCCTTCAAGGTCTTTTTTGGGAAGTCGTAAGCAACAAAAGGAGACACAATGTGGAGAGTTGTCCACCACTGCACTGAAGCAAATTGCCTGTAAAAGCCTTTAACCTACCATAAGAAGCATTTAGTGTTGGATGCTTTCAGGAGCTTCTCTTCTGGGAAGAGGAAAATGTTTCTCCAGGTAATGGAGAAAGTGGGGAATTGTCCTTGGTGAAGGAAGCTTCTCTTAGCCTCGACTGTGGCTACACTGAAAATACTCTGATCCCTGGCAGAGACCAGTGGCACCAGTCTCCAGTGGTTCCATGAAGCTGAGTGACAACGAGGTGCTGGTCCCTCAGGTGCATTGAGTCTGTCATCTCACTTCTAAGATTCCCACAGAGTAACCAGAGGATATTTTGTGGTCTGGAATAAATCTACTGCCACCATGGCAACATCCTGTAAACGATCACCTCCCAGCAGCCAGATGTGTGAGGGCAGATGCTGGGACAGCCATAAATGGGGAGGTACCACGAATCCACATGGTTGAGGATACAAAATTCACCCTTAAAAAACTCAGGGATTTGTATTTTCCCCTGGGATCTGCATGGAGACAGCCCCTCCTGGTCAATGCAAAGGGTGGCATTTAATGTATGATGTAAAATCCCAGAATTGTTTGAAGGGAGAGGAGGATGGCAGCACCAAACTACATCAGGCCACAGACTCTCTCGTGCCCTGCTCAGCCTCAGGAAACTGCCTGTTTCAAACACTTCAAAAGATATGGGAAACCATCAAACAAGAAGTCAAAAAAATGCCTTTCATAAGGCAAACTTCCTCTTTAGCCCCTGAATCCCCATCAGTGTGAAAGATATCCTGGCTGACATCTCCAGAGCTTCCATGAGACTGCTCACTTGAAATAAAAGCCAGTGGCAATAAAACAGGCTAAGCAATTAGTTCAGACTGGATCTGATAATGGAAAAATGTAAACCACTATAATGAACTTATTATATTTTATACAGTATTTGCATTTAAAATGCTCCAGTGCTTTATCTAATGAAGATGATAATACTTTGTGTTTTATACTAACTGTTTGGAGGAGAACTAGCTGAACTGTAAAGTAGTAATGGGGATTGATCAGCCTGAAAAATTAAAGTTAGGCTCAGAAGTAATAAGTATTCTGTTCTAGCAACAGCCAAGTAGGAAAAAAAAAAACCCAATTCATCAAGATCACATTTTCTTAAGTAACGGATGTCAGTCCAAGGCTGCATGTGCCATTAGCCAGGTGCTAATTTGGGGATCAGTAGATGTTTTGCTCTAATAATCAGTTCCATTCACGCCTGCGTGACACTTGTCACCAGGCATCTCAAAACACTTTGCAAACATTAATTAAAGTCCCCGGGTGCCCTCTGTGCTGGATGGGAGCTCTGTTTTACAGATGCACACAGAGGTGAAGGGGGAAACTCGGGGCACAGGTGGGGCAGAGGTGGAGAGGGAGGTCACATTTGTCCCCTTGTTCCAGCTCAAAGATAACATTGGTTCATACCAGCAGAGTGTTTTATATACAAATTTATGTTATTAAACTGATGTTTATAGCTCCCATCTTCCTGCTAGCCCTTTACAACAGCTACAGGATGGAACTGTGAATTTTGGAGGACATGCCCAGCAATAGGAGAGAGGAACATGTATTTTAAGTACCACTTCAAGGAAAAAAAGGCTCCAGTCTTCTACAGCAGCTGAATCAGAACAAAAATTCCCTCTCTGTGTTCTCCTCTGGAATAATCAGCAGCATGCAAAGTGCCAGGCAGCACTTTTCCTAAAATACGACCACCAGGAAAGTGACATTATATGAGCTGCAAGATATATGATTCTCCTTTAATCCATGCATACAAAACATGCCTGGTGTGACAGGAATGATGGCTCCAGTCCTCTCTCCCCACACACTGGGAGTATCAGCAGTGGCTCTGGGCAGGCCAGTGGACCCCAAAATTTAAAAATAAACCCCACTATTCTAAAAATCCTGCTGAACTTCAGTGTATTTAGTTTTGCTTTACATCCAAGTTGACATCTGCTTGTGTTCTTCAGAAGAGTGAGAGTTACAGTGTAAAGACTGCTCCTAAATTCAGCAGGGGAGCACAATATACAGCTAAAACTGTGATAATTTGGATTTTCAATTTTTGCTTCGTGATATTGGGAAATATCAAGGCTACTCTTCTAATGTAAGAAATAATTCACTTTTAGGAAACTTCTAAATCAAACCATCTTAAGATTTAGGAGTATAAAAAGGGAGATCAATTTAAAATGCACAAAGCAGCTTTTAAAAATAACTTTTTAATCAACCAACCCTATCTTTAAAATGTGCTAAAAACAAAACTGTCTCCTCCAAGGAACATGCTGTGCACCTGAAATTGTTTTTATTCCCAAGGAAAGCATCAGCTACAATTAGTAAACTGTATGGATGATTTTTAGATTCCATAGGCTTTCAAAACTTTGAGCATCTTGTTTTGATGTATATCTGGAATAATGGACATGGTGCTTCCAAATAAGCTTTTTTATTCAGATTTTAATTTGTTTTTAAGCTTTGAAAAGCCAAAAAGCCCACCTCTGCTGCTCAGGTGTAAAGATGGGAAGAAAGGTAACACCAGTGACCTCCAATAGCTGTGTCTTGACTTTCTTAGTATGCCAGCAAACATAAATGTAAATACCATTTAAATTTAAATTATTCTAATGCAGTGTCATTAAATTTAAAGAGTCTTCTCATTTCAACAACTTTTTATGATGTTACTACCAAAATCTCATGGGTTTATCTACCATCATGGAGCTGAACTGTGTGAGGGGAGATCAGGGGAAGCTCTGCTGTTACCAAGTCTTTCTGCAGAAACAAATTTGTGAAGTTGGAAAACCAACAATGTGCAGAAATGATTAAAGAAATAGGAAGTCACAGCAGCAAATCTCAAGTGGTGGGAGCTGAGCCATCCTCAAAGAGACTCCCAAACTTTGGTGCTTTGGCACAATCACCTTTCCTGGGACTCGTTCCTTACCTTTGCACCTCCTTGTTCTTCCACATGGAGGCAGACTGAGCCTTTGGCACGCGTTCAATGGAATTCACCAGCTCTTCCATCAGGAGCCTGAAAAAATCAAACCTAAATTAGCAGTGCCTCCTCTCACACAGGAGAGAACTTTGGCCCAAATCTTTCCAAAATACCACAGAAATTGTAACACTCGGAGGGGGGTTCTTCCCACAGAGGCCATGACCAGCACTGCCCCTGTTTATCCAAGGAGTGTTTCCAATTCCATCTGCTTGCAACAGAGGAGGATCTGGCCCACTGGGTTATGGGCTATTTGGATAATTTCTTCATTACTGACTGCTTGTGATAAGTAATGAGACAAAACACACAACAAAACCTCCTCAGCTGCTGCCTGTCTATCACTTAGGGAAATCAAGCATGCTGTCAGAGTGAACTCTCCTCATCTGCCAACGCATATTTGAGACAGGAAAAGGTGTCAAGCCTTAGAAATTGTCACTGCAGATTTCCCTGCCCAAAACTAAACAGCATTTGTGATTGTGTGCAGGCTTTCCCTTGAAGTTTGGAGCACAAGGACAGCATCTGGAATGACTTGGGGTGGGGAGAACCACACCAGTGCACTCTCCCACAAGACTGCACTTGCTACCTCCAGCTCTGGAGCAGTAAAACCCAGAGGTCTACTACTCGTTCCTATTTACACAATTCCTTTCACCTACAAGGGCCTTCAGTTTCTGTTTGTTTTCACACAATGGGGGAATTACTCTGGCATGGGAAGTTTGCACAGGACCTTCAGTGGACAAAGATTCCTGCCCTAAAGTGCTTACAGAGTAGTCCAGATAGGAGGGCCTAATCTGGCTCCTAATTACTGAATGTAGCAGCTCTGCAGGAGAGAGGAACAGAGCTCAGTTCCAGTTAGGCCTCACCTGCAGCATTTGGTGTTGACCCATCCAATCAACAAGACAATTTTGTAAAAATAAACTGGCAAGTTTGATGACTCTTCTGGTTTTGACTGCACTGTCATATCTTTTTCTATCTCAGTCTCCTATTTCTGCCATTTTTCTTAGTGCTTCTCTCTGGAGTTCAGAGCTCACATAGCTCAGCTGTCATTTGAGATGATGTCAGCCTGAATTCCTTTCTGTGGGGTGGAGGAAGGTGTGATTATATAGAATCATAAAATCCTAGAATGGTTTGGTGGAAGGGACCTTGAGGATCATTTAGTTCCAACACCTGCCATGGGCAGGGACACCTCCCACTAGACCTGGTGGCTCTAAGTCCTGTCCAACCTGGCCTTGAACACTTCCAGGGATGGGGCAGCCACAGCTTCTGTGGGGAACAAGTCCATTTTCTGATTGGGAAGTCTCCTTTTGGTTAAGGGGAACAGAGAAGAGCAGGAGAGCTCTTTGATCCATGGTTTTTGAAGGTCTGAAGTTGTCTATGTGGCAATTACTGAGGTGTCTCAGCCCACTCAAATTCCACTGTCCCACATCTATGGCCTGGACTCAACACAAAGCACCTGCTGGAAATGCTGATGGTTCCAGAGGTTGGGAAACATGGAGTTAACACATTTGCAGCACTAAGGACTTGGCTGGAGTTCAGCTCCTGCCTGAAAGCCTCTTTGCAACATTAGACACCACTCCTCTCCCCACATTGTCCTTTACACCTTCTCCTCAGCAGTGATGAAAGAGGAGCAGAGAATCTGAAGGGGCTTTTTACCTGCCAATTTGAACAGTGGGCTCTGTGGCATAAACTGTTCCAGTGAATCCTGTGTACTCTGTGATGTAGGGCAGGGCCATCATGCAGTGATAGTTGGAGATCAAGATTACATCCACTGTGGAGAGGTCAAGCAGTTCAGTCTGAAAACAAGAGCAGAGATAAGCAACTTGTAACCCTTTCGTGCAGTTTAATAAATGGCAGAAAAACTTCTTCTATTTTTTTAAACTTTATTGCAAGAATGTAACTGGTTTATAAAAGCATCTCTCAGCTGTGGCAAAGATTAATGTTGCCTTTAAATTAAGAAGATTTATTTTAAAAGCCCCCTAAAATTATTCCATTCTCCAACCTGGAGAGGAAACCATGTCCTGGGTTTTTCTGTCTTTCAGGTGATGAAATGGCTGCTGTTATGAGATCCATGATTATTTTACTTGTAGCAAAGAACTGATGTATGCACCTCCTTAGGGAGGAAGAGACACCAAAATTTCTGCATCAGTGAATTAGGGTATCTCTTTTTTTTTATGCAGCACATCTTACTGTACCCCAAGAAAGAGATGAATGAAGATTGTATTTATTCATATGCTTAAAAATAATCCCCATATTTTCCCAAAGTAAATGTTTGGCATCTTTCTCATTCACATTTTCTACAGCAGGAGATAAAGCCCATTCACAGGATACAACAAAATGGATGGGTGGGCCCAATTAGTTTTGATGTGACAGTTTAGACAAGAGTTCTGAGGCTGAAAGAAGATTTCACACATTGTTAAAAGAATTTTAATTAGAAATATTTACTGGTAATGCTATAACACAAATGGTGTCAAGTCAGAAATTTACAAGATTACTGACCTCTAACTCAGTTATTATAGAGCAGCTAATGGAATTCAACACTCATCAAGCACATATTATCTGATTACAAGGCTTGGTCCAGCAATTTGAATAAAAAAGGCAAGAAAGTAGGTCAGTCTGCTTTGCAGAGGGCTGACACAGTGCTCTGGTGACAAGCTGCTTAACTCCTCCTAAGCACTCATGGTTTCAATCCATGATCAGCAATGATCTCTGAGCTGACAACAGGAGGTGAAACATCACCCTCAGCTCCATGGCAGGGCACCTTTTATCTTCCTGGGCTTCCTGGCAGGAACATACTCCTGCAAGGTATCAAAGGATCTGCTGAAGCCTGCTCCTGCCAAAGCTTGGATTGTCCACACCTTGGTTTGGACAGCTTTCAGCTGTGTCCAGACTGTACAGGATCAAATTCTGGACTGGTTTGATTGAGAAGGCCTTTAAAGACCAAACTGTTCCACCCAGGGACATCTTCCACTATCCCAGATTGCTCCAAGTCTCATCCAGCCTGACCTTGGACACTTCCATGGATCCAGGGGAAGCCACAGCTTCTCTGGGAAGCCTCTGCCAGGGTCTCCTCACCCTCCTAGCCAAGAATTCCTTCCCAATATTCCATCTATCCCTGCTCTCTGGCAGTGGAAAACCATTCCTTGTGTCCTGTCCCTGAACATCCCTTATCCCAAGTCCCTCTCCAGCTCTTCTGGAGCCCCTTTAGGCTCTGGAAGGGGCTCTGAGGTCTCCCTGGAGCCTTCTCTTCTCCAGGTGACCATTCCCAGCTCTCAGCCTGGCTCCAGAGCAGAGGGGCTCCAGCCCAGGAGAGCCCTCAGGAGGATACACACCAGCACTTTCCAACCTTTAGCATGCTGCATCTCAGCACCCTAGAAGCAGCATTTACTGATAGCATGAAAAGGGTGGCAAAACCAAAACAAAGTGAAATCTTCCCTGGGGCTTCCAGCGATTTCACTGAAGTGCCTTTGAGCTGAAGAGGCTTAAAAATGTTTCTTGCATGTGAAGTGAGAGAGCAGAAAGTTGCCAAGCAAAGAGAGGGCTGCACCCTGCACTCTGACATATGTGAGAGCACTCTGCTGCTGAGACAGCCTCATCTCACCTTGTGGCTGCTGGATTAGACCCAAATCTTGGCTTGCTCTGGCAATGGTGTTCTGGAAGGGATACAGAGATTCTCTGGCTAACTGCTTCTGCAGACAAGTTTGTTCAAAAGAAGTGGCATGGAAGGAGATAAAGTAAAAGCCTCTTTCACACAAGCTCCCTCTTATCCCGTGTTGCCAAACAGCAGCAACACTTCCACTCTGTTTGCAGCTGGCCATGACTCCTGAACCTCCTGCAGACAGGTGAGCTCAAGGTGTGAGCTGGGTGTCACAGCAGATCTCTTTCCAGTGTTCCTGGAGGAGATGTGGCATCTGCTGGGAATTTTGGGAAACATCTCAGAGGCCCTTTTTGAAGTTCCTGCAATGGTGATGTGCAGTTGGTTGTCATGTTCTGGTTGTAGGATGGGCTGCTGGGAAGCAGCTTTGTGCAGTGGTAACAGGAGTAAGATGAAGCAGTGACTCCCTGTCTCTCATATTCAGAGCTACACATGTGGGTATTTTCCAGCCCAAAATAACCAGAAAGTCTGGCTGAAGCACCCTAAACCCTAGCAGATAATCATTCCAAAGACATAAACCCTGTCCTTCCCAAGATCTGGGCCATAATAGCACTTACTACACACACAGATGCTTCCCACATCCCTCAGTTTCACAGGACAGTAACCAAAAGGCTCACAAAAACTCAGAATTATTAGGGTTTTGGGCTGGTCTTTTTTGGTGTGATTGGATTATGACAATTCCAGCTGAGTTGGAACGGTTGTAATCTGTTGGAACCACTTGCCAAAACCAGTACCAGAGCTGCCAACTTGTTGGGAAGAATCAAGATGACAAGAGTGATGCCAGAGGTGAGTTCCATGAGATCCACACATGGGAACAATATTGCCAGAACCTCAGCAGGCTGACACAACCTTCCAGGAGTGTTTTGGGCTTCCTGTCTGCAAGGTCAGGCAGAAAGGAAAAAAAATTTTGCCCTCTGAACACACTGAGGAAAGGGATATATTCCCATGCTACTCTCCATTATTTATCCCCACCTCTCTCTGCTCAGCTTTTTATATCTTTATTTCTCCTACAGCACTCCCCATATCCACTGGGTGATTCCAGGTAATCCAAACATCTTCAATGGTCTTGCTTGCTTTTTCTAAATCCAGAAATTCCAGTAAAAACCAGCTTGAGCAGCCACTTGCATGAAGGCCTCTCAAAGAGGCTGTAAAAGTTTTTAACCTGAAAGTGCTGCTGGCAGAAGTGCAGCCAGCAGAATCCAACCTGGCTTAACCACAGCTGGCTCCCCAGGCATGTCCTGCATCTGTGGTTAGAGACAAGCAGCTTTCCTCACCTTCATGCCCTGCCCTCATCTAGATCAGCACATGGAACCTGTCAGTCAGCCCAGCTCAGTCTGGTTGTCTTTGAAAAGCCCACAAAAAGGGACAGTTCAGTCTTATTCTTGTGTCAGATTATTTGTTCAAGGAGACCTTCCATGTCTCCCAAAACCATGGTTGAAAAGGGTTGTTTCCATCCTTTTTCCAGTGTCATAGGGCTTGAAAGCACCTTAACAACACAGAGTTTTAGCAGTATTAATACTGAGTATTAATAAATTAGCAGGAACCTGGTAATAACTCCACAGGTTTCTCCCATGTGATTGAATGGAGTCAGATTTTTCAGTAAGGCTTTGAACAAACTCACCTCTGGCAAGCAGAACTCGGGCACAGAGTCTACAAACACATGGCCAGAGCACTCCTTCAGTTCCTGTAAAAAACCACACCAACAGAGGAGGAACAAAAATACAACACAGTGTTAGCCAAGGCAGCACATTTTGGATTTTCCAGACACTTTCTTTATCACAGGTAATTTCCAGCCCATTACTACAGGACATTTATCCCCCTTCTAGACACGGTTTGGTGCAGGCAGATCTGCTGAAATTGCTTTCATGGCAGATGAGGCTGCTTGGTACCTGAAGGGATCAAATCCTCCTTGGGAAGGACAGAGAGAGCACTCTGGTAGGTAAAGAAAGAGCCCTGGGAATGACCAGGAAGGCAAGTTTGGAATTGGTTCCAAATAACATCCAACCTCTTCTGTCTTACTAGAACCTAAGTACAATTTATAGCCCCTGTCTCAGAGTATTTGATGACACAACTTTTGGGGATCTAATTTCCACATGGCACATTTTGTTAAACTCTATTCCCTATTTTCTTCCTCTTTTTTAAGGCTGACATCAAAAACTTTTGTCACATGAGAAGTCACATTCCTCAGGGGTGGAACAAAAACATTTCCAACTCTACTCCTAGCACAACTCACAGGTTCCCTACCACCCACCCTCCTTCTCTCCTGTCCCAAAGCAAGTGGTCTCAGCCAGCTTCAGACTGACAGAATTAAAGATTGAATCCAATTCTTAATAATTACAGTGCACCTGCCAACTAATAACGAATGAGCAATTACATCTAGTGGCAGAAGTCTCCTAACCTCATCTCAAGGGAGTTCAAAATGATTAAAAGTAGATCACAGCACATTTCAATGCCTCTCCAGGACTGAAGTTTTAAAACTGAGTGCTGTAACAGGAATGTCCACCTCACATGATAAAACACCCCCCTTTGACTCCTTCCCTTGGCTTTTTCCAGCATGGGTCAAAGAATTTACCATTCCAAGCACTTACAGTAGTCAAGGTGAAGTTAAGAGATGCTGCCTTTGAATTTTTAACATGATTTCCATTGCCATTGTGTGAGTTTGGAGGTTTCTCCTGAGCACACATTGCAGCAGCAGCATCCCAGAAATTTAAATATATTCCAAATAAAACTACAGTGACAATCTGTCCGTTCTTTGGAGCCCAAAGCTCTGACACCAAAGCTGGGGTTCAGGAGACACAAATTTCCAGGGAATTCAAACTGAGCAACTCCATTTCTGCCCCTGAGCCTCTGCAGCCCTGCAACTGCCAGTTAGCAAGTGCTCTGAATAGAGCTGTTACTATTTTACCAACAGAAATGCTGCCTGCACAGTTTCTTTTGTCTCCAATGAGAAGAAAAATCGGGTCTTTAATCTATGATCTTCAGCTCCCTTGTCTGTAAAAATCAGATCAATCCATTTTGTCCACCTCAAAGTCCCCTACAAAAGCAACTATTATCACTGTTTGCTTTAATGTTCCCATAGTCAGAGAACAGTCTATTAAGCATTTTCTCCACTGGTACCTATTGCTGCCCACATTTGAAATGTATCTGCCTATTTTACTAACATCTGACATATTTTTGTGCTCATTGTTCCCTTATGGCAGATCAAGCTGGCCGCTGCAGTGCCAAGTTTTGGTTGAAGCCTCAGATAAATTCTGCCTCCAAAACTGATGCAATGAAAAGAGGGGGGAAAAAAAAAAGAGCAATTCTGTGTCTCTCGTGTTGCTGAGGAAGTTCTGTGTCTTAGAACCAGGAGGCTGGAGATAATATCCTCCCTGCTATGTCCAGCAGCAGAACACATGTTGATTTCAGAGGCCAAAGCCATGCTTTTCCTCTCTGAGAGACCTCCCATAGGCAAACCATTGCCTTTCTCATAGCTCTGCCTGAAAAAGGGTATGAAACCAACCTCATTTATAGGCATGCTCTGAAGCCTCAGTGTCAGAAAAGTGAGACTGTGGAATAAAAGGCACTCTAAGAAGGCGAAGCACTATTATTTATGGAGCTTCATGAAATACAAAAATATTCATACTGACGACTTCTGCATTTTAAGCAGATTTTTTTTATAATCTAGGCTACCTCTGAAGCCTGAGAGTTGCTATTAGCATTTTGTTTCAAAACGTTCTCTGCTCTGCAAGGACATCCTGGCTGCTAGAGGTACACAGAGAAACCTTTGGGATGAGTCAGCTCCTGCAGCACAAGCTCTCAACCTGTCAGGTGGCTTTTTGCATGGCAAGAAAATTCCAAGCATCACTCCTGTACCTTGTCCAGAAACATGCTTCCATCTTTTAAAACCCAGCCGGGAAGTTTGGAAAGCCTGGGGCTGTGGAAAGAAAGAAAGAAGAAAAATTATTTCAATATGAACTGAATTATTATCAGTGGCTAAGCACAGACCTTCTATTTGGTGTCATACAGGCAGAGAACACAATTCCTGTCTGAGGGAAGTAACAGTCCCAATAAAACAGACAGACAGTTTCACTGTGGTTAAGTGTTCACCAAAATGACTTTTACAAATCATGATTATGACACTTATAAGTAAAAATAAATCAGAGGACAAAGCACACAGGGAGTTTTTAGTCATTTATGGTGAGGATTTTAAAAAGGCTCAGTGCTGCTGAGTTCCCTGTGGTGAAAGTGGATGAATAAACAGAAGTTAGGGCAGCAACAAACTCTGTGCTTGAAACAACAGAAAAGCACCATAAAACTGTTCTGGGACAGAGGACAACAGACAAATATTCCCATCAGCAGTGGCAGGGAAAGACTGATGCTCTGGACTGAGTCATTTATAGACACAGGTTGGGATTTTATATCCACATAAAGCATGGCTTTGTGCCTGGGTGTCACCCTGAAGACCCACACCAACAGCTGTACAGGACACAGGGGCAAGGAGGCTTTGCTGTGAACTGCAGGTTCTAAGCAACAGCAGAGCCCTATTTTTCATTGTTTCAAATGCTAATAAAGGAATTTAAAGGTAGACTGAGTTTACAGCAGTAATGGCTGCAGCATTTCTTGCTACATAACTGAGAGACTTATTTATATTTCATAGTGACATCTGATTTTTGTATGAGCCTACACCTTAGCTCTAAAGATACTCTCTGCCCAGACTGAAGTTTATTTACACAAATAAAAAAAAACTATTGAGTAAACAAGAGAATTGAACCCACCTGAAACCAAACCCTGCAACAAGTTCAGATTTGGACACAGAACCTGGTTGCAATGCACTTTGCAAGTGCTGTGCACTAAGCTCTACAGCAGGCATATCCTAAAAGCACTTTCAAATTCAACATCTTGAAATTAGGAAGTGATTCAAGGAATCACTCAAAGGAATGCTGTGTTCAGACTAACAGCAGTATAAAAGAACAAATTCTGACACCCCAGTAAGTCACAAGGAAGGAAAAAGGGGAATCCATGAGTCAAGGAATGAAGGCAGAAGGTAAGAGGTGAGAGCAGAAGGATCTGTCATGGAGGAGCTGTGCCAGAAGGGCAATTCCCTTCTCAGGATAAAGAGCAAGGCTGAAGAAATCTGATGACAGAAAAGATGAAGTGACTAAATGTGCTGCCCAGTGCATTGTTCAAAAGCACAATTTAGGAGCAGTAATTTGGAGACTGAGGGGGCTGAGTAGAATTGGTGCAGTGAGTTTAAAAGAGTTATGAAAAAAGCAAGAAGAAACCACTCTGATATGGAACAACTCTGTCAGATACAGGGGGATAGGACAGGAAGCTTGGCTGGAAGGGCCACCTGGAGAGCTGCAGTCCAATGTCTCAACACCAGCACAAGGTCAGGTCAGTGCCTTGTGCCTTGCAAATCCCTGGATCCATCTGTGGTTTCAGCAGCATGAGGCAGAGCAGAATAAACTTCACTTTTTTGTCCTACTCCCCATAATTTAACCTAGCAAAAGTTTTGCTTTATTCATGATGAAAGGGCACTAAACTTGTACTAAACTGGCATCCACTGAGGAGTGAAGAGTCAGGGGAGGCAAAATGAGCAGGTGTGTCTTGTGTGTAGCTGAAAGCAGAACAAGCAACACAGGACAGAAAGGACTCTTTACCTTGAAGCCAAGAAGCAACACAGCTCCTCCTGACATCGTTTTGACATTGTAATAGAGTGATTGATTAATCCAAAATAGCTGGAACTGTCCCATAAATAATGTGAGCAAGTGTGTCATGGCTAGACAGGAAAGGTTAAGAGCTCCCCACATGTTCATTTCACCGTTTTGCATTTGACTTTGGTGCAAGGGAGAAAACTCCAGTTGACAAACCTCCTTTAAAGTACAGGAGCATAAAGGGCTGGGCAGCTGCAGGTGCTCAGCACATGCTCCATGGGCTGGTGAGAACAGGGAATGCCATTTCCAGGGCAAGGGGGAATCTAAATACCTTTGCACTGGCATTTCTTTGAGGAGCAAAGAACTCTGAAAAATGCCCAGTCCCTTTAATGCCACAAACACTGCAGCACTTTCCTCTCTCATAGATTAGAGCACAGGCTCTCAAAATATTTGCTCAAGGAGGGTCCCATGCCAGGTAGGACACAGGACTGAGCTGTGTAGCAAAGATCCTCTGTAATATCACACCTTTGGGCAGATCACATACTGAGATTTGCAGAATCCAAAGGGTTCATGGATCCTGCTGGAATCTCTGGCTAAAGACAGCAGAGAGAAGCATGGCTGCTCTCAGGTTAAGGTCTCACTGATGTCCATCTCCAATAAACACATCAGGTTCTGAGAGGATACAGCTGGACAGAACACCAGATCTGTGTTCAAATCCCTCAGGCAGTCAGTCCTTCCTGTCACCTTACCTGGCATCTGATGACAATGTCAGCTCTCTGTCACCCCATGTTGTGTTGATAGCACACATTTGAATTTCAGAGGTGTTTGGACATCATGGTAATGGACTCCTAATCTCAAATGGTACAACTATGAGTACTACAGAGATAAGGACTTTGCAGTGGCAGCCACATTCCTCCTCACATTTCTGACTTATTTCCACAACTCTCTGCAGGACACCTGCTGTGCAGAGGAGATCAATTACTTGCCCAAGTCCATGTGCTAAGGCCAATCCTTGCTCTAAGGGGTGTTCAGTCAACTCACCGACAAGATTGATTGGATTTAAATCCAAATGTTTGCTCCAATTCCACTGGGCCATCAGGGGTCAAATCTGACATCCTCTCTTATTGAGTTTGAGTCATTTTAGTGCCGACATTCTGGAGGGGCTTGGGGAATTCCAGGTTGTGACCTGCAATTTGGCTGTTCATTCCCAGGGTCTGCTATCAGCAGACAAAGCTGCCACATCCCAGGGGAAAGCTGATTCCTGCTGCTCTAAAGAACCTCTTAAGCCTTTGTTCAATCACCTCATTTTGCTACTTCTTCCTCTCTCCATTTCCTTTTTTTGGGGGGGGGGGGGTGGGAGAAAGCAAATGCAAGGCAATTCTGTTTGTACCTGGATTTCCAAAATTTGCTGGATCTGTTAAAAATCTATTACTGCACCAGTTGGTGTAGTCAGCAGCTGCACTATGGAATGGGACAAAAATGGGCTTTCCACACTGATCCCTCTGAGGGCATCTGTTGCCTCTCTACAGCACATCCTGAACTCCAGGTTCTTGCAGAACAATGCCCACATTGTCTATTCCTTTCCTCTACTTTCCAAAAAATAACAAATCATAGGAAGTGCTGGACAAGCTGCTTTAACCTCACTTGGTCACTTAGGAAACTCCCTTTTCCAATTGTATTTTCCCCCTCTCAATCAAGCCTTCCCTGAACCCAGAATGTTCCTCACTTATTTCCTTGTGGATCAAAGTTACTGAACGGCTTTTGAGAAAACTCCTACTCCTCCCCATCACTGAGAGTGACTCATTCCCACCTTTCCAACTGCTAATTTTTGTCATTTATTCCATTTACACAAAACATGCCAACCTAACTTACTACCCAAATTAGTCTAAAAACCTGGGGAAATACAACTTTGCAGCAGGGCACAGAAAGGAGATCTCAGGATTCTGTTCTAGACTCTATTTTTGTTTCTCTGCTGTTCCAATCCCATGCCCAGCTGCACAGCCCTTTTATTTATTTAACTTTTTAAAAGGGAACAATTATGCCATGCAGGCAACTGACAAGGGCTGCTAAGTGCTATTTTTCTTTGCATTAGGCCGTGCTCTGAAGAACAGCCTGAGAAGATGGTGGTTAAACAGGACTTGCTGGGCTCCACGCACTCCATCTCAGTTACCCATTTATCTCATCTTGCATGAAGAAGCCAGAAAGATGACAGATATGTGACCTCACTTGTGCTGAGCAGTTGCAGCAATACTTTACTGAAGCTTAGAATAAATTATCTAGAAAAACCAATCAATAAATCCATAAAATGTCTTCCGTCTACCGAGCCAAAGGACGTTATTTTGATAAAGAGAATTTTTAAGTGAACAAAGTCTATTTATGATATCAGATGATGCTGTTCATTTGTACCCATCCCCTCCCTCCTTCCAATACACCATTTCAGGCACAGCACTCCAACTGCAACCCAAGAAGATGCAGACTAAGTGCTGACAGGCCACAGAACTCACCTCTGGACCAGAGGCAGGGGGAGGAAATTGAGGGTAGACGTCATATCCAGCCCACAGTCCAGCATGATGGTGGTGGATTTGAACTTGAGCACGTTGCATGGCAAGGTTGGATGTCCTGACAGGCAGTACTGGAAGAAGAATGAGGAGGAGTTACTCAGGACCCTTCAGACCATGACCCTTCCCTGCGTGCTGGGCACGGTGAAGCCACACCTTGAATCCAGTGCCAGCTCTGGGTCCCTCACTTCAAGGACATTGAGAGGCTGGAGGGTGTCCAGGGAAGGGAAGGGGGCTGGGGAAGGGGCTGGAGCACCAGGAGGGGCTGAGGGAGCTGGGAAAGGGGCTCAGCCTGCAGAAAAGGAGGCTCAGGGGGGCCCTTGTGGCTCTGCAGAACTCCCTGACAGGAGGGGACAGCCGGGGGGGTCGGGCTCTGCTCCCAGGGAACAGGGACAGGAGGAGAGGAAATGGCCTCAAATTGTGCCAGGGGAGGTTCAGGTTGGACACCAGGAAGAATTTCTTCATGGAAAGGGTGGACAAGCAGTGGGAGGGGCTGCCCAGGGAGGTCTGGAGTCCCCATCCCTGGAGGTGTCCAGTGAATGACTGGATGTGGCACTCAGTGACAAGGTGGGGTCAGTCCCAGGTTGGACTCGATCATGGGGGTCTCTTCCAACCTCAGTGATTCTGTGAATGGAGTTCACAAACTGCCTTTCCCCCCTTGTTTTTAAACACAGCTCCTTACACACCAAAATAAACCATGACTGCCCATGAATCTGTGTCCCCTGAGATTTCCCCATGTCAGGGTATTAAGGGGCAGATTTTCTTCACTTTTTCTGATCCCAAGGGTTGAGTGGATGGCAAAGCTTTTCTCTCTGGTTTAGGACACATGCAGAATATCTTTTTTTCTTGCAATCACCTATTTCCCCCAAAACCCAGGAAATCAGCTTCTTCCAAGCTCAGTCCTCTTGGCAAAACTAGAAAATTTAAAAATGACTCGAGGTGGACAGGGAGGCAGAGAAGCCCTGCAGGAACACCAGTTTTTATTTTGGTAAGAATCCTGCCCCAACAACCCCTGCACAGGTGCAGCAGCTGTGGGGCAAGTTCTCACCTGCTTTTTGTCTTGCTAAACACAAACAGGAAGCAGGAGGGACTGGGCAGCCCCACCTGAATGGAAGGGTTTGTGTATCCAAATCCCAAAGGCTTTGCAAGCTTAATGAGCCGGTGAGCAGGTGATGTAGGGGGCACTTGAGCATCATTGGGATGCAGCCACCTCCTGTCTGCAGTGACAAACATTTAACCGGGAGCTTTGAGGGGGAGCAGAACAGAAAGGTCGCCTTTAAAACGAGGGATTAGAGACAAAGGTCTGAGCGCAGCGTGGCCACCTCTGCGGGAAGGTTCCTCTGCCCCGAGGAGGGGTTTTTGCATCTCCACTCTCCCAAGTCCGGGTATCTGGCAGCACAGCCACGCTCAGGTGGTCAAATTGGAGCTTTTAAATTCAAGTTTTTGTCAATGGAGATGAAAATTATCACTTGTTCGGCCGTGCACTGCACTAAAAACAGACTTGGTCTTTTTCTAAGTCATTTATCCCTTAAGCTTGTGTTCTATACTTCCCTCTACCAAGTGGGAAAAAAGGGAGATGAATAATTTTATTTTCTACCTCTGCTCACAATAATGTTAACACAGGATTGCAACTGTCTGGATTAACAGCGCTCAAGAAGTCTATTTACGTACATTCCTCAAAAACCTGCTTTAAACTATATTTAAATAGTAAAACCGACTAAGCCTCAAATATTAAATTTAAAATATCACAGAGAGTTTTGTTTTAAATTCACAAAGCCTTAATTATTAAGGGGTTACATCACACTTTGTCTTTCTTTTAGTAAAGTTTAATAAAAATATGTAAAGCCAAGCTGGTGAAGGAGTGAGGAATTCACTTGGTTTATTCACAAATGTAACACTCTCACGTGAAATTAAGTTCTCACCAGACCAGAACTTTGACAAATGAAGCTATAAATTGAAGTAAATAGAAAGAAATGAAGGGAAAAATAAGTTCTATTTTTGTGGCTTTTAAACTATTGGTAATTAAAAAAGGCAATGAAATAGCACCACTTTTATCAGCAAAATATTTTCTTGCCTTTTTTTGTAACCATGAGTGGTATCATGACCCTTACATCTATGACCTAACTGGAAAATCTTCCTTTTTTCCTTCTTTAAAAGCAGCTAAAATCATCTCTCTCTGTGGCTGTCATGTTGAGGTAAATGGATTCCTGGGAGTCAATGGATTCTTTCTACCAGATTCAAACAAAGTGACAGAAAAATAAAAAAGGCAATTTATATTTTCTATACAGCTGTTTGCACAGGTGACATTGCTGGGCCTGCACCTCTGTTAGAATTTTGGATTAGGAATCCAGGAATAGAAATGTTTGCACTGTGTGTGTCTCTACACTTTATAAATGTGATCATTTCCACACAGTTTATATGTTACTGTTTAAAACAGATCCAGAGCTTTCACTCATGTTCCTGGCTGGACTAAAATGCAAGTTTTTTTATTCCAAGATTTGCTTGCTTCCAGCTTGATTCCCTCATGGCTAAAGGCTGGTGCAGCCAACACACAAAGGTGCCTCATCTCCTAACTCCAAAAGTCACATAAAAAAATAACACAAAACACACAAAAGGCATAAATATGCTCAGCTCACAGCTCTCCTGGCAGGATTTGCAAATTGGATGAAAGTTTGGCAGCAGGGGACAAGTTGAGGGGCTGGTTCCAGATGCTCAGGGCCTGGGAGAGGCAGGTTCTCCACAGACATCCCATTCCATGAGCACCTCATGGAGGGCAGAGAGATGGTGGCTCAAACTTGCAGCTCCCAAACACTCAGAGCTGTGCAGGTTAAAGGCAGAGCTTGGAATTCCAAGTGAAGCAAACAAATCCTGCAGTGCATTCCTCCAGTATTAGTATCACATGCCAGCTTAAAATCTGGGGGGAAATGAGCACTGAGGCTTGCCTGAGTCAAAGCACATTTGAGTTGTGGGAATCTGAGGTTCTCACTGGATTCTGAAGCAGACCTGGAGTCAAAATCCCAGAATGGTTTGGGTTGGAAGGGACTTTGAAGCTCATCTTATCCCAACCCCTCTGCCATGGACAGGGAACATTCCTCACCTCTACCCTGTTCTTCCAAATTCAACCCAAATCTATGAGAAAAGAGGATAAAAAGCATCTGACTCCTCTCCTTACAACCCCAAATTTAGACACATCTCCAGAGGAATATAAGGTGAAGAATCTCATCTTATAATTCTCACTACCTAAATTTAAAAACTGGTCTAAAAATGCTCCGACTCCAGACAGTTTGTATTTCCCTTCTCTCTGTCCCCATGCAAGACTCTAAACATTAAAAGAGCTCTGCATTTCCATTGGGGTCTTTAAATAAAGATTTTCCAGTTTGCTTTTCCCCACTGAATTCTATCAGCCTCTACAATCACACCCAGAAGTGCTTGACTTTGTAGTGTTTGTCCCACTGGAAATATTCATCCCTGCACAGATCCTTATCACACAGGTGAGATTAAGCAGGATCAAGCTCCTTGACCACCTGCCTCTGGAATTAATTGTACACACTTCCAGGGAGAGTACTTTCCTAAAAGTGTTAAAACAGCACATTTAATTCTATGAAGCTTTGTTATAACACACTGCTCAGTCTCAAAACCAAGAGACAATCTTTAATTGAATAACGGTGTCACTTCAGATTAAATAAATCAAATATTATGCTCAGGTATGTTGAAAACTGCTTGGGTTTTCACCTCCAAACCAAGAACTGCAGCACATTATGTGAAACTGAAATTTTTCCTGGAAAGCAAAGCAGCTTCTGAATCCAAGGTCTCCAGGAAAGTGAAACAGTTCAAGAGAGGAGACCAATATCATGGGCCATGTACTTTCTGACAGAAGACTGCCATATCAGAACCAAAACCCCTGTCAGAAGCAAGGTTGGCAAAGCTGTTCCAGGCTGATTTTTTATTTCTGTTAGCATCTCTCTGCATTATCCCACAAACCACGGGCATTTATTCACGTTCCTTGCAGAGCCCAGCAGAATCCACACGTGCAGGGGGGACAGCTCCAAGCCAGACTCATGTTTAAGGCTAGGAAGGCTGAGAAACATTTTCTCCTCCTTCTTCTCCAGAATCCTACTAAGATTTGATCCCATCCAACACCTCAAACCTTGGTAACCCCACCCCCCCTTACCCTCCTCACTCAGGGCCGACCCCCGCCTTCCCCCACACCTCAGGGCCGACTCCCGCCCCTCTATCACCCCCTCATCCCTCAGTCCACCCACCAAATCCCTCAGCATCTCCTCCCCGCCCCACTATCACCCCCTTATCCCTCAGTCACCCCCCCCCCCCAACTCCCTCAGCATCTCCTCCCCCCTCTTTTCCCTCAGGCCCCCCTCCAGCGCCTCAGTTTCCCCTCACGCCCGGCGAGGCTGAGACTGCGCAGCCCGGAGGCGACCGCGGGAGTCCTCCCGCCGCCGGGGGAAGGCCGAGCCCCCTCCCCGCCCTCATGGCCGCCCGCCTCGGGCACTCACCAGCTTCATCGCGTCCCCCGGTTCTATTTACCGGGACAATCCTGCCCCCCTTCCTGCCCGCCCCGCCGCGCCCCGGGGCATCATGGGCGTTGTAGTCCCGCCTCCCCTCCGCCCTAGATAACGTCATGGCCGCCCGATGCGTGCCGGGAGTTGTAGTCCGCCCCGAGCGCAGCCCCGCCGCCCCATTGGCGCGCCGCGCGCCCGCAGCACGCTGGGAGCTGTAGTCCCGGCTCCGCGGGTCTCCCCGTCACCCTGGGGAGGGGGGAACTACAAGTCCCAGGGTCTCACAGCTGCAGCAGGTGGGGGCTCGGATGTTGATATCAACATGGCGCTTGTCAGACAGACAAAGACAGTCGGTCTGGTGTGATTGAGCCAAAAAAAAAAAACCACCCCAAAAAAAAAGAGAGGGAGCGGGCGAGGAGGAGGGAGCGGCAGGAGGAGCGCCGGGCGGGGAGGGGGCCGTGTCCTCGGGGGGCGTGGGGGGGCTGAGGGATTTCCTCCCCCCTATTGTTCTCGTCCCTCCGCGCCCCCCGTTAATCTCCCCTCAATCTGGGGCGGGGGCGGGCGGGGGGACCCCCCCAGTTCCGCCCGTCCATGGTGAGGCGGAGGCGCCGGCAGCACCCAGAGGTGAGTGTCGAGGGGGGATACGGGGGGGTGAGCGGCGGCGGCGAGGGGAGGGGGCGGGCGGGTGGGTGGGCTGGAGGGAGGGAGGGCAGCGGGAAGGGGTCCCCCCTCCGCCGGCACCGCCGGGAGTCGCTCCGAGCCGGAGAGCGGGATGTGCGTGAGGGGGGCAGCCGGGGGCGGGCAAGGGTGGGCAGGGGCAGCCCCTCAGCACGGGCGGCAGAGTTGGAGCCGCGGCTTTGGGGGGCTCCGCGGGTGCCCCGGATCGGGGAAGGAGGAGGAGGAGGAGGAAGGTGTCCCCGAGAGGCTGCAGCGGGAGGGCAGGGCACCTTTGGGGTTCGCTGTTCCTGCCATTTGTATATTTATTCTGATTCCTCCCATCTCCCGGGTGTGGGGCACGGAGTGGCAGGCCGCGGAGCCCCCCTCGGCCTGGGTGGGTGCTGCGATTTGGGGGTGTTCGGGTGTTGTTCGCCGCTGAGTTTTGGGGTGGGCTGGTGCGACCCCCGCCGCTCCTGTCCCGGGGACCCCCGGGGACGGCGGGGGAAGTAGGGAGGCTCCGATCTGCGGGGATGGAGCCGGGCACGGAGCCCCCTCGCTCCGCCGGGGAGCTCTGCCCTGTGCGAGGGCTCCGGGGGTCTCCTTTTCGGGAGCTTTGTGGCACTGGAGGTCGGGGAACGGGGCTCAGGGGTGCCTCAAAACCCGCCGGCTCTCAGATCAATCTGGCAGCTCTCGGGGCTTCGGGAGGTTTTCGGGAGGGCAAAGGCGTGAAAGCCCCGAAGGGTGTCGGTGTGCCGGAGAGTTTAACGTGGGAACGGGTGGGGGAGGAGGAGGACCCGGAGGGAAGTCGTTCCCAAAATGTGCGAGGAGAACTTGGGTGGGGTGTCAGACGCTTGTTTGTTTTGTACTTCTTGGGAAGAGGTGGGTGAATGCTTTTGTGTCCCGTGTCCGGGATGGTTTTGGGTCAGAACGGTTTGACCGCAGGAGCGGTCGGGGGAAGCGGCAGGACATTTCTGCTGGAGTGTTTGCCTCAGCTTCGGGGTTAAAACAAAACAAGATGCGAGTGTGTTTAGGTGCAAAATACACATCCGAGCCAGACCCCGCCGAGTTCCTCGACCTCAGTTTTGTCTGATGGGTTCTTTCCTTTCTTTCTTTTTTTCTTCTTATTTTTTTTTTCCCCCTAGTTGGTGGAGTGTCTTTTGGTATGTTTGCAGAGCACTTCTTCGGAAGCATTTTGTTCTTTGCGATAGGTCTGGAAAAGGCTCGGTTGGACGTGCTGTTTTTTCCCTAGTTCTTTCGTGTTAGGGACAAAAAAATTTGCTGTTTTGGGGGGTGGGGAAGGAAGAAGGAAGAGGAAATGAAGGTTTAAGTATGTTCGTGGAGTCGAGTCTGTCTCAGTTTCTTCAGGTAACACTGGGAGCGTGATTCGGTGGCTTTTAAGTCCAAAACGTTTATGAACAAAAAACTGGGGAGATTGAAACTTTTTAGGGAGGAAAGCGTTAAAGTGATGGCCAGGGAACGCGGATCTGGGAGACGCTACCTACGTCTCCCTGCTTCAAACTACTGGGGATGGAGTGAAGGAAAAAAAAGAAAACGCTGGGGAAAAATATCCCTACAATTTGCATGAATGATGCCATGTAAAATACCGGAGCGAGGAATTGTGCTCTGCAGACGATTTGTGGGCTGGCGAAAGCCTGAAGTGCCTGCTCGGGTCCCGTGATATGACTCGCTCATTTCTGCAGGGCTCATCAGGTACAGGCTCTGCTTCCTTCCTGGGATGGTGCAGCTGGCATTTGATTTCCTCCATGGATGGGAGAGGAGGAGTCCTGTGCAGTTTTTTTCCCCGAGATGATTGCATTTTCTTTGGCCTTGTTGTACCCTGCCTCATTAGTAGGAACTGCATCTATACTTATTTACCATTATACCGTGTCCCTTGGGAAGCGGGGTGTAGTTTGGAGTAGGTATATATGGATTTATCACGCCTAACATTTTTTTTCCTCCCATCGTGCCATCAACAGCAGAGAACAAACTTAATTTATTTCTGTGTTTTGCATCTCCCTTTTTACCATTTCTCTTCCAAATTGCTAAGAAAACATCTCTGAGATGGAGAGAGGGGAGAAGAAAGAAAGGGATGGAAAACGTTGTCTGTGCAGGGATGCATTTGTTATCTGCATGTCTGGGGAGCCACCAGTGTGGGGAAGGGCAGGGTTTGTTTCTGCATGTGAAAACTGGGATTTGGGAATGTTCTTTTCCCCTTATGTGAAGATTATTCCTTAGCCCTGCGACAGCCACAACTTTTTCTGTCTGGTTGACAGAATTACCCGAGGAACCTGGGCAGGAGGCTGGGAACGAGGAACTTGTGTTTCACTCCGTGCTGCCTGTTCTTCCTCCCCTCGTTCCCTTAGCACCAGTGCAAGCACCAGAACAGGCATCAGCATTTTTCCTCCTGTGTCATCCCACTGTTCCGAGCAGGTCTAGACGACATTGTGGTATGCAGGCTGCCAGCTGGGTTACAGGAATGCTACCCTAGGTGAAACGGCAGGATTTTTAAGGAGGGGTAAGGAAATCTGGGAGAAAATCCTGTGTGAAAGAGGCCTGGTTTTCTCTAGAACTGCTTCACTGAGCGGTGTCAAGCAATTCCTTGGGTTTATTGACCTTTCTGGACAACGTGCATCTCTCTAGCATTGTGATTCTGATAATTCCATAAAATCTGTAGCTGCTGTCAGATGCAGGGAGCTTGTTTTTTAAGGCAGTTTCTGTGTGGGTCTTACTGGTCTCTTACAAAGGGATATTAAAATTGATAGCTGTGCAGTGTTTTGAAAACTAAATTATCATAAAGTGTTTACTTTATAGTGATAATCCATATGTTCATGGGAGTGTTTGGTATGCTTTTTCATTCCTGTCTGGATTTGGGAAAAGAATGGGGCTCTGACATTCATTTTTAACACTAATCTACTTTTTAATAAAATGCATTTTTATTGAGCATGACTGTCAAAAATTGTTCTGTTGTTAACTTTTGGGACTGATCTTTTTGTGTTGTGTGTCAGTGGGGCAGGGGTGAAATTTGGGTCTTTGGGTGGAGAATTGGGAATTCCAATGAAACTGAACCATGAGAAAGGAGGAAGCTGTACTGTTCCTTATACCAAGGGATCTGGGAAGGCGTTTGGTTGTATATGATAGAAAACAAATGAATTTTCAGGAAACAACAGCACATTTTAATCTAAAGAAAGCAACTTGTACTTACCAGTGATTTCTGTGCAGAGCTTTTAAGGACATTACAGAATGACAGGCTACAGTATTGGCATTAGTAGCAAATCTTTTTCATCTGCAAAGTTTTAGATTTTTTAAATCAAAATACTGTCAGCTTAAGAATCTTATTGCAAAAAAATGAGATGCCTTTGTTCCTCCTGTCGATAACTTCATGCAGCTTTGATTCTCAAGTCCCCAAAGTTTATTTCACGTTATGCTGATTTTAACAGAGCGGGATTGGATTCTGCATACATGTCCTCGTGGGATTGGGCTTTAATTATACCTATGCTGATAATATGATCTTGTGGGTTATCAATGCAGTGAGACCAATACTGTGATTACAGCAGGATTTTTAGGACATAATGAGGAGAATTTGATTTTTTTAAAATTTTTTTTAGGAGGGGGGTCAGTGTAACTCGTAACCCTAAAGCTGGTTTTATTTGTAAGATTAGTAATAAACTGTATTTTAGCATTCCTGTATTGACTAAATCTCCCCTCTGACTCCTATTAAATTAGGATGGCTGGGTAGCAAAGTGTACTAAGAGTTTGTATCTGAACACTCAGTCATGCAAACGGGTGGTGTGGTAGCTGTGAATGCAATTCCCAGGGTTAATGCTAAAGATAAGTGTTTTGACAAATGCTTTTAATTTGGGGAACAATACAAGCAAGAATGACAGGATATGAAAAGAAAGTGCTATTTTTTTGTCTCGCAGGTAGCAAACAAAGGTGTAGAGGGATCAACTTGCCCAGGTTTCTACAGGGAGTCTGCAGCAGAACTCGCATCAGTCTGTGATCTCAAGGGTTTGTCAGGGCTTTAATCAGTTTTTCTTCCTCCCCTCATTAATTGGCTAGCTTTGCCATTTTGAAAATAACATCTAGAGATTATTTCTCTTTTCTCCAGTTTCAAACTTTATCGCCTGAAGTTTTTTTTTTATTTTTTTTTTTTTTCATTTTCAGTCAAGCCTTGAAAACACAAGGTTGGAAAACTTGATCTGAGCAGCACCTCCCTGACATATGATACTATCTCCAAACAGCCCCTGACAAGTGAACCCTCTCATTGAAATCATGTGAGGAATTTTATTACTCAACTCTGAAGATCTTCTGGGGGAAAGGAGGTTGCAAACTATTAACTATGTGGTCTTCATTGCAAGTTGGCAGATAAATTGCTCTTACGTATTTGAGGCTGTCATGTGGTCCACAGCCAGAAGTAGAGAATCAGCTTTGTAGTCGCTGACCAACCGAAAATTTCATCTTGTCACTGTGAGAAACACATTTATTTTTGTGTTGTGCCTGCAGATTTCAAGTGAATACATCCCTTTCTTTAAACATGCTCTTGATTATATCCTTCCCCTCTTAACTGGGCGCTTACACAGCGTTATCCTGTGGTCATATGAGCACGTGGAGAAGCTTTTATCCTTGATAACCTTAAAAAGTCTCTTGGGTTTGGGCAGCTCCTGTTCTTTGCTGTTGCACTTGGGTTTAGCAGGGGTTTGTTGTTGGTGCAGGCTCCCTGTGTGACACCACCGAGCTCAGGGCTCATGTCACAGTCCCAGAGCCACTGCTGTGACGATTACGGTGTTGTAAAAGCCCGACCTAATCAGGGCTGATCGATTTATGGCCAGAGCAGCGCGGCTCCAGTGGCTCCCACTCAGCTGAGCCGCTGCCCTCCTTTGCTGTTCCATGCCAAAACAATACTTTGTACCTCTGTTGGTAGATCTCTAGAAGTGCTTGACAGAGGTACTGGTGTTTAACAAATGGAGAAACTGAGGCACGAGGGCCGAGTGACTCACGTAAGGTCACGGACTGGGGCAGCAGCACTTCAACACAGGTGTCTCCTCCCCATCTGGGGCACTTTCTATCTGTGATATATTGATATACAGAAACCTTATAAGGAATGTATTTGCTGGTCATCTGCTGTGGTTATTAGAATATCTAAGTCCAGAGATTATTTTTTATGGTGATAGGAGGATACCGTGCTGACTTCTGTGGCTTGACACTTCTCATCCTTACTTAGTTTTTTTTTTGCTTTTAAATCCTTATATTCCACCTCCCATCAGGTGAAAAGCAAACTTTCTCACAAGACTGTGAGGATTCCCTTCTTTCTCACAAGACTGTGAGGGATTCCCTTCTTTCTTGTACTGCTTTTCTTCTGCTTCATTTAATAGGATTTTTTTGGTGTTGGACTTCTGATCTATGTGAGGAATGCACAGGCGTGTCTGTTACTTGTTTTACTTCAGCCCCATGTTAATACAGACACCAGCAGGTTGAACAATGGCTGTTTTAATGTGCTTTATTAAGAATTAAAAGAAATAATCTATAACTGGTTATTCTCCCTGTCTGTGTGGAGGTTTCCCTTTCCCAGTTCTAAATCAAAGCTGCAGGCAGAGTCTGAACTTAAAGTCTGCTCTTAAAACAGGGAACTGCTGTAGTGCTCCTGACAGAGTGAGCTCTGCTTTATCTTCCTGTGCAGCCAACCAGGAGCCGTGGAAGGTCAGTTCACTTTTTCCTACAGAATTCCACTCTGAATGTTCACTTCATCATCTCATCTTGGTTTCAGTGCAATTACCAGCCTGAAACTCATTACCAAGCAGAGCCCTTCCTGCAGGTTGTACATGAATATACCTAAATCACTTCTGTAATAGGGCTTGACAACGATCCCTCTTGGTGTGTGTGTCCATGGAATGCTGGCAGGTAGTGCTTCCAATCTCCATTTGCCCAATGGGTGGAGTGTTGCTTCCAGGGAAGAGTTTCTTCCAGCCTGAGGAAACAAATTTTGACACCTACCTCATGCACAGAGGTGGCATTTTTTTGTTCTCCATATGTATAAGTTGCATTTTTAAGCTTTATTAAATTTACATGAATCCCATTCACTGCTGTGGTGGTAGATAGGATTTTAACGTTGGGTTGAGGAAGGAATTTACAAGCCAGGCATAAAAATTCTATTAATTATGTTTGGCTCTGCCCCCAGTTGAATCTTGCTTGTCCTGAGTTCCTGGTATAGGTCTTCTCTCCACTTCTGAACTTAATATTTAAGAAGCCTTTTCTTCTCTTCACTTCCTAAGAATTTTTAAGTTCAGCAGCAGGATAACTACCACTGAAACAATAGTGTAGGCTACTCTTTTCAGTGGCCTTGTGAACAGCCAGTTTTGTTCTTCTGATAAGCCCTTGCCCTATCAATTGGGAAGTGCAGCATATAGTCATTTCCTGCATTTTGAGCTGCCCGTTCCTTCTGAGCTCTGAGGCAAGCCCTGAATCTGCTTTTTGTTCTTGCCATGGCTTTGTACTACTGATGGCAGCAGAAAGCAGTTAGTTAGTTCATCAAATACAAGCGCTGTTCCTGCTTGGATATTTATTCTGACCTTTACTTTGGACAGTTTCTCTGCCATGATCAGATTCTCTGATTACAATGTCAGCTTTCACCAGAAATCTCTTTGTGATTTAACTGGCTGCATTTGGGGCTTTGAGCAACTGGGTGTGCGGCAGCTCTGGCATGGAAGTGGTGCTCGAGTGTTGGGAAGTTCTTCCTGACAATGAAATTTCCTTTCTAGGCTCTACTATAGGTTGAATTTTATGACCCAGGGAAAACTTTTTGACTTGTCCCTGTTCCAGTGTGGGATATGGAAATAATCCTTTCAGGGCTGTTGAGATGCTTTTATATTTAAGAAGTATGTGGAGATTCTTGGCTAGCTGTTAATGGGTGCTGCTACTCTTGGGAGTATAACCCTGGGTGTCAGAGCTGTAGTTACCCAGAATGAGAACTGGTTATGTAAGCTAATACTGATTTTTCCTGGCCCAGGTGGGAGGAGTAAGTAGCTGATCAGAGTTTGCCCAACTAAATTGCATTACATGTGGTTTCCAGACATCATAGCTGGTCAGTCCCTGTTTGTATTTCATGGCAGCTCTGTCTGCTTGGTGGAGTGGTGCTGTTTAGTGATAAGCCTGAAAAAGAGGGAACTTGCTGAACTTGAAACTTATTCCTCCCTCTTTAATTTCCTGGTCCACAGAAGTTGAGTGATGTTAACATATTGGAGATTCATAAAATTTAAGGCGAGAACAGATAATTAAATTGCCTTCCCTGATATGTTTTATATGCTTTGTATCACAGGCCTTTAAATTTTAATCATTTACTCTGAAACTGAGACCAGTAAATGATGTTTGGCTAAAAACAATTTGAAAGCTTTCCAGCCTTGAGTGTCCATCACTGGTAATTTCAGGCTCATCACTTCTCTTGGTAGTTATAAGAGGCTGATTTCTAATTTGAATTAGTCTAAGTTGTGCCGCTGGTTCTTGTTAGGATTTTCCTGACAAGATTAGAGCCCTTTAGTATCCAGGACTTTCTTGCCATGAAGGTACTTACACTCTGTAATCAAGTTACTTGATAGATAAGGAAACAGAGTTGAGCTTTTAAGTCTCACTCTGAGGCATTTTCTCCAGCGCTCAGATCATCTGGTGATTCTTCATGATCTCCGTTTATTTTCAACATTGTGGAGACCAAAAATGGGGCCTGCTCCAGCCTGTGCCTGATCCATACCAAATTCTGAGGTGCTTTTAGCCCTTTTTGCTGCACAGCCACTGAAAGGGTTCCCAGGAGCCCCTTTGCATAGGGAAATCCTGTTCATGAGCCTCACTGCCCCAGCACTGACATTCTTTACTCAAGTAAAGTCTGCCATTTAGTAGTTACAGTCTGCATTTTTTAGATTATAAATTAGCCTTTGTATTCTGATGGGTTTGGCTTTCCTGAGCTAACTTAAGGCAGGTTTTCAGCCTCCTTTCTCCTTCTGTCCTTTCTTCCTCATAACGTCCTGTTGTGCTACAGTCCTGGTGTCACTCACAGATTTTTATCTGCAGTGATAAAAATGTTGAACTGCATCAGACCTTAAATTTAGTGACAAAAAAAAAATTAGCATGATGCAATCCCAGGAAGTAGATGAAGAAGTGTCTGACTGACAGCTCTCGGATATGAAGCAGCCAGTGTGGGTTTCCACCAGCACCAGAGTACGCTCTGTGCGTGCACTTGACTGTGCTCAACTGCATTTGTAATCTCCAAAGAACAAAGTTAGTCCTTTATCAAGACATTTACCATTAAAACGTGCTGACTGGCACTACTGGTGTCCTTGTTCTGGTAATTCTTTACTGGGAAAACAGATTTTTCTTTTCCTGTTCTCTGCCTGGATGGATACCCAGCTTACAGCTTTGCTCCATCCCCTCGCTGAGCACTGGTGAAATTGAAACATCCACCTGGCCTGGGGTGAGAGGCATCTTCAGTGCATGGCTTTGAGGCTGATTTGAATGTTTCCCTGCTAATGGATTTGCTGGGAATCATCTTTTATTGCTGATGAGTTAAAAGGTGTTTCATGTGACAAAGACATGTTGCAGTCTCCAGAAAACTGTTCCCAGTGGTTTTTCCTTCCACTAGAAGGCTACTAGGGTTTAAATTTTCTTACTGGTACTGTGTTTGTTTTTTAAGATACCTTGAGTCTTGCACTTTTGCTTTTGAGAGAAACATCCCAAGGCCTTTTTTTCCCTGGATGTCCTCAAGTGTAAAATGTCAGCGTTTTTGGGGTGGTTGTGGTGCATCTGCTGTGAGATCCTGTGGAATTGTGGAAGTGATGAACTTCCCACCTTTAAAAGCAGCTACTTCTGAAGACACTTGTGAATTACCCTTCAGTTCATGGGCATTATTCTCATAAATACTGGTGTCACTCCTCTGTCACACTCAAGGAAATTCTGATTTATTCATAGCACTGTGCCTTCTTGCTTTTTGTTAAAAATGCAGCTGCCTTTGCTTGCTGGCTGTTCCCTTGAATTTCCCTTTTCCTGTCCCAAACTGATTTAGCTTTTACTCCCTCGGTATTGCAGCTGTAATCAGCAGTGCACAGGAATGTTGTCTTCTGCAGGAGAGGCGGTATTTTTGCCATTGGTTTTTAGGATCCTGGATAATGTGGAATCTTAAAACCAAACCTCATTTAAATACCACTAACAGGAAGAAGTAAAATGTGTGGTGTTTTAGGTTGGTTTGTTGGTTTTTGGTTTTTTTTTCCAAGTTGGTTGTTTTTAAGGATTTGCTCTCTGAGAAAAATCTCTGTTTTGAAACCTGCAAATTCCAGGCAGATAAATTGCAGTGAGGTCGGGCCAGTATCTAAAGTTTGGGGTGTCTGCTTCCCTTCTGGCTATCGGGTGGGAAGCTGGCCACAGTGATAGGCTTTGAGGAAAGATTGGAAACAAGAGAAGAAAGGGGAGAGAGCACTGAGGCACAGGATCTTGGAGGCTGGGAGAAAACTCTGAGAGAGCCTGTGCCATTTGTGCTCCTGCACTCTGAGGTGTGGAAGGCAAGTGATGAGGACCCAAAGCTGAGGAGTTCTGGTGGACGTGGATATTTCCTGTCATGGCAGCCTCTGAGCTGAGCCAGCAGCTCTCCTGCCTCCTGGTGAAATCAGGATCTGATTTCCCTGTTCCTCTGCTGTCTTCTTGCAGGAGTTGTTTATTGACTGAAATTGTTTCCATATGGCTGCAACGTAGAGCTTGATTACATTAAACGTGGTGCTTTCCTGTGGCATTGCAGGGCTATGGAAAGATCATCCCTCCCTCTCTCCCCTTCCAGCCTCCTCTTCCTCCATAAAACCTTGGGCTTGGAACATGGAACTTGTTCAGGTATTAGCTTCTTTTCCCCTCTGAGGCTTGTAAAACCAGAAAACTGGGATCCAGATCTTTTTTGGGTCGTTGTATTTGATTGCTTAGGTGGGTTACCTTGGCGCATAAATGACTCATAAAATAGTTAAAATGAAGATTAAAGTGGCAGCAATGCTGGGACTGGGCCTCCAGGGTGTTAAACACTGAACAAGCAGAAAAGAGTCTCTGCTTCCAAAGAGGTTTGGGACAGTCCATTTGGATTGTATTTGTTGACACTAATGATCAATTTAAATGCTGCTCCAGGAAGGTGTTAAAATTCCTGTACTCTGGATGCTGGAAGGCAGATTCCCTTCTTATCTGGAGCCTGGAGGCTGTGTCCAGTTAGTGGGAAACAGATCTGTTTAATGGCAAATGGATGCATCTGTATCTTTGATAAGAATAAAAGCTGATTGCTGGCTAAGTTGGCTGATAAAACCAGCAATGAAGCATCTCTACCTTCTCTTTGTAATTACACCTAAACCTGAGTTTATAACCGGAATTCAAAATCTGGTTTTCTATTGAAAAACAGTTTTCTTTTTAAATCGGTTAAAATATAAAAATGCCTTTTTCTAAAGCCTAAGCTTTTTGCTGTAATGCCTCTGCTCTTGTAATGGACTCCAACAGAACCTCAGCATGGTGTTTCTACTGCCAATATCTCAAATCAAGTCAAACCAGGTGGAGTGGTGAGTGTCACTCCTGGCTGAGCACATGGAACCAGAGTCTGATGAAACAGTAAACCTGGTTTTTGTCAGAAGTAGCCTCTTCTGCATGTGCATAGAGAATATTTCCTTTATTTCTGTGTGTTCAGATAGTTCATATCACAGCCTATTTAATTCAAAACTGAGAAACCATTTGGGAGCTGTAAATGCCGAAATTCTTGTTTTCCTCCCCTAACATAAGGTGGAAAAAAGAACAATGAGGGAGGAGATTCACTAATACTGAAATCTTTCCGTGGAGGACACAGCAAGGTTCAATTCATTTAATAAAGAGAATTCATTTGTTTTCACTAAAGCATTTTAAAATGCAAACCATGTTTCTGTAACCCTTTTATGCATCCTGCACCTATGATGTATCATTCAAGATTAATAAAACTGTAATACATAAAAGCTGGCATTTTAAAATTGTTTTATAAACAGTCTGGCTAATAACCCAGGGTGGAAACTGGAATGCAGGTATGCTGCTCTTCAGGCCTTTGCCTGGCTAGAGGATGAAGCTCCAGATTTTGGTTGTTTTTTTTTTTTTTTTTAATTTAGTGGAAAATCTTTAGGGGAAGATTTAAGCCCCGAGCATGGGGTATCCAGTGATGTTCAGGGTGGTGTCAGTCACTCTGAGGTGTCCATGGCTCAGAGAAAGGCTCAGCAAATGGCCCTCAATTAATGTCCCTCCTAATTTAGAGGTGTCTGACTCATGAGCTGGCAGGTAAAAAGGGAGACAGTGACCATGGAGTTGTCATGGCCATCTCCTCTGCTTGTCCTTAAAGGAATTGCTGCTGTCCAATTCTTGGAGCAAAGGATGTGGGCACCTTCTCCAAACTGGGATATTGCAAAACTTAAAATCGTGAGAGCTGCTTCCTTTTAGCCCACGCTGAGACATAGCACTTAGGGAGGGTGGGTTTAAACCCTTCCATTCTGCTCTGTGTTTCAGCACTGCTGCTTGTCCAGCATTTCCAGTATCAGGAGGAATTTCCTCATGGAAAGGGCACTCAGGCATTGGAAGGGGCTGCCCAGGGAGGTTTGGAGTCCCCATCCCTGGAGGTGTCCCAGGAAGGGCTGGATGTGGCACTCGGTGACAAGGTGGGGGTCACAGGTTGGACTCGATGATCTCAGAGGTCTTTTCTAACCCAAATGATTCTGGGATTTTGTCTTTTGTGGATCCTTTGATGGATGGCTTGTAGACATTGTGAGGAGAGCGCTTCTTACAAAAGGCTGAGGATCCTGCAGCTGGATGCCTGCAGATCCTGATTTATCTGGGAAACCTCTCTACTCCCTCCCTGTTTTCCAAAACACTGTGGGAAAGGTAGGCTGGAGGAACCTGAGTTTTCTTCTGTCCCTCACACAACCCACTGGCTACGTGGGAGCAAAAATTAAGACAAGGGCATTTAATTTTAAGTGTTGTCATCTTCACAGAAAGTCACAATTTATCTTTCCTTCTCCCTGTCACAGAGCTTGTCTGTGCTACTTCTTGCACATCAGAGCTGCTTTCTGCTTCTTACCCACTGCATGACCAGCTGAAACAAAAATAAAATTTCACTGCTTTGAGCCCCTCCAGAACTGCCTTCAGGTAGCAGCTTTACACTAATGAAGGTTAGTTGGCTTGCCAGTTACTTTTCAGTGATTTCCAGAACTGCTGAAACACAATGAGTTGGTGAAGGCTCTCTTGTGTATTTTGTGTGAGCTCAGATATTTGAGTATGGAGTAGATGAGTACTAAATATCTGCAATTTCCATTAAATTTCGATATGTTCAAGGATGAGTCCTTAAAACAAGCTCTTACTGATGTTAGAGGCAGTGGGATTGCTCTCTGTTGGCTCTCACAAGAACTGAACTGGAACTGTATTGTGGATATTTTGGTTTTAATTAGCAGATCACTGAGTTCTAGGTCCTTTCATATTTAAGAATAATTAATTCTCCACTGTTGTTGCTTCTGACAGACTTTTACTGTCAGCCTTCCAGAGGAGACATTGGCCTTCCCTCCAGTTATCTGACAAAACAATTTACTGTGAGCAGCCTTTCCCCCACCCCTCATGGCAGAAATTTGCCTCTGGTGTCTTCTGGGGTGGTGCTTCCCAGCTCTGCTTTATGCTCTCCATCTCTTCCAAATAAAACCTGCACAGGGATGGGATTGAAACACTTAAACTGCCCTTGCCCACTCCTGACAAGTTCCACAGTGCTGGCTTTCCAGTGAGCAGGGTGTGTTCCATGTCCTGCAAATCACTGGATATGGGGGATGATCCTTCAGTTTTCTTCTAATGAGAATGACTTCTGAGAAGGCTGCAGGCTCAGGGCCATGCTGCCATTGCAGTATTATCAGTACATTTTGGCTGCAAATGTGATTTCTTTTTTCCTTTAATATTAAAGGGAGGGGTTATGACTTCTGAGCTATAATTGTGTGGAGACATTATTTGGGCAGACCTTCTAAACTCTCCTGCATTAATCTGGATTTGCTGGATATGAGCTCTGTGCTCTTACAGCTGCTGAGGAGAGTCTTGGACTGTGACTGGTGTTTGCAGAAAGCAGAGAAATTGCAAATTATGTGTTTTGATGCTGCACCTTGAGTTTCTCTTGCCTGTTTTCCCTGCTATTGTTGATGGTTTTTCTTTTGTATCCATTCCTGTGCCATTTGCAGTCACAGTTCCCAGTTCTAAATTTAACTTAAACCCAGTTTTGACTTGACTTTTTGGTTTTGGCCTTAGTCAGCCACCAAACAAAAGTGATTTAGCAACATTCCCTGAGGTTTCAGAAACCACCCTGCTGGGCCATGCCTACCCCAGGGCTCTGAGGCTGCTGGGCTTTGTAGGAAGATGTATTTTTGTAGCCCAGTCATTACCCCAGCACCAACCTAAATCCATGTGGATCATCATGTTCCTGCACAGTTATTTTTGGAGCAGGTTGCACTGGAAAATTGCACTTAAGGTGGGGGTTAGACTGGACAAGCTCAAGAGGTGCTGTCCAACCTCTGCAATTCTGTGGTCTGTGCAAAGGGGGGAATTAAACAGATCATTTTCATGGAGATGCATCCTTGTGCTTTTCATCCTGTCCCCTGTTCTCTCTCTCACCTTATTTTTGAAAAGGAGAGCTTTAAAGTGTTTTATTCTAGTTCTTAAAGACATGCAACTCTTACTGGATTGAACACTGGCTGGCACAGGGGAGACCTAGAATGCAGTTGTTTAATTGGTATTTTACATGATAAACTTTGAAATGGAGGATTGTGTGAGGCTCCTGCTTTGCTGCTCTGTTTCTGTAGGGCAGAATGGTACAAAAGTAAGGGGGTATGTCCTGAGAGTGCTGCCTGGAGCTGGTTCTGAGCAGCACCACCACGGGGTGCAACACAGGTTTGTAACTCTGCATTTGGGCAGCTAGAAAGCAATGTTTATGCAAGAATTGCAAAACTCAGCAGAGGAACTGAGTTCAGTTAAAATCAGGTGGAAGAAATGTGCTGTTGGGGTCAGATCAGGAGTTTGTCTTACCTCTGGCACAAGGCTGGATAGTGCAGTGGTGGATGCTGAGGAGAGCCTGGAAGAACAAGGCAAACATTTGACCCCTCCTCAGCACATCCTTGCAGCCATCCTCACTGTGTGCTGCAGGTGTTCTGGATATTCTCTGTATCCCCCCTTTTCCACCCAGGGGGAGGTCCAGATGTGTTTGATCCCAAGCCATGTCCATTGCAGTGTTTTCTTGGCAGTGTTTTCCCCTGCTGAATGTCCCAAACCTGGAGGCCAGGTAGCTCTTGTGAAGGGAGATGTTAGTTCAGTTCCTAGTGAGCAAGTGTCCTTAATTTCTAATTTAAGTCACCTTTTTTTTCAATTTGGCTAGTTCCATTCTTTTTGTTGTCTTTTTCTTTCAATCCCTGTTCAGTCCTGTGCCACTTTAAGCATGAACAAATACAGTATTTAGACTCTGTGAGCTGGATAGTGAGTCCATCCCATTCCCATCCTCACCAATGTGTTCACAAGGCTGTTTAATAACTCTGCTACTTGGTTCACATGGAATCAGTTGGGAGAACATGGATGTGTAACTTCATGGTCTGACTGGAATAAGAGATGGTTTTGCTGGAAGTGATCAGGGGAGTGTCCAAAGTTCAGAGCCAGCAAGACCCTACAAGTGCTCATCCCTGGCAGGGAGGGAGGGCAGGGCACAGCTTGGATTTCTGGTGGATCTGCATCCAGAAAAACACACCTGGCTGTGTCCAGAGTGGCACAAACCTGAGGAATAAGGGCAGGGAATGATTTCTCTCCATTTTGGGTGCTCTCCAAACATCTCTTGGACTCTCAGTTACTGTTTAACTCCAGCTCTGTGTACTCTTCATACGCAGGGACTAAGTCTGCTGTCCTTTAGAAAATGAAGGTTTTTTCTGACCTGTCAGTGCCTTTTTGGTGTGGATGTGATTGCCATTTGCCTGTCATTTCTCTAACTTGTAAAGCTGTCTCCAGTGTATGCAGTTTTATATCCCATTAGCTCGCTCTTTCTCATCTTATCACACAGCACTGTAATCATCTGTTCTCTTTCTACCTCCAAATACTGGCTTTAAATACTGTTTTCCAAAAACCTTCCTCCTAAAAACTGCCTCTGTGTGACATTTCCGTTGCATACAGTGACATATGTAAGACTTGAACAAAGAATTTCATATCTGTTTCATTGTATTTTTTTCCCCTAGATAATGTATTTGATAGTTGTGCTTTTTGGAGCCTCCTAATTTACCTGAAAGGTTATTTTTTTATAGGGGATGTGTAAACACACTGTTTCAAATGCTGTACAACAGTGGTGATTCTTTAGTGGGGGGAAGGAGCTGAAAGCAAAGGAAGTTCTGTGAGTTGCATCACTGAAAGCACAAGGGTTAATGTTTTCTTCTTGCCAGTTGTTAAGTCTGTTTCCTGCTTTTACTTTAATGTCTGCATATAAAAAGATTTTGGTTTCTTTGTCCCCTTGCACTTGAACTAGAAACTGTAATCTATTTGTGGTGCATCGTAGAGAAGTTATTTTTTTTTTAGTACTTTTGGTTTAACAGTTTTTCTGTTGAGAAAAAAAAAAAGAAAAAACAGATTGAGGCATCCTTCCAGTGAAATATAAAATGAGAGGATTGTGCTATCTGAATTTAGCAATGCCTCTGCTAATGGGACCAAAGATGACAAACCAGATTGAATAGTCCCTTATCCCTCTGTTTTGGAGAGAGTCAGGCTGACGAGAATAATCTGCAAATAAATAGCTGAGAATGACATTTGCATTTCTCCTTGTAAGAAGTTGGTAACAGTTCTACAAGGAATGGATTGGAAATGAGTTTTCTTAACCTGTAATGAGTAGGGAGCTTAAATTTCATTGCTGCTGAGGATTTCTAGCCAAAGATTTCTGTTTTACAGCTGTTATTAAAAATTTATGGGGCAGCTCGAGATCAAAGCAAATATATATTCTCTTTATTATGTAAACTTGGTTTTGTGCAACATATGCATTGCATCTATATAGTTTAGGCAGGATTTTTTGTTCTAACAAAGGCAAACAGCCTTTTCATGGTGCAGTTATATCCCAGTGACTAATGGTGGTCTGATTCTCTCTCTTCATTCCTTATTTCCCAAGTAACTCAGGAAAAGTGAGGTGCTGCACTTTCCTTGTTTGCTGGTTGAAACCTTCTGTACTGTGCTTCATTCTGAGGTTTTGTTACAGGTATTTTTTTTTTTGGTGTTCCACATAACCCAGGTTTAGGTTTCCCACTGGTGTGCTGAAGGACTTCCTTGGACTAACTTTCACTTCTTAAAGCCCAGACCTGAAAATATTTATAGAGATATTTCACCTTATGGGGTGGATCACCCCACAGTCAGGGCTTTAGGCTACAAGAGGTTTTCAGGAATGGGGTGGCCTGGCTTTTGTGCCACACTCCAAGTACCAGACTCCTTATGTTCTCTTATGTACAGAACTCCTTCTGTTCATTCATATTTCTTCTCTGAATATCTCCTCCTTGCCCTCCATTCCCACCTTGCTGCATATGAAAGCAAGCTGTCAATATTAACATCTTTTATCAAAATTTTGGAGTGAGATTTTTTTTTTATGTGTTAGCTTTGAGAATATATTGGTTGTCAATCTCAAATATTACCAGGACCTGCGATCTCATTTTCAAAGTGAAAGCTTAGACATGAACCCTGATGGTTCAAGTTGGAGAAGATAACTGGAAAACCTAAAAACACAGGATCATTAAGGTTGGAAAAGACCAAAGAGATCGAGTCCAACCTGTGACTGGTCCCCAGAGCTCTGAGTGCCACATCCAGGCTTTGCTTGGGCACCTCCAGGGATGGGAGCTCCAAACCTCCCTGGGCAGTTCCAATGCCTGGCCACCCTTTCCATGAGGAAATTCCTCCTGATGTCCAACCTGACCCACCCCAGCACAGATTCAGGCTCTGTCCTGTTGCCATGTCATGGTTTCTGAATGGCTGTGGTTGCTGTACTCAAGCATCTCATAGAGATTGACACATTCCAGTTCTTTTTTGGTTTGTGTTGCTTGTATCCCACTTCTGTCCCCTGTTCCCAGCTGCCTGGTGGTCTCTGAGCTCTCACATGAACTGCTGCTGCTTTTGCACTTGCTGGGGTTTGTGTGCACAGCCCTGGGTGTGTGTGCACAGCCCTGGGTGTAGCTGAGCCCCTGGTGTGCTGTTACTTTAAAGGCTGTAGAATATGGGAGGGAGGAAAGGCAAAAATCTGAAAAGCTGCTGGATTTTAAAGATTAATCAGCCTGGTTTAAATAACAAGCAAAGCTACAAACAGCCTTTTCTTCCCAGCGTGCTTTCTTCCATTGCTTTTGCAAAGTTGTTTCTCCAGGGGAAGATTTCAAGCTCCATAAGACTTGTGTTCTTATATTAGTGTCAGGACAAGGGCTAAGATTATTTGTGTGAATATGTACAAAACAATTCCATTACCTGGGGTTCCTTTCACGCTTTCTCCCCGGTGGAATTATGGCCTCATATTGCATGATGGTGGATCTGTTCCTGTTTGTACAGATGGGTATTTACAAACTCAGGCCAGGGAGCTCCTGTGCAGGAGCTCAGAGAAGGGGAAGTCAGTGTAAATGACAGCCTATGACACAAAACCAGACCTGTTTATAAATTTAATGAAGGATATACAACAGTGCTCTCACAAGAGGGGTGCAGGCAGACCTAGGGTTGCTGTAACATGGGTGGTTTGTAGGGTTTTTTGTCTTTTTTTCAATTGAAGAGCAAATACCTGTGAACAGCTTCCTGCACCCTTTTAACTCACAAAGATTTGATTCAGTTCTGCTGCAGGGAAGGAAGTGATAGGAGCAACCTGAAGATGGGGGCAATTCCCAGAACACATCATCCCCCAACTCTGCATTGGCAGAACTGGCAGCCCCTTCTCCTCCCTTTGCTGGGGCTTTTCAGCTCCTCTGCCTCCTGGGTTTGTCTGCTTCCCCAAGCAGGCTCAAAGAAGGTTTGTAAAACCATGATGGGGGCAGGGGGAGCAAGGGAAGCAGGTAGAAATGATAATTTATTCCTTCACATTTTCTCCTCTTTTCCAAATTGATTACCAGTTGTGCTTACAAAGCACCATTTACAACAGAAATCAAACCTGAGGGGGTCTCATTCAGATCTGGATCAAACAGCACCTTCCCATATTGGTGGTACTGACTTGCTGTCTCTTGGTGGACTGTGAAGTATTAGGAAAAGGTCCCTGAAATAATTGCAGCAAATGTGAATGTTCTGTCTCCTGGGCACGTTCTGCAGCACGGTCGGTGTTGCTGGGATTGTCTGAGGAGCAGAAGCGATGCAGGTTTTTATCAATATTTGTAATTAAGAAAATGTTCTGGCTCAAATGGTGAGTGGTTTTATGAATCTGCTGTGTCTTGAAGTATTAGTGGGATACAGGGTGGCCCATGGAGCTGTTTGCAAAAAGTTGGACTTTTTTTTAAGGTTAAGAAATGTGATCTTAACCCAAGGCAAAGGGAAGAAGTGTTGTACACAGCAGCCAAGGTGGACAGGGCATCTGAGGTTGTTGCCAGATCTTTTTGTGCCTGTAAAGTTGATGTGTTTTACCATCATCAGAGGTTGAGATGAGAATTAATAATTTGGAGTATGCTCTGCTGATGGAAATATGTATATATATATATGTATATATGACTCACAACTGAAAGTGTGTATTCATTCATTGAACAGCATTTGATACAAGATCAGAGTTTATGTTTAGAGAGATAAAACAGCTTTTTTTTAATCTCACCTCATGAAAAGCAGAGTGAGAAGGGCAGGAGGGCAGGCGTGGGAGCAGCTGGAAGCTGGACTGGGAGGACTGGTTGTGCTCCTTTGTGGGACAGTGGGGCCCAGGAACGTGGTGCTCCAGCATCCTGCCTCTGTGGCAATGCAAAATGTCAGCAGTGATAAGTGATGGAGGGAGAGATTTCGTGCTGGTTGGACATTTATTAGGAAGGATTTTTGCCTTAGAGAGGCTTAAATCGTGATATCCATCAAAGAGTGGTTATTAGATCACCTGGCAAGCAAGAGAAAATAAGGAAAAACAAGAAATTGTGTTTTCTAGCACTCGCTGTCCTGTTGCTTCTCTAGTCAGGATTTTTTTGGGAAAATTGTTTTTGCTGAATATTGCATTCTCAGACAGGCAGTTAAGGGAGAAGAAGACTATTGCTTTTATTTGAAACATCTTGGAAAGGAAACAGTCTTAAAGGCAACAATAAATGTTCTGGCATAATGCAGACTAAACCATCCTTAAAACAAGTCTATATCCATCACTCTGATATACTGGAGTCCCAGTCTGCTGATTTGATGTCAGGATGATGAATTATGACCTTTTATTATTTATTTATTTCAAGGTTTAGTTGCAGACTTTATAAAAACATAAAGTAGGTCTGGATTTGGTTGTGAGGTTTATGGAATGGCTGGGAGAAGCTGATGGTTTTGGAGCACAAGTGGGTGGCTTCTTTTCCTGTATTTGGGTATATTTTATATACACCCAAATGCATTTGTATGTACATAAAATTTATTTATATATACACACACCTTACACTGGGTGAAATTACAACCAGGTGTAAATCACTTTTACTTCTGTACATGGCAGTGGTTAGAGGTCAATTTGTGGGTGTTGCCTCCTGTGCTCAGCAGGGCTCCTGTGTGTGGAGACACAAATTTAAGCTGATGGGGAACCAATTTCAGATGAAGCTTGGTGAGGCACTCACAGTGACACTTGGGTTGTTCAGATTTATTTAAATTGCTCTGAGGTCTGCTTTAATCCTTCCAATTTGTGTAGACAAGGCCATTGGAGAACATCCCTGAAAGTACCCTGCAACTGCTCTGCACAGCAAACACGGTGCTGCAGTTCTCCCAGGCCATTTCAGTGGGGGGATATTATGGGATGGATCCAAACCCCATGGCTTTCCCTGTGTCCCTGCAGATGTGGCTCTTGGCATGCAGGGCTGCATTGTTCACCTCTGCAAGGCTGTGGAGTCATGGAATGGTTTGGGTGGGGAGGGGCCTAAAGCTCATCCCATTCTACCCCTGCCATGGCCAGGGACACCTCCCACTCTCCCAGGCTGCTTCAAGCCCCATCCAGCCTGGCCTTGGACACTTCAGGGATGCAGGGGAAACCACAGCTTCTCTGGGCACCCTGTGCCAGGGCCTGCCCACCCTCACAGCTGAGAATTCCTTCCCAATATCCCATCCATCCCTGCCCTCTGGCAGTGGGAAGCCATTCCCTGTGTCCTGTCCCTCCATCCCTTGTCCCAGTCCCTCTCCAGCTCTCCTGGAGCCCCTTTAGGCTCTGGAAGGGGCTCTGAGCTCTCCCTGGATCCTTCTCTTCTCCAGGTGAGCACCCCCAGCTCTCCCAGCCTGGCTCCAGAGCAGAGGGGCTCCAGCCCTTGGAGCATCTCTGTGGATTCCTCTGGACTCTCTCCAGCAGCTCCACGTCCTCCTGCTGCTGGCCCCAGGGCTGGAGGCAGCTCTGCAGGTGGGGTCTGACCTGAGAGGGGCAGAATCCCCCCCTCCCCTGCTGCCCACACATGGGAGCCAGCCCAGGACATGGGGGATTTCTGGGATGTCAGTGCACCCACCTGGGCCATGTCCAGCCTCTCATCCAGCAGCACCCCCAGGTCCTTCTCCTCAAGGCTGCTTCAGATTTGGTCAGATGTGCATGGAGAGGTTGCACATTACCAGGCCTTTGTTTTAAAATAAAACTCTCAAACAGCTCTCCTGACCAAAAACCTCATGTTTTTCATCCTCTTTTGAGATTGCCAGTGTGGCTGTTGGAAAGCTCTGGCCTTGGCTTGTGATAGTGTTGATGTCTCATCTTGGTGACTTGAATAGATCAGATACAAAATTTCATCAGTTGCCATATTCCTCATTCAGACTAAAACCTTCTCTACTTTTTGACAGTGAGTAAATTTTCCCCTAAATTTTGTGACATTGCTTTTGCAACTTCCTGGCATGGGAGTGACCAACTCTGCTTGCTCACAGCAGTTTAATAATTTCTAAACAACTTCTTACACCTGTTTGAACATTTCCTTTATATTCCATGTGATACAAAACTCATGCCCAACCCCTTCTAGTTCATATTTTTAGAAGGTGTCAGAAAAAGTGGTTTGATTTTAACTTGCATGTTTCTTCCTAAAGGAATGAAGCATTTGTTTACTCAAAGATGCTCAAGAGCCAAATTCCTCAGGTTGTCCTGTTGTCTTCTCCCAGCATTTCCTTTGCTGCTCAGGGCAGAAGTAGGACTGTCTCCCAGGTAGATAAGATCCATGAAATCCATCCCAGAAGTTCTGTTTCTCCAATAAATGCATCCCATGGATGTTGCATGGACCTGAGCGTGGCTTCAGAGGGTGGGTACTGCACAAAGTTAACGCTGCTGCACGTGGATCGATGCGAATCAAAGTGGTTTAAAGAGCAGGCAGGAAACTTTGGTTTGAATAATTGATCCTTACTTTTGTTTTGCACTTGTATTTCTTGGGCTTTGCAGAGAACTTCAGGGGTTTGTAGCAGGTGTCAGGATGTAACCTGAGCAATTACATTGCTTCCTATACATTTATTAGGTGCTGAATTAGAACATGGTTAATCCTGCATATTTCCCAGCTGATTCCTATTTAAAATCGTGTCAAGCTCCATTTGGATGGAAACTAATTCAGTTGAAAGTGCAGTTTTACTTGATGTTAAGGCTGTGTTACACTTCTGTCAAAATAGAGCTTTTCTTCTAAAGTACATTTATTAAATACAGTGAGTCTTGCTAAGTTAAATTTCACCTAATTTCTGGTTACCTTGTCCTTCAAAACCGTAGATCTGGCAGACCTCATCAACTTACCTTATTTTTATTCCTCATTTAAAAGCGAGAAACTGTTTTTCCTGCTTTCTGAATTCCCAGCTGATTTCTCAACTTTGAAAGCAGCAGTCATTGAACTGAGCTAAATAAGCAAAGTAAAAAGAAAATGTTTGTTCTTTTGTACTTGCAGACAAGGATTCTGCTTGAAAGATGGGTTAGCACTTCATCAGACACTGGTTCCCAGTGCTTACCCAGTGACTTCCACTGCTTCACTGCCTTGAGATTCCTCTCCCTTGGAAAATTTTTGCAAAATACGCATCTTAAAATCGTTTTTCTAATTTAAATTATTTCAATTTAGAAAGTAATTTTCAAGCTTTTATTTTTAAACTGCATGACTCTGCAGTGATGCAGATGCACCTTTGCTTGTGAGTATTGCAGCTGTGTTTGTGAAGTCAAGGGCACGTGTGGCAGCAGCCCCAGCCCTGCTCTGTGGATAGCTTTGAGCTGGATGTGGGATTGGCATCGTGCTGCTGGCTGGGGATTGGTGAACACACAGCCCAGCACTGCTGTGCCTGCTCCAGGACCTCTTCTCCCAAATTTGGGAGCTCCTCTGAGATCAGCCTTTCAGTGGGACGAGGAACCAAGGACTTGGAAGTCATTGAATTATGGATTCACAGAGTGGTTTGGGGTGGAGGGGACCTTAAAGCTCATCCTGTCCTATCCCCTGCTATGGGCAGGGACACCTTCCACTGTCCCAGGCTGCTCCAAGCCCTGTCCAGCCTGGCCTTGGACACTTCCAGGGATCCAGGGGCAGCCACAGCTTCTCTGGGCACCCTCTGCCAGGGCCTCCCCACCCTCTTGGAGAGCAATTCCTTCCCAATATCCCATCTAATCCTGCCCTTACATGAAGTAAGGAGAACTCCAGCTCTCCTTTGGGGAATTCTGCTAGCCCAGAGCCACACATCTCTTGCTACCAGCAGGCCCTGCTGGGGTTCAGGGCTCTGTTTTGCTTCCAAAGGCTCTTTAACGTGCTACAGACAGTGCTTTGTCTCATTAGCTTGTAATTTGCATTAAATGATAAAATGGTTTGGCTTGGAAGGGACCTGAAAGATCATCCCATGCCAACCCCTGCCGTGGGCAGGGGCACCTTCTACTATCCCAGGTTGCTCCAAGCCCTGTCCAACCTGGCCTTGGACACTTCCAGGGGCAGCCACAGCTTCTCTGGGAATTCTGTTCCAGATTCTCCCCACCCTCACAGCCAACAATTCCTTCCCAATATCCCATCCATCCCTGCCCTCTGGCAGTGGGCAGCCATTCCCTGTGTCCTGTCCCTCCATGCCTTGTCCCCAGTCCCTCTCCAGCTCTCCAGGAGCCCCTTTAGGCCCTGGAAGGGGCTCTGAGCTCTCCCTGGAGCCTTTTCTAGACTGAACATTCCCAGTTCTCTCAGCCTGGCTCCAGAGCAGAGGGGCTCCAGCCCTGTGCAACCTGGCCTGGAACATTTCAGGGATGGGGAATGTCTCCATAACCTCCCTGGACAACCTGGCCTCACAGGGAGAGGTGATGCTGTCCTGCATCTGCAGAGAGAAAATGTTCCCTGCTGGACACACAAACTCTGGGTATTGCCCAGCTTTGAGTATCCCAGGGATTTTTCCTTGAGGGGAAAGACCCTACAACTTAGAATATATTCATGGCATGTCTGGACTTCAAAAATACCTGAAGTATTTTACTTTAAGAGCTAAGAGTGAGCTCTTCATGTAATATCTGTGTGAAGGCCTTCAGCTGTTTCAATTACAGGATTTGGTTTGACTTCTTTGTTGTTCCTGCTCTGAAGTTTTTAAGCTGAGTCTCTGGAAGATTGGTGGGAAGGAACTTCCTGAATTGTTCCAGGATCCATGTCCATGCTGGTGCTGCTGGCTGACAGCGCTCTACTGGCTATTTTGAGCTCGTTTATCTTTGTAGATAATGCTTGTCCTGGCATCATTCGTTGCACTCCTTTAACTTTTAAAGGCTCTAAATGTGAGTTAAACATAGACCATCCACTTCTGAATCCTCCTTTTGTGCTCACGTGAGGCATTAGAGGCAGCAGCAGTATGGAATCATGGAATTGTGGGATGGTTTGGGTGGGAAGGGACCTTAAAACTCATCCTGTTCCACTCCTTTCCTTGGGCAAGGACACCTTCCACTATCCCAGGTTGCTCTAAGCCCTGTCCAGCCTGGCTTTGGACCCTTCCAGGCATGGGGCAGCTTCTCTGAGCACGTCCTTTTCCTAAAAAAGCAGTGGGACTTTGGCAGGTGGCAGAGCTGTAAAGGTTAAAATTGGAATTACTGTGTAGAAAAATAATTTCTTATTCAGAGATGGTTTAACTCTGCTGAAGGCAAGGCAGGCAAGTCTCCCTGCAGTCTCTTGAGCAGGAGCTCTGCTTGCTAAAAGAGCATCCTCGACAGATGCAGCTTCTGTGCAGTAGTTAAAAATAAATTGTGAGCAGTTTAACAAGAAAAAAAAAGGTTGAGAAACAAATCTGGGCATCAGTTTATGACAACTCTGGTTTTCTGAGTGCATTGGGGAGTGAATTTTTAAGATCTTGAGGCAGGAAGTGTCTGTACACAGCCATAAGAGCAGCTTCTGCTTTCTTTTTGGGATATTAACTTTTCCTGTTCCTTAGGTCTCGGTTGTTTGTTCTCCTGGAAGGGGCTAAGCTCCATCTGCTTTTTAAAAATGGGGAAAATACTGTTTGCTACACACAGGGATTTGAGGTAGGGTTTTTTTGGTGGTTTGTCCAGCAAGGATATTTTAGGTCAGCAGAATAATCTAATATTAATAAAGTTTGGGTCTTTTTGGGTTTTTTTTGGCATTGAACAGAAAACTACCTTTAGTGTGAACTGAGTTTTGTCATCTAAAAGTATTGTCATTTCCTACTGCATATTTTGTTTTATTTACCAATTACTGATAACTGAATAGATCATGAAAACATAGATTTTGCTAAAACTCCTTCACTAAAACACAGAGTATTTATTTTCATCCCTCCCCTCTTAGTTTGAAGTCAAAAGCATAAAGCTGCTTAGGATCAATATCTTCCTGGTTTTCTTAAGAACAGAATTCTTTTTCCTCCTGTGTTTTTTTGTCCCACATGTGTGTTGGAGATACCATTTAAGCTCTGATCCTGAAAATGCTGAAGTATGCTGGTAATCCTGCTAAATCCACTTTGAATCTCCCAAGTGGAAAAGCTCACGCAGTCAGGACTGGGCCTTCTCTAACCAAGAACTTTACAGCATGGTAACTTTAGATGGAGAAAGCTGCAGCACTATTTAATCTTTAAAGTACTGTAATACTTTAAAATGTATTGTAATTGGATCAAAGTGACCAGGATAGAGTTATTGGCTTTGTGCTGTTGCATTAAAATGTTTGCTTTTAAAAAAACCTGCTTGTTACTCGAGACAGTCGTGTTTTTGTGTATGCCAATAAAATAGGTAAAAGCACTCAGTGGTTATTCTCTGTTTTTGAGAGCTGTTATTTGCATAAAATGTGCGAGCAGAGCATTGTTTGAATTCTTAGTAGATTCCTGTGCTTGGAAATTCGTAGAATGCCAGAAGGTTTGGGTTGGAAGGGACCTTAAAACTCATCCCATTCCACCCCCTGCCATGGGCAGGGACACCTTCCACCATCCTAGGGTGCTCCAAGCCCCATCCAGCCTGGCCTTGGGCACTCCCAGGGGCAGCCACAGCTTCTCTGGGAAATCCAGAGAAGCTGGAAGGAGGTGAGAGCACAAAGGATGGCAGGATGATACAGACTGAAGCCAAACAGTTCCAGCCCTCACAGGAACTGTTTGGCTTCAGTCTGTATCATCCTGCCATCCTTTGTGCTCTCACCTCCTTCCAGCTTCTCCAGCATTTCCTTCCTTGTTGTTCCTTGAAGCAGAAGCTTCAGGAGAGAAGGTAGAACCAAGGGGAGGAGTTGATATTTTAAAGGGCTTGGACAGTATGAGAGTGATTGGAAAATTCAGGTGAAGAGTATGAGAGTGAAGGAAAGACACAAAAGTGATGGTAGCTGTGAAGGATTTCACAAATCAAAAATAGTTTTTGTAGTAAAGACCAAAGCAAGCCAGCGAGGACTGGGAGGAAAATCCAGGTTTCACGAGATGAATAGAACCATACAGAATGGTTTGGGTTGGAGGGACCTTAGAGCTTGTCCAGTTCCACTCCCTGACATGGACAGGAACACCTTCCAGAAACCCCAGGTTGCTCCAAGCCCCATCCAGCCTGGCCTTGGACACTCCCAGGGCTGGAGCAGTTCTGAGTAACCTTTGCACTGCCTTCAGCAAAGTCAGTTTTCCTGGAGTGAAGGAGCTCCTGCACTTGGTTAATCCCTGCCTTGCTCCCGTGATCAATGCAGGAAAACAGCCTGCTGTGAAAATTTACCACCAGAGATCAATAAGCCCTGGCTACCCAACTGTATTAAAGGGAATTGATGGGCTGAGGGATCTTGTAAACACTTGTTTGTCCCATCAGCATGTTTGTGTGTGTGTGGTGATGGGCAGGACGTCTCCAGGGCCCTGGCAGGGGGATGTGGCTCTGGCTGTACTCGGGATTGCTGCGGAATCGCCTCCGTTTATCTTTTAAACCACTTCGGCTGCCCCAAGATGATTGCGCATCAGGAATGGAAATGTTAGGGCTCATAGGGAATTTTATAAATTTTTAAATAAGGACACACAAGCTTTATTTATGCTGGCTGAATTGAGATTTAGAGAAATACCCAGCTAACTTTGGCCCCTAGATGACATTTTAAGGGATAAACGATCAATGTTATGCAAATGAGTGAATTGATCAAAACTGGTGATTTAAATCACTTTGATTTACATCAGCAAGAGGGAAGCTTTGATTTAAATCATTGATTTTAATCTTGTTTTGGGATTGTACTTTCATTATTTTCCTAAAGATAGGTTGATTTTCATTGGCTGGTAACTATTGGAAGCGTGTTTATTCACAAACAGGTACAGCTCTTAAGTTAATTCCTTCATTTCTTTCGTTGGGCAGGAGCAGGAATGCTTAGCTGGTAGGGGAAGTGGGGTAGGAATATGTCCTGAAGCAGGTACATAATTCAACAAATCCTCATTTAAATTCTGTAACGTTTACGTTTATAAATGAACAAATTATTCCTTAAATCTGCCAAAGAGGGCAAAAGTGCTTTAGCACTTGACTCTCCTTCCCAGTGCTTCTGCTGTAGTTTTCACCAGCCAGGACTGGGATTTATTTCCCTTCCTTTCTTGCCTTCCAAAACACAGCAATAGCTAATGCTGCTAAATATTCTCCATGTAATTTTAAATAACATTGTACTAAGTTTATGTTTTGTAGTAGTTGATCAAAATTGTAATGTAACTGCTAAAAAAATTAAAAAACAATTAAAACCCTTTTTTTTTTACATCTTGCTTTATAAATTCTAATATTAATTCAGGTAGGTTTCCTAGTATTTTTCGATGGTGAATGTAATCCTGGTTTGGTAGTCAAGGTGAAAAATGCACTAAGCTATGGAATACATATTGAATTTCTTATTTCGTCTCTGAAGGATTTCAGCAGCAGATTTTTTTAATTTGAGTGTGGAGTGTGTCTCGCAGACGAGTTCAAGTGGTTTGGTCACTGTTTAAATTCCCCAAGTGAACGAGGCAGGCAGATGCTGCTCTGTGTTCTTGTGATTAAAACCAAAACTCTTTCACACTTGGATTTTTTTTTTGTTCCTGGGCCACAGGATTTACTGCAGCCTAAGAGCAGCTTCAGTGGAGATGGAATAAGCACAGACAAGAGATCCTGGTCTGTTTAGGTTTTCTATTACACTTTGTTAACATTGATGGGATGATGATAGCTTTGTCTCAACTCTAAAGAGCACCTTAAATCCTTTGGTAATTAACTTTTTGTTTATTACTCTGCATCCTCAGCACTGTGTAAATATTTATGTTTAGGAAAAAAAGGCAACAGTTTGAGGTGTTGAGCTGATAATTCCCATCTTCAACAATATCAAACCTGTGATGCTGCTTAGAGTGCAGAGCCTCTGCTGAAAGTTGCCAGCATTTGGGTGAAAGATGCTACAGAGTTTCCCTTTCCCCCTTCCAGAAAATGAAAATTAATTCTTTTAATTGTATTTTTTTTGACTTTTGTAGTACTCTAAAGCAAACTCCCTCCCCGTGCTGATGAACCAACACTCCAGTTGCTGGACGTGCTGCACTGTAAATCAGGACAAAAGTGAGGTCCCAGCGTTTTGTCACTCTCAGTTTCACTTGAGTTCTGTATTGTCAGGTCATTCATTTGCTGCTGTTTGTGTTCCTTGGTGATGGGGTGATAAATAGCTGTCCCTGCCATCACTCAAGTGCCTTCTGCTGGAAGTGACAAAGTGATGCAGGAACCAGGCTCTTGCAGATCTTAAGCTCTGCTTAATAAGTTAGAAAACACTTAATTTTTTTCTGATGAGGACAAAATGTCTTTATATGAGTGCAAAACGCTGTTGCTGCTCAGATCTGTAAAAGTGCAAGGGGGAAGTTAATGGTCCATGTGACCTTACACCTCTGGGTGCTTCTGTCCTACATCCTAGATTAGGTTTTTAATTCTGAATCAAAAAATTCCACCATATATGACTGCAAATCATATGTTAGTGGCTGAGATGGTTTATATGTTGGAATATCCCTTTGCAATAAAAACAAGTTGAGATGGAATAGAAATGTCAAATGATAAAGGGAAATTAAGTGAGAAGAGCTGTTTCCCCATCCTTGTAACACAGAGAATGGTAGATGTAAAACAGAGTGGAAGGATATCCTTCAGGATACGTGCCAGCCTGCATAAAAAAGATGAGGATTTCTTGTCCATTGCTGTGAAACATTTGATTCTTGGTGGTGTTTTGTGTCAGGTCCCTTGAAGATGTGGATATGGGAGCTGCAGTCTTTGATCCCTGCTCATCCGCCCCTGTAGATGCAGCTGCAGCACACACTTCCTCTTGCTCAGCTGCAGAAGCAAAGCAAAATGGGATGGGAGTGTGGGGCAGGAACAGGACTGGAAACAAGATGTGGTGAAGTTCATGTAGAAGCTGAGAATGTGGCAGTAAAAGGATGGAGAGATGATGAATTCTGGGAGGATTCCTACAGGGGAAGGAAAGAGCAGAGACCTTTAAAGTGAACCTTTCAATAACCCACCCCGCTTGCCAAGAGTTGAGCAAACCCAACGTGGAAGTTTCTTGTAGGGAAATGAGGAATATGATGTTTTCTTATCTTCTGTGGGCAGTACAAAAAAGAATCAACCTGATTTTCAGCAAGAAAAGGATATTAGGAAAATAATTCTGTGCTGGACTTCTGAAATAGCTCACTTGACGAGTCTTAATATTCTGGTTGCTGTTCCCTGAGTTGCCATAAGCTTTTCCTGCCAGTAACTTCATCTCAATGCAGCAACAGTTATCTGTAAAGTCTAAGTGATCCTGCAATAAAAGGGCCTTCTTAATCAGAGATGGTAACGTCTGAGACAGTCAGTGCTTTCAGCATTGGCATCCTGTTCTGCTCAGGCAATCCCACGTAGGAGGAAGACAGACACAAAAAGTGATTTGGCTGTAATGCAGCAAAACAAATTCTGGCCAAATTGTGGACTTGGAGTTAATGGGTACACAGTGTTACTCTGCAAGTCTGCAGCGCTGCCTGGAAATCAGGGGCAGTTTTGTAGCCTGTTAACTACTTAGGACTGTTTTGTTATTTCAAGTTTGGCTTCAGCCAGTGAAAAATGGGGCACTTTCACGTCTTATATTTCAAAAATAAAAACGTTTTAAGAATATTAAGGGCAAGTCTTACTCGATTGCTTTAGAGCGGGCGCTGAGGCTGTGATCTCATCCATTTAAATGCCGTGTGTGTGTCATCCCCCTTTCTCCCCCAGCCAACTGGATGTTGACTTATGGTGTCAGTTTTCTCCTTGTGGATGTGGAGAGAGCTTTTCCTGCCGTTCCATGTTTTACAGTGCATCCACGCTCCTCAACGGCTGCACATAAATTGTGCCCAGGCCATTTCAGAACATCGGATCCTGCAGGGTCAGACTGGCTGACGAGCCCAGGAACCAGTCTGTGATGGCAGTAAAAACACTCCTTGCACAAAGTCAGCCTTCAGATGGCAGAAACCACACCCAGGGCTTCAGTTTCTGGGGTTGTTCAACCTGGAGAAAAGGAGGCTCTGGGGGGACCTTGTGGCTCTGCACAACTCCCTGACAGGAGGGGACAGCCAGGTGTGAGTTGGGCTCTGCTCCCAGGGAACAGGGACAGGAGGGACAGGAGAGGAAACGGCCTCAAGCTGCCCCAGGGGAAGTTTAGGTTGGACATTAGGAGGGATTTTTCCATGGAAAGGATTGTCAGGCTTTGGAGCTCCCCCAGTTCCAAGATGGCTTGGATTCCCCATCCCTGGAGGTGTCCAAGGAAGGCCTGGATGTGGCTGGCACTCAGTGCTCTGAGCTGGTGACAAGGTCATGATGGGTCACAGGTTGTATGTGGTAATCTTTGAGGTCTCTGTGATAATCTTTTCCAATCTAAATGATTTTGTGATTTATAGATTGACTGGCAAAATTTGGGCCATCAGGTGTCGTTTCTCTGCCCCTGCCCAAATGTCCCCATTATCATTTTTCCTGATAATCCCTAACCCTCATTCTAGAGCTCTTCCTCTGTGAGCTCTTTTCAGCAAAGGCACTTGCTGGTTCTTGCCTGATCAGTCTCAGTCACGGTAAAAGTGGCTCCAAACTAGTTTTTACAGGTTAAGAGAATTTTTTAGATCAATTCTGTTTGGTTTTTTGCCAAGACCTTTATATTCCAAAGTATTAAGACTGAGTAGTCTTTTGATATTAACTGCTGCTTGTTATTTACAGCATCAAATATACCAAATAAATTCTTATTAAGTCAGGGTTTGGCAAAGTGAAGGACACAGGAAGGTATGATGTATTTATTTACTTTACATCTCTCAGCTTTTATTTTTTCTCTTCAGATCATTTGACTCCACGAGCTGGAGCTGAAATAAGAGCAAATGTGAACTTTGTGAGGACAGTGGGAGAAGGGCTAAGATGTTTCACTTTCTGCTTTGGATTGTAAAGGAGATCCTAAAAAAGGGACTTGTCACAGTTACCCCACTTCTCCTTTTCTTTCTCAAATCCTGAAATGGTTCTGTTGGTGCAAATCCTTGGTGAGAACTGCAGGGCATCAACCAGCACTGTGCAATTATTAACCCCTTCCAGTGATCCAGGTATTTAATTATTTCCATCACCCCTCTCCTGCAGAGCTCATTATGTGTAGTCTAGTGCCAGCAAGAGGGGAAAAGCTAAAACAGTTTGCTCCATCCCTGGGAATGTCCAAGGCCAGGTAGGAGGGAGCTTGGAGCAACCTGGGATGGTGGAAGGTGTCCCTGCCCATGGCAGGGGGTGGAATGGGATGAGCTTTAAGGTCCCTTCCAACCCACACCATCCCAGGATTCTGTGATAATCAGATTTTTTTTTTTTTTAATACAAAATCAGTCTAGGAAGATCCATCGGTTTTGACTACGAGATGAGAACTTGTAGCCAGTGACTTTTGTGCTGTTCTGTTCTCTAGAGGAGCTTGCAGCAGTCTTGCTGCTGTAACTTTGGAATGTCTTCCAGGAGTTGTTTAAATGGGAATTTGAATTTGGCTTTGCTTTCAGTGGTAAGTCATGTTTCAGCAGGGGTTAAACTGGCTTAACAAATTGTCTCCTTGGGTGGATGATGACAAAGATAAGTGTGCCAGTGTGCCATTCTTCACTGGGTGTAAAGAATCATAAAGAACTAAGTAATAAATGAAGTTGAAAGTACCCCTTTATATAAGTCAGTGTTTTGGATAATATTCTTAGAACTAACTAAAAAGATAAAAATTCATCCTCCCGTCTCCTGTGCTTGGCAGCAGAATTGTTGGTCAGCAGGAATGTGCAGAACTTTGTGAAAAATTGTTTTTTAGATAATTGCCTGTTGCAGACTGTCTAGAGGAACTCACATTTTATTTTTGGCATATTGCATTAAACAGTAGCTCTTATATTTTAGGCCTGATATACTGATTTATATATCCTCCAGTCCTCTGGTGGACATCCAATTTCCAAACTTGGATACCTCTCTTGAGTAACTAAAATTTTTAGTTCTCAGACAGGAAGAGTAACTTTCCAAGTCAGTACCTGTCCCAACTCAGAGAAAAACCATAAGATGGGGATGGATCTAAAACGTGCACAGGAGAGGCTTTACACTCATTCCCACCTGGATTTTGGGGTGAAGACCTTTGGGCATCTTGGCTGTCCTTTTGCTCAATACCCATGCACTTGGAGGAAGCCTGGAAAATTATCTAAAAGTTCAGCATCAAAGTGGAAGTCAGGTTTGAATTAAAAATACTGGGCTTTTTCTTTCATTGCCTTAAAACTGGAAGCTTGTTAACAGCAGCTCATTGTTCTTTTGGAGATACTGCACAGATATTTTTGAATTTTACTTGGTACAGCCAGTTTTGCAGGAGAAAAATGCAGTTCCTTGATGGTACAACCACAACTCTTGAAATATATTTTAAGGGGATGCTGCTGGCTCATCTTGGTACCCCAGCAGCTGGAAAGTGAGGGATGGAAGCATTCACACCACAGAAAGATCATGCACCTATTTTTAATTGACAGTTATTGTAACTTTAATTAATATTTGAATGATACCTGTGTAAATATGGGTTGTCTCCAATTGCTGCTTCTCTTGTTTTAGAGTGCAACTGAATGGGATGAAATTAATGGTTTCTTCCATTTATTTGGGTTGAAAATAAAATATGTACATAAAAATAAAGTTACATAAATACAAACCTCCCTCTAGGAGCCTGAATGGCCAAATGTAAAGAATCTTCCCAGATCTTTGAAACACAGGGTGAGGTGTGGAAATGGAAAAATGTGTTTGGAAATGGTGGAAGACAGGGCTGGTTGCAGAGTTCTTTTCTGTGGGTTGTCATTCCAGCAGGTAACACAGGTTGAGTTAAAGAGGGTTTGGACAAACCCTGATGTCAGCAGCTCGCTGATGTTACAGCTCAATGCTTTGGAATATACAAAATATCTGAATGTGGGGTTTAGATATTATTTTGGCCACTTTGCTGCTGCTTCCCCCAGCACCAGCCTGGACCTTGTGCTTGATCTAAGCTCAAATGTTTGTTTCATAAACCAGCTGTAGTAGATAATGCATTTTCTTCTTGTTTCTGGAAATGCAAAAACTCCATAATCAATCAGCTTTGAGAATAAATTAGGGGCAAGTCTGCCTATGTTGAGCACAGATGATTTGTTCCTAATTCTTCCCATCCCTTTACCTTCTGACTGGCACACAGTTAGCAGGTTTCCTGCAGACATTACCTGCATCCACTTGCATTATAGATGGAAAAAAAAGGAAGTTTTCAGAGAAGTTAGCAAGTGAAAATGGAGGCTGTAATGGCAGCCAGAGCTGTAGCCTTTGCTGCCAGTGACAGCTATAATTATATATGGGGCACATACATTCTAGCAGATCCTTCCATTTAACCACCCTGGTTTAAGCACAGACCAAATTTAGGATCTGAGCTTGGTGACCATGGCACTCACTAAATCTCTAATTCCATCTTCTGCCATTTACTGTCTTTCTCAAATGCTCAGTGAGAGTTTTTTTTTCCCCTAGTTGTTCTATGGAACAGCTTTGATTTTTCTCACTTTGTGGTTATTTTAAGCTTCAGAAAACAATAAGAATGTACTTCCTTTTTTTTTTTTTTCCCTCTTTCCTCTGTGCTTTTATGAAAGCAGAATCTGTGTAGATAAAGCACAGTTGATCTGTTACGGATTACTGTTTCTCAGTTATTCTTTTGCTCTTGCATATCATGCCTTTATGTAGAAGAATATTTAAAGGTGCCGTGTAGAACAGTGAGATGAAAGATTCTTTGTGCATTGAAGAATTCTGGTGTCACAGGAGTCCACCTGTTCTCCCCTAACTTTTTTTTTTTTTTTTTTTCAAACAAGTTTATTTAAAGTGGTTTTTAGTGCTTAGAAAAGCTGCTGCCTTTTGACAGCCTTCAAGATTGAAAGGCTGTCCCCACAGGTGGTGGCAGCAGCACTGTGGCCTGGAATTCAGGGCACAGGAGTGGGAATCAGAAGATCCACGTTCTGTTCTCATCTTTATCTCAGCTGACCTTGAGCCAAGTAGCAGCAGCTGAAGCTCAGCTTTCTGTGGGGAATTTTACCCCAGCTCACGAGGACAGAGTTGTAAAGATTTGCTGCTCGCTTAGGGGAGAGAAGACAAAGGATGAAAACTCCTTGCATCATCATCAAGCAGCAGAGCTCGTGTCCATTCTGCCAGCCAGGAGAATAATTGGCAGTTTTCAGGAGAAGATGTTACCAGCAGCCTGTGGAAAACCTTGGGATGAGTGGGAGTTCTTTTTGTCTGTGGAAAATTGTCTCAGAGGGGCTAACAAAGCCAAGCTGGTATCTTTTGGTGTGTCCTGCATGAATGAAATCGTGGTGATTTCTGTGGAGAGTTGAGTTGGATCAGCCCAGAGAGCCATTGGGTGTAGCTTTGTGTGTCACATTGTGGTCAGTATGGGACAATTAATGCACCCATCCAGCTTGCAAAGCTCCTCTGATTAAGCACCAGAGGAGTTCTCTTTTTGACCCTTTCAGGCCATCAGCTTAATTCCCAGAAGCTTCAGATTTAATTACCCAAATCATTACCACAGCATGCGTAGCTGCAGATTTTATTAATGACCATAAAATTACTGAATCCTCTGTAAAATGAGTGTGGATTCCCAGCCAGAAGTTCCCTTCACACCTCAGCTCTAGTACAGGTGAATCCCACAGGTTGGTGCAGCACCTTGGCAAGTGCCACCTTTCTGCCCCTGATTTCCTCCAAATTTACTGCCACTAGTAATACCCTTCTGCAGTTCTGCCACCAAATTCAGGTGTTCTTGCCTCTCGAGTGGTAGCTGAGCTGAAGTTTTACAATTCTCAGAGCCTGTTCTTATGCCTTTAGCAGCAGCCTGACCTTTACACCTCTCTGTTTCAGATTCCTTCCACTCACTCTGCTGCCTTTGTGCCTATCCCTAAAATGTTCTTTAATCCATTTCAATTCCTTCTCCCTGCACAATACTTTATGACTTTGTAAATCAGCCTGAGTGGTACAAAATCAAATGCTTTCCTGAGATCCTGATAACTTATGTCCACTGTTTCACTCTTGTCTAACCTAACGATTTGGTCGTATAATAAAAAGGATTTCAGCAGATTTGTCAGGCATGACCTTCCTTTTATGAATCCGTACTGAATGTCCTCTACTAAATTATGCATTTCCAAATGTTCTGCAATTTTGGCTTTTATCAACACTTCCAATACATACCCACAGCTGAAGCTGGATTTCCTGTTGGAAGATTCAGCAGAACTCTGTCACAGCCCAATGAAATTCATCAGTTTTTCAGAAGCCTCCATCATACAACTTCACCTTCTTGTCCTCGTCTTACTGTGTGGTTCTTTCTGAGAAAGAATAGGTTTAGATTGGATATTAGGGAGAAATTCTTGGCTGTTAGAGTGGGGAGGCCCTGGCAGAGGTTGCCCAGAGAAGCTGTGGCTACCCCTGGATCCCTGGAAGTGTCCAAGGCCGGGCTGGACAGGGCTTGGAGCAACGTGGGATAGCGGAAGGTGTCATGTTAGGAGCAAGGTGAGCTTTAAACCACCTTTCTGTCCCAGACTATTCTGTGGTTCTATAATCCTTGACATTGAAATCAGTATTTTTGTTTATAGAGCTCTTACAGTCCTGAGTGCTCAGGAAATACACAGGATTGGTGTCACACATGGGATGAGATGCTGAGTCTCAGCCCACTCACAGGTGAGGAGGTTTAGGCCAATAACTCAGTCTAAATTTGGTCTCTAGCTTCCTAAATAGTTTCAGTGAGACTGGAGGTCAGTTCACCTCTCTGTGCATCCATTTATTTTCCTTGCCTGTTTCCTAAAGAGCATTTTCCATTGCATACTTGTGTTGTGCTTTTGGCTGAGTATATATGTGTGAGGGGGGATGGAAAACTCCAAATCCTCTGAGTGTTCTTGCATAAAGCCCTTATGTTTGTGCTTATACCTACTTTGAACGTATACCTTGTCACTTGGGCTATGCTTCCAAATCTGGATTTCTCTTGGAGGGATGTTCTGACCCACCTACTTTGCACTGCTGATATATTTAGCAAAGTTTTGCCGTAATAGTCCTCTGGTGCTGTCCCAAAGCTGTCACCTGCTCTGCTGCCTCTCTCCTTCCCTGGCCCCTTCCATGCGTCAAAAGCCACCTGCCAGAGTTCTGCACAGGACAAAGGGAATGGTTTTAAGCTGAGAATAGGTTTGGAGAAATTCTCCCCTGTGAGGGTGGTGAGCCCCTGGCACAGGTTGCCCAGAGAAGCTGTGGCTGCCCCTGGATCCCTGGAAATATCCAAGGCCAGGTTGGACAACGCTTGGAGCAGCCTGGGATAGTGGAAAGTGTCCCTGCCTGTGGCAGGGGGATGGAATGGGATGAGTTTTAAGGTCCCTCCCAACCCAAACCATCCTGGGAGTGCATGATTCCTTGTCCCCAAGCGTGGCTGATGCAAAGCAAAGGTGCTGCTCAGCCTGGTTAGATTGAGAGTGACACAGGAGGGTCCCAGCTGGATCTACAACTCCCTGACAGGAGGGAGCAGCCAGGTGGGGATTGGCCTCTTCTCCCAGGTAAAAACAGACAGGACAAGAGGAAATTGCCTCAAGCTGTGCCAGAGGAGGTTTAGATTGGATCTTAGGAACAATTTCTTAGACAAAAGGGTGGTCAGGCATTGGCAGGGGCTGCCAGAGAGGAGTGGAGTCCCGTCCCTTGAGGTGTCCAAGGAAGGACTGGAGGTGGCACTTAGTGCTCTGGACTGGTGACAAGATGGGGATCAGTCACAGCTTGGACTCAGTGATCTTGGAAGTCTTTTTCAACCTCAGTAATTTGGGATTCTGGGATCCCAGTGCTGGAGCAGAACATCTGGGGATGGAGTATTTGTTAAGACTACAGGGAGTGGTCGATTCTTTAGCCTGGACTCAGCTTTTAGAGTACAAGCACCAATAGATCCCTGCTTGGGTCTGTGTCTGCCCTGTATCTGCTGCTTATTGAAGGAGAAAATTGGAGTTATGGAGATACTTAACTTAAAATTACAGAAGATGCTCAGTGTTATAGATTGGCTTTTCTTTAAAAAGCCAGGTTCTGCCTCCCTCCTCCAACCTTCCTGTTAGATGTCATCCAAGATGGATTCCAAGTGCAAAAAAAAAAAAAAAGGAAAAGAAATAAAGCAAGTGAACCTGCAGCAAGTGAATCATTCCTACTAAATTTAAACCACTTATTATGGGGAGGGAAAAAAAAAAGAGAGAACTCGGATTACAGGTTTAGCAAGCGTGAGCACATACTTCAGCATGTATTGCTGGATTTGCAATGGCCAAACTACTGATTTCTTGGAACTCTGCTATTAGCATTGTTAAGCAGTGTTCCAGACAGTCACTCCTATAAATCCTGTTAAAATGTTAAGCAGGAGAAGGACTTTGAAAGAATAATATTTAGCTGGCAAGTGATCTTCATTAGGGTGTGTGGTCTGGGCTAAGGTAGGGGAAGTGACTGTGCTTGCTCTTGGAATGTGTGTCTGGAGCATCCAGTTGATGTTTGCTTGGATGTTACTGCCATTTCTAGTGGGTGCTTGGGAATATTTTATTTATTTTTGGGAGAAAAGTGTTTAACAGGGGGTATGAAGGGGCCAGCAAGAAAACTGGAGAGGGACTTTGGTCAAGAACCTGAGGGACAGGACACGAGGAATTGTTTCCCCCTGCCAGAGGGCAGGGCTGGATGGAATATTGAGAAGGAATTCTTGGCTGTGAGGGAGGCGAGGCCCTGGGATGAAATTCCCAGAGAAGCTGTGGCTGCCTCTGGTTCCCTGGCAGTGTCCAAGGCCAGGCTGGATGGGGCTTGGAGCAACCTGGGATCATGGAAGGTGTCCCTGCCCATGACACAGAGTGACACTGGATGAGCTTTAAGGTCCCTTCCGGAACAAACCACCCTGTGATTCCATGATTCTCATGACTTTGGAATTAGTATTTTGTTTCACATGGCTTTGAGAGGGACTCTGTGCTCAGATCAGGGTACCAGCAGCTCCCACCTGCAGTTCAGCAGGGTGGGTGTCACACATGGAATGAGTGTCTGAGTCTCAGCCCAGTCACAGATCAGTGAGTTCCAACCCCCTGCCCCATGCAGGGACAAGTCATCTCTGGCCTGCATGAGTCACTGGGTAGAAACAAGATGAAGTCTCTGGTATAAAGTCACCAGAGCACAGCTTCACCTTGGACTAAAAGCTCATAAAGCTCATCCTCTCCCTTGTCTTTGCTGCTGTTCCTCTGCAGGGGTGGCAGAGCCCCTCAGGCTTTCTGGCAAAGCTGTGAAAAAGGAAACTTTGATCGGCCTCTTTGCTTGCCATGGATAATTCCTGTAGAGGGGAAGCTGATCAAAGTCCAGGTCAGCTGGGAGGAAGAAGAGGGGAAGCAGCAAAGGACGGTGGAGCCACAGATCGATATTTTCAGCACAACAGGTTGACAAGGGCACGGGGTGGAGCGGGGAAAGGGGACGTGTTTGATCTGTGCTGCTGCAGTGGGGACATGTCTGCCACAGCCCAGCCCTGCTCCAGCGTCCCTGGCAGATTTAGGATTCTCAGATAACTCCTTGTGTTCTGAAGTGAACAACACATGGGTGCCCTGTGACCTCCAGCAGAAATGACCACCAGACCCTGGTGACACTGCCCTGTTCTCAGCCTCCTTTTATGGCACAATTTTTATGTAGACTTTTTTTTGGAGGTGAAAAAGAGCTGCATTCTTATTTTATTACAAGTAACTGAGAGCTCACAGCATTTTTTCAGAACACCATTTTATATTTTGTAAAGTTCCTACCAAGTTTATTGTTTGTACAGCATTTTATCACATTCCTTTTTGGGAAAAAAGTAATGATGATCTTAAATCCAAAGCCTGTTTTAAAACAGATAATACTTAAATTTTATGCAGTGAATTTGCTATTGTCAAGCAATACTACTTTCCTCCAAATACTTTTTCTTGTGCCATAGAGCAGTGCAAAAATAAAGGATAGTGAGGCATGACTTGTTTCTCTTGCTTGTTTCTGGTACAAGTGATGGCAGATACAATTCTGGTTTCTTTTTTTGGGTCAGCAGCCGGGTGTAGGTTCTTGAATTCAATTCACCTGAATGTGTTTCTTGTATTGAGCATCTTCACTGGATTGTGTAGTTGCAGTTCTCTGTCTCTGCCAAGGGTTTTACATCCATGCAAATGCAAATTCCAAGCGTGGTGGACCACTCTAAAAAAATGCAGCTTTTGGAAGTGTTCCCTGATTTGGCACAGGAAAAGTTAAAATCAAGTCAAATAAAAAGGAAATCAAGTTTGATTCAATCAAAACATTTCAAAGCCCTTGTCTTGCAATTAATCTCCCTTTGTCAAGGACCCAGTGCCAAGTGCAGTTTCTGGAATTCCACTAAAGAGGGTTTGGGGCATCTACAGAGGTGTTCCCTGGAGAGTCATGGATGAAGGAATCCTTCGTGTCCAGTTGGATTTCTTGGAGCTGTTGTATCTTCTGCAGTGTCCCTTGTTGACCTTACCCTTTCCCACACAGAATCTGTGAGTTCCTCTTCCTGGTGGACTCCTGAATCCCCTTTGGGACAAGCAGCCTGGTGGATTCATGGCAATGCAGAGGTTGTGCTGGGCAATAGAGCACCTCACTTCACTCGGCATGTCCAGGGCTCCTGTGTCCCTCACAGAAAACTGTCAAGGTAATTAGTGTTAATTGGATGGTTTTTGAAGGAGCCTCTCATTTATTTGATGTTTGGACTCAAGGACTTGGCAGTCTCCCATCCATCAGTTTTGTGTGTTCCTTAGAGTGTGCCTGGAGTTCAAGGTACAAACCCTGCTGGTGTCATGTGGGGGCTTTAAATCTCAGTTCCACTCCAGGGCCTGTCTTGCCTCTTGCAGCTCTGTAGGAGTCAGGTGGCTCCTCATTCACTCTTCCTCTCCCATTTCAGTGCTCAGAGTGATCTGAGGAGGCTGAGAACCTGTTTGATCCCTAAGGAAATGGAGTTGTAGCAGTCATTGGCTGTCCCTACTGGTCAGGAGTTTGTGCCTTGCTGCCATTCTTCTGCTGGTGACATTCACATGTTATTTCAGCTGGAAAACTCAATTCAAGTCTGGTCTTTGGTTCCAGGCACATTCTTAGCCATGACTGGAAAGGTCAACATACAGCAATCCAGGAGATAGAGCAATGTAGGTGGTTGGGATGTTAAGGCTGGAAGCTCAGTTGTAAGCAATAACCAGAGTACAACCCAGGTGCTCTGCTCAAATGGGTCTGCAGGGGTGGCTTGGGGACAGAATTTCGTTTCCAGCTGCCATTAAGACAAAGCAACATCCTTTTACTGAGATTGCATTGCCTTTGATGGATCTCTGGGGGACTTCTGGTGCAGCTCAGGGTCCTTTCACAGATGGTCATTTCTGCCTTTCTGGAAACCTTGGAGTTTGGGGAACTTCATGATTTTGTGACCTCAGTTTTTCTGTAGTGGGATGTGTTGCCAGTCAGCCTCAAAATGGAGCCTGGCCTCTACCTCATGCTCTAGGAAATTCCAGTAAATCTGGGCAAGGAGGTTTCTTTAGTATGGGGTTTGGGAGGTAGAAGAAGGGAGAAAGAGTTTTGACTGTGATCCTTGGCTAATTGTCCTGTGCAAATGTGCTGCAGGGCATATTGTAGGAGCAATAATTTATTTGCTTTTCTACGTTTACCTGTAATAAATGATAAGCTGTGGCTGTATCATAAGAATGAGGTGTTTGTTTTCTAAAGGGGAGAGGTTTCTGTCGATGTTTTCCCTTCAGAGTTCAGAGAAAAAAAAAACCAAGATTCCATAAAAAAATTGTAAACTTGTTAACTTGACAAGGAGCTGCTGCATTCCCTCACCATAATCCCAAAATATGGCCTGCTCCAGGGTTGTACTGTGAAAGGTTTGGTAAACAACACAGTCACAGTAAGAATGAAAATAGCAGTGGCTGGAGGTGACTTCTGGGCACTTTTTCCAAGGATTTTTGTGTTCATAAAAAGTGTTTCCGCTCACTGATGCAGGTTGCTCAGAGAAAATGAAGTCTTAAATTTTGAAGATACTCAGGACATGGTCCTGAACAACTGGTTTTGGTGGCCCTGCTTGAGCAGGGAGCTTGGATAAAAGGATTTCCACGTGGAACTGGAAGCTGCACGTCACCAAGCTGTGGGGTGTGCTCAGGAGGTGGCAGTGCCTGGAGAAGGTTCCTAGCCTTGCTTCCCAGGGCACAAATAAAACACATCCTTGAGTCATATGGCAGTGCTTTTTTTACTTTTTTTTTTTCCTAATATGCCTATTTTGGGAAAATGGGCTAGAGAGTCCTAGATTAGCTCCAGTATTTTGGACATTAGTCCTACTTTTGTGCGTGTACCCAGAAGAATTTAAGTTTTTATACAAATGCAGTACCTGGACTTTGAAAAGCACTGGGTAAATAAGAGCCTGTCTGAACATCTCCCAGGAATAAAGGACTTGGAACAGGCAGAGGAGGGCTGGAATGTGAAGCCAGACACATTCAAAGTAGAAATCAAGTATGAATTTGTAATGGAGAGGGTGATTAAACACCAGAATGAACTGGAGTGGAGGGATCCTTGGTCTCTTGCTGGTTTTGAGGCAGGCTGTTCTGGGACAGAAGTTAAACCAGGTTACAGCTTTACTTCACGCTGGCCTCAGTGTAGAGAAACCTACTGAATCCAAAATCATTTAGGTTGGAAAAGACCTCCAAAATCATCCAGTTGGAATGAGTCCCACCTTTGGGAGATGCTTGTCACCCAGACTAAAGCATTGAGTGACGCATCCAGTTGTGCCTTGGGCACCTTCACCACCTCTCTGGGCCCATTCCAATGTTTAACAACCCTTTCCATGAAGAAATTCCTCCTGGTGTCCAGCCTGAACCTCCCAACACATGTTCATGGACATGTGTACACACATGTGCACAGGGTCCACCCAGAAGACCTCACGATTCCTACAGACCTTAGGCTGTACATTGAGTAAAAGACCTAAATTTTCAAATTTTTGTTGTTTCTAGGAGAGTATTGGTTTGTAATTATGCGTGGAGTTGGGGATCTGCCTTTGCTGCATGTTCAGCAGTGGTAGAACTTTGTTCTTAGGGCTGAATTTCTTCACCAGCCTGGACCTTGGTGGTTTCTGTATTTCAGGAGTGATGTGACAATTGTAGTGCTGGGGCCTCTGCTGTGTTCAGCCACTGATACTGCCCTGGATGGCTTTTAGCCAAGAATTCAGCCCCTCTGTTCATGTTTTACTTAGGTCAAAATGTTGATGTTTGTCTTCCCCAAGGACAAAAGCTTTTAGTTTGTTATTTGTAAATCCCATTTTAAGAACTCACCAAGGAAGGTATTAGTGAAATACGAAATGATGGCTTTTAAAAAAAAAAATTTATACTGTGTGAGTCACTCAGAAATTAAAAGAGAAAATTAGTTTCTCTTCCAAATAAGTGATATCAGCCTCATCTTTACCAAGTGACTTTCTCCTTGCTTCTGCTGGGTGTTGTGGATCAGGGTGAACTCTACTTCAAAACATTTAATTGCACACAGTGCGAAATGAAGAAAACTGAAGGGGATCCCAAGAATGTATTAAAAATCAGAACTAAAATGAGAATGATTTCATGTCAAGTGAGACAAATGCAGAGTTGATACTCCAGTGCTTCACACTTCCACTTGTCCTTGGCACTGAGAAAATGAGATTTTTAATATCTGAAAAACAGATTGCCATGAAGACTCATCCATTGTAAATTTAAGCTGCCTTTATAGCAACTTAAGCTGGGAACAAGATTGTTCATTACATCTGATTCTACAACTGCAGCCATGATTTCCATATTAATAGTGACTGTTTTTTTTTTTCTTATTGTCTCTACCAGAAATAGGAAGGGGAGCTGGTTGTGTTTCCCCCCCAGTTAGCAGATAATTTATTTAATGAATAATGCGAAAAGGGCAAAGGTTTGTGAGTTCTCACTCCCATATCACCGCAAAGAGTGGTGACACCTGCCTTGGCCTGCTGTGCTCAGACTGCTTTGGTGCTAAAAGGAGATTGAGGAAAAGAGGGATATTGACTCATGATTCAGAGTCAGGATTTGTTGCTGATGGAATTTATGTTGGTCGGGATTGAATTGTTTTGACTCCGATTTTAGGTGAAGGGTTTGCTTGTTCCCTGCCCGACGTGCCCTTAAGAGACAAAACCATTGAAGCAACTTCTCACATGTGTCTGGGGGTGGGGAAGGTATTTCTGTGCCACTGAACTTTAGACCAACGTGGAGTCAAAGACTGTTTGTGCCCCTTTTCAATAGCGGCCGCTGGGGCTGGCAGCGGCCGGAGGAAGCACCAGCTTCCTCTCCTTTCTCTGGAGCTGGGTTTCCTTTCACCAGCCCTGCTCCCAAGGCAGACCTGAGCCTTCCCTGTCCTTCCTTTCTTCATCTGGGACGGTTTGTGGTTGCATTCTGAGTGTAGTAAACCTGCTTGACACTTAAATGTAACAAAACCAGAGAATTATCCCTATTTTCTCATGGATTTGCTGCTGTTTATTTCTGCTGAAATCCTGACGTCCTCTGTCTGCACTCACAGATCTGCAGTCTCTTGAAAAGCTCATCTTCCTCCTCTGATCACGTCCCATATTTGGTCTAGATCCTAATGGCTCTTCTCTTAAACCATCTGAGGTCCATACCAGCTTTTTCCTCTTTCATTGCTATCACTAATATCATCCTCCTCCCTTTGTCATCTCAAAACCTGAGTTACAGCAGCCTTTTCTTTGCTTCTCTTATCTCATCTCCTCATGTTCTACTTTTAATCCTGCATTTCATGATGATGGAAGGTGATTTTTTTTTTTCCCTTTCTGGTGCTACATCCATACTCTTCACCATGAATGCAGATCTTTCTCTGAGGAATCTAGTTCTTTATCATTAGCCCCTCTGACCTTCAGAAAGTTTGTATATATTCAAGTCTAATTTGTTCCTCTTTGGAAAACAAAACAGCTCTCTGTATTAAAATTTGGCAAGAAGTCAGCAGCATGATCTCATATTTTTTGTGACTGCCTCGGGGAATATGTTTAAAATGCAGTTAAGAGATTTGTCAGAGGAGGGGTTTGGTGGGGGAGTCTCTCTAAAAGGTTTGGGGTGGCTGACAGGGAGGGCCCTGGGTGTTTGGCTCTTCATCCATCAGTGGTTTGGTGTCGGTGATTCTCTCCCAGCTCGCAGAACGTGGCCTCTGGGGGTCTGCTGGGACCATTCGTCTTGGTCACCTCTTTTCCTGGAGAGAAGGAGGCAGCTCAGGACCTCAGGGTGGGCCAAATGAGTTGTTCTGGAAGAGCAGCAGCCAACTCTCAGCACCTCCCCTCCCTGGAAACACCCAGAGCTCTCCCTGGCCACAGCTGGGTGGCAGAAGGCTCTTGTGGACAGGCTTAAACCTCCCAGGAAAGCTGGTGGTCAAAAGCTGAGCGCTTCCACTTCTGGGAAAGCTCATTCAGCCCAGCCTTTGGTCCTGAAAGTTCATGAGGTTCTTCATGGAGGAAAAATGGGTGAAAAACCACATAGAGATGATATCACCATCTCTGGAGGGATTTAGGAGCCATGCAGATGTGGCACTTGGGGACAGCCTTGGCAGTGCTGGGGTAACAATTTCACTTCATGGTCTTGATGGAGGTGTTTTTCCTCCTGTGCTCTGCTTTGTGAGACCTCATGTGGAATTCTGTGTCCAGCTCTGGGGTCCTCAGCACAGGGAAGATGTGGAGATGTTGGAGTGAAACCAGAGGAGGCCACAGAGCTGCTCTGAGGGCTGGAGCCCCTCTGGAGCCAGACTGGGAGAGCTGGGAATGTTCAGCCTGGAAGAGGCTCCAGGGAGAGCTCAGAGCCCCTTCCAGGGCCTAAAGGGGCTCCAGGAGAGCTGGAGAGGGATTTGGGACAAGGGATGGAAAGACAGGACAAGAGGGAATGGCTTCCCAGTGCCAGAGGGCAGGGATAGATGGGATATTGGGAAGGAATTGTTGGCTGTGAAGGTGGGGAGGCCCTGGCAGAGGCTTTCCAGAGAAGCTGTGACTGCCCCTGGATCCCTGGAAGTGTCCAAGGCCAGGCTGGACAGGGCTTGGAGCAGCCTGGGACAGTGGAAGGTGTCCCTTGGCAGGGGGAGGGACAGGATGAGCTTTAAGGTCCCTTCCAACCCAAACCATTCTGGGGTTCTGTGATCTTAGAGAGCTTTTCCAGCCTAACCAGCTCAGTGCCTCTGCATCCCTGTGCGCACAGTGGGCTCCATCTGGGAGAGGTGCAGTTCTTCCCCAACATCTTCAGCAGGTGTTGAGGGAGGAACAGTCATTCTCTGGTGTCTGGATCACTTTTAACCACTGAGAAGAGCCAAGATGTGTCCGTCCATGGCTGCTCTCCATGGATTAGCAATCCACAATTGCTGATGTTACAGATGGAGCAGAGGAAAATTATCCCATGCATCTCCCTGTGCTGCTGTATCCACTCATTTTCTATCCCAGCTTTGCCTGGATAGAACATCCTGCTTTTCTCTTGCCTCTTGGTTAATAGTTTGACTTTTGGAGCACTTTCAGTCCGTGTTAGTTTGTGGAGAAAGTCATCAGCAGTGATAGCTGAGGAAAATTCTATTAGGTCATTCCTCCTCAGAACACAGTACCTGTCTCCTGAGCTCTTTGAGGATGTTGGCCAAATAATCCTTTTAATAGCTTTTGTGAGTTAAAAGGGTAGGTAACTGTCATAAGGCTAAATGATTGCATAGATTAATTTACTTGTGGTCGAAAGAAATCAATTGTAATTTAAATTTTTGTCTCTGGACTGATTACAACACCAGACATCAACTTTCTCCATAAGAATCTACCGTGTGCATTGAGGTCTGTGAGTCTGGATTAGTGACAGATTATCCAGAATGATGTGATTGGATCCCTTTGCCTCCCCCAGACATCTCTAATGTTCTTGGATCTTTTCCTTGTGTCTTCCAGAATGGTGAATAACACTGAAGACCCTCAAGAGGCTTTGTAACGTCCCATCCTCATGTAAAGTATGCTCAGAACTTTTCCAGTAGTGTAAGTACAAGCTGAAGAAACTCATAATAATTAAGAGTAATTTTGTGGTGTTGTTCTGTTAAATTGTCTAAAAAGAGCAGAGAAATGGTTACAACGATTATGAGCAGTTTGCTCAGTTGGAGAGTGTCACTGGTTTAGTGGAAGATTTAAACCAGAGAAGACATTTAAACCAGAAATAGTAAAATAACTGGACATTTAAATTAGGGAGTAGTAACATTGAATTGCTCACTTGGTCTGGCTCATGTATTGTTTGTGCTTCTGCATTTCTGTCACTGAAACAGAAGGAAAATGATGCAGTTCTTAGAAAATCAGTCTTGATCAGAGAAAAATCAGTGTTGAAGGAGAGATCTCCATACAGCAACTGAACAAATAGGAGGGATAAAGAGTTTAACTCCACTCTAGCTTTACTGAAAGGGATGAGCCACCTTCAATTTAGTTGCTTCTGGCAGAGACAAAAAACCTGGGGCACCTCACTTAATCCTGGTGCTGGATGCCTTGGTCCAAGCAACTCAAGTATCTTCAGTGCCAACCGAGGTTGTCCAAATCTCATTGTGTAATTTCAAATCAGTTCTGTCACATCTCTTCAATTTCATTGGTTTCCATGCTGTTTCTTCAATAAATAAGCAAATGAATTCAAATTTTGAAGCTTGTCAGGCTGAAAGGAAGGGCTTGACCTGCACTGTGCTGTCACTGGCCAGTCCTGTATGGCTGTTCACAATATCCCTGTTACAGGCACAACCAAGTGCTCATCCCCTGCAATCAGATTCCTGAGATACTTTGACCTCTTGATTTCAGATTGTTCTTTCTGTCAGGTCTGGAAAGAGAAACCTTTTCTGCAGGATAGGTAGCAAGGAACTGGGCTGCTGGGAATGCATCACATTTTCCCTGATGGATTATCTCAAGGATGAAGATCTATCCCTGGACAGTGATAGTGCAAGTGGCAGTGCAGCCACAGCCTTCTGTAGAAGGAGTCACAGCAAAAAATAATGACTGACAGGGATTTAGTGTTGGAAACCAAACTCCAATGGATTTCAAAAAGCCATTAATTAGTGATTTTCTGTTGCTGGTGGTTTAGGGTTCTGTTCAAAACTGGTGGTTTCCTACTTTGCTGCCAGTCCCTTGAGCCACCTCCTCTTCTTCCTTTTAGCTGGAAGGATGTTGGAGTTCAGTATTAAAATCACCACTTGAAATTGTAAAGATCTGGTTCACAGCAGGAGAGAAGTCTGAAGGTAAGGCCACATCACCCTGGGCATCTTTGTTATCCCAGTAATTTGGAGTTTGCTGGGTGACCTCAGAGCTCCTCTGTGCTTTGAGTGAATACAAGGACATCTCACAGCTTTGTGTCAGGCTTTGGTCAGAAATTTCCAGACTGGGAATTGCATAGCTTGAATTTCCTGTGCTTTAGCTCAATTTCAGTCATGTTCTGCCCCTGTGCAGTTTTCTGCTGCCACCTCCCAGCAGAGCAGTAGCAGCTTCCTTGATTTATTCCAGTGTATGTGCAGTTAATATGGCCATGGAAGATGCTGTAGAAGTAGAGGTTAATCATTTTTGACTGAGGGAAAACTGGGGGGAACTTATTTGGAGGGGATTAGAGAGTATTAAATTAGAGGAAATGGGCCAAGATGACCCATTTAGATAGAAAGTTTCCAGATTAAACCACAGATATCTTTTAAAAAGGGTAAATGGGATTGTGAAGGGGAAAGAAGAAAATGGAGCCTTAAAAAATTTAAAAGTTTGAATTTAAAATTGTGATTAAGATTGAAGAGTTGCAGAACTGCTATGGTAAGAGAATAGTTGGGTTACTCCTAAGAGTAGGAGTTACCTGGGTGCAAGTTATCATTTCACTGCCTCATTTTACCCTTAGTAGGATGAGTCAGTGCTGGAGAGGAGTTTGAGGTGTGTGAACCCAGAACTCTTGATCCTGGCCTCACAGGAATTAAGAATTCATCTAAAACTAAGCCCTGTAGCCAACAGCTTTATCTCTATTGGGCTCCCCATAAATATGGGAGTAATTACTTGAGCTTTGTACTCTATATTGATTAATTAATATGTGTTAATAGTGATCTATGACTATCAGTATGTTTTACATCCCTCAAAGTATGATTTCTGATAGAACCAGACAGTTTCACTGTTGTCACTTCAAATTTACCAGGATGATCAGGCCAGTGCTTATGAATTTAACTGCCAGCAATGGCAGGGAAGTCTGGGCAGTGAATAAAAGAAAATCAGGGTGAATAATGCAGGTGGAGAAGGACTGGATTGAAGCCTTGTCATCATTTGGGAAAAATAACAGGAAGAAAAGAACAAGAGTGTAAACTCTACCAAGTCAGCACAGATTGAAGAGCAAGCACTGGACTTGGAGTGCCTCAGAAAATCACCACAGGCTGAGCTGTGCCTGTGCAGTGTCCTTGAAATGTGACACAGAACAGGTTAATTAAACTCAGGTAACAGAAAACTCAGCTGATTTTCTCCTTTTGTCTTCGGTGACAAGGTATTTTGTAAATAGTGGGTGACTCTGGGAGCATTCATTTGGCTTTTTTAGCTTCTTTAACTGAAACAATGTCCTGCCTGAGTCCTTGGTTTCACTTTAAGATAAACCAGATGAGTTAATTCATGATTTCATAGCAAAAGTGACCTAAAGAAAAAATCTTGTTGAATGGTAAAGTTCTTTTCCTCAAAAGGGTTTGGCACAGCTGCCCAGGGAAGTGGGGGATTCCCTTCCCTGGAGGGATTTAAAAGCTGTGTGGATGTGACACTTGGGGACACTGGTTAGTGGTGGCCTTGGCAGTGTGGAATGTAGACTGGGTCTTGTCTGTCATGGAGGAGATTTCCCTGGTTTGGGTCTGGGTTACACAAAGACATGTTTGTTGCTTAATTAAGAGCATTAATTAGGATATTAATTTCTTTCTGAAATGCTTTTAACTAAAATAAAACTCCAGTATGGAAGCAGCAGTGGCCAGAAGCCCATGGTTTTTGCTGTTACGATTTATTTTCTTCAAGGAGACACTGTTATCTATTCCTAAGTTTTCCAAGTGTAATTTCTGTCTTCACTAAGGCTGTGCCAGTAATACTGCACCTACAAACTGTTTTTCTAGTGGAAAATGATTTGCTTTGTAGTTAAACACAAAAACAGGGGTAGGTGACGTTCAGCTGTTTGCTGGGTTTGGATTTTAGTTTCTGAAGTAATTAATTTCTCTTTTAAGGAAGTGTTTTAGTTAGTGCTGGTGATAGGTCCTGAAGGAGAATGAAGGTGCCTGAAATACTTCAGAATGTCTCTTTTTCTTTATGTGTGGAAGAGGTGGTGGAAATCCTGGTGATGGCTTTGCTTCAAAGTTGTCCTGCACTTTGTCATGTGTAATGCTATAGATGAACCCTGTATGTGGGGTAAGAAAATGCTCAAGAGTTTGGCCAGGCTCTTGTTCTGCCTTCTTGCAAAATTCCTGAGTGACTTTGAAGGAGTCATTTGGACTTGTCCAGAGTCCAGCCCCTCTCTGGGAGCTCTTGGTCGCAGAAATTACTGTAGTGTTACTTGCCTGCCTCACAGGTATCTTGTGATTGGAGTATTTAGATACCCCAGGGGGCAGAATTATTGGGGAAGAGTTCTGAGACTCTGCCTACGTTTTAATAAAGGATTGGTCAAATTTTGAAATGAAATGGAGGAGGCAGAAGACGGCACTGTACCCTGTTATCTTGACGGCTGAAAATGATGAATTATTGTAGAATCCCAGAGTGTTTTGGGTTTGGGTTGGAAGGGACCTTAAAGCTCATCCTGTCCCACCCCTGCCATGGGCAGGGACACCTCCCACTATCCCAGGTTGCTCCAAACCCCATCCAACCTGGCCTTGGACACTTCCAGGGATGTGTCAGTCTGGTGTCTAGGGCAGGCCCATGTCTCAGTTTTATTGATGACTTTTTAAATGACTGTTTCTTCACATGGATTACACTATTTCAGTGTGTTCATGAAATTTACTGTAACTAAAGCACACAAGTCCTGCTTTGAGAGCTGTTACAGAGCTTATATATCCAAAGTTTAGTCTTTGGCTCCCAAATCCAAGAGCTCCTCCTTGCTCTTGGCACAGGTTTGGGCTTTGGGCCCTGGTTCAGCACTCAGCTGCCACTACAGTTTTTCTCTCTGTTTGTTAGTCCTGCTGTGATCCCTCATTCTGCCCTTGAATCCAGGCTCAGAGTTTGAATTCCTGCCTTGTTGCTGAAGAATTGCAACAATAGCAGGAAACCCAGATTTTGGAAGTAGGGAAGGTTAGGGTTAGACAGATAAGGTGTCAGTGTGAATCAGTGCGTGCCTTGAGTAGAATTCAGAAGTATCTGGCTGCCAGCCCTGTGCTTAGTCAGAGGTCAGTCCCTTTTGTAAGACTTGGATTATGACAATAATTGCCATTTATATTATATTTTTGCCTTGTAAGATCAATCTCAAGTTCTCTCTCTCTTTCCCAGAGATGTAAAGCAGAGTAAGTTACTCACCCAAGTGGCAAAACGACTGGGTGTGCTCACTGCCAGCATCCATTAAAATTATTTTATCAGCAGAGAATTTCAGAGAATAAGTGGAAGAACAGCTTGTGTAGAGCAGTGACTCGGGGTTTGGGGCTCTTTAACCAGCTGAGAAACTTGAAGCCTCCTGAAGAAACGATGTGTTGATATTCTGCTCTCAGCTTGCCTCCTCTAATTTGTGTAGCGGTGAGTATTTGATTACGCCGGATTTATTTTCAGAAGTTTCAGGCTGCTCTTATTAATTGTCCCCATTTTGATCGAAGGCGTGTGGCAGAGCTCTGCATTCCAGAGCTGCTGTTTTGCATCCCTAAACAGAGCTGCTGATGCTGGGGCTCTGGGGCTCAGCTCAGAGCCTGATTTCCCTCCTTGCTGCAGCACGAGGCTCTCGTTTCCCTGGCATGAGAGCAGTCATTACAAGAATTACATTTTGTTTGTGAATCAGGATGAATGGGAGTAAAGGCCTTTTTTTTTTTTTTTTTTGAAAATCAGAAGCCAGAGATGCAACTGCAGGAGATAATTATGCAAACGTATGGGTGAGGATGGCTCTGTGTTCGTTGACATGATGAGCACTTCAGGCCTGAGGTTTTTTCTTTTTTTCTCTCTCTCTCTTTTGAAAACTGATACAACTCCTCTGAAAATACTGGAGTTGCAACTGATGAGCATAAGTGATGAGTCAGATCCTTAATCCTCTGTTATGCCTCAGAATTCACAGCATCAGCTCCTGGTTTTGAAGGCAGCTTTGCTTAATATGGTGCAAAGTTTTAGGTGGTTCTGAAATATTTATATTGCTGTGAATCATTGAGGCACACAATGGTTTGTGTTGCAAGGAACCTTAAAGATCATCTCATTCCAATGGCAGGGATGCCACTCACTGTCCCAGGTTGCTCCAAGCTCTGTCCAACCTGGCCTTGGACATTTCCAGGGATGCAGGGACAGCCACAGCTTCTGAGAAACTTCTGCCAGGCCCTCACCACCCTCCAAATTGAAGGAGATTAATTTGTTCAGTAAGAACAGAAAAAGCCAAACCTTGAATTTCAGAAGACTAGATACTGTTATGCCCTAAATGCCCCAATTCTATTCCAGCAGTGCCTTAGAGCTGCCCTGGAAGGGTCACAGTCTCTGCCTCTAGGCTTGATCCTTGTTTGTCCCTTCTAACTCAGAACATTCTGGGATTTTTTTGGTGATACATGTCAGTGCTGTTGGTGGAACAGCTGTAGCTCAGTGAAAGCCCTTCCTTTGAGTGTCTTGTAAGAACCAACTGCATCCTTTGGGATGGAGTGAAGGGTTGGATGGAGCCCTGATCAGCCTCATCTCTCAGTGCCATCCCTGCCCATGGCAGATGAGCTTGAAGCTCCCTTCCAACCAACATCAGCATGGAATTCTGTGTAGAAAAGGAAGGACTGAGTTAAACTATACTTTAAACTATACTTTTGGATCTCATAAATATGTGTGGAGATAGAAAAAAGCTTGCATAACCTAAAACAGGGTTAAAAAATCACCGTGGGCAGCTGGAAGTGGAGTTTCTTTGTAGTTGCTGGTTCTTATAGGAAGCATCTGGAGCAATACTTCATGTGGATTTGGTGCTTGAATGTCAGACTGGGTGATAAGCAAATTGCATTGCTTTGGAAATAGCAATGCCATCCTTAATGCCCCTTTTTAATATCAGGAGGACATCCACCTCCAGAGCTGCTCAGGCTGCAGTTCTCACCAGTAATGGATGCACAGACACACAAGGAAAATCTGGCAGGTTAAGGAGTTCAGCTTCCAAGTGTGATGGTAGTTAAAACTCTGGTTTAATTAAAGAGTTGTAGAAAGTGATTTTTTAACTGTGTACTTTGGAAGAACCTATTTCAACTGGAAAGCCACAATTTATGTTGTGATTTTCCTCTTCCGTTTAAATGGTGAGATGGCAGTGAATGACACTAAGGAGGTGCCTCTGATGTTGTGAAAAATGCTGGTGCTCTAATAAATGAGATGACAGATGCTGGATGTCCCTGTGAGCAGGCCAGTGCAGTGCAGAGGTGTCCTACCCTGTGCTGTGGGTCAGACAAGGGGAAATGTTGGCATCTCTCCTCATCCTGCTCTCCTCAGTTGATGGGACTCGATCAGAATCATTCTTAAACCAATTACCAGACTTAGGATCCTGTTCTGAACACTTTGGCTCTTGCCCACATCCATATTATGCAGATTATATCAAATATAGGTCTTACAGCAGAAAGCTCAACTGGTTTTGTAAGTCTTAAGCTTTGCTTATTAGATAAAGCTGTGAATTTTAATGGGAATGGAGAAGGACCTCTGCAGAAGAGCATCTCCTCAGTGATGCTAGAGTGCTTCCTACTCATCTACAGTGAGTAGAAGAGTGGAAAAAATGATTTCTTGTGATCATTAAAGGGTCCAGAGCCATTTTCTCAAGTGTTAGAGGTGTTAAGGCTGCTGTCTGGCCTTATTCCCAAACGGGTAATTGAATTGCTTTGAACTTCTGCGAGTTCAATTGGACATGGACTTAACTCGTAGCTGTTTTTATGGGATTATTCTGCTGTGCTCCATCACCTAGAAAGTTAAGTGTTGGGTAAATGATTCTTGTATCAGCGTGGGCTTGGGCTGTGAGAGTAGGTGAGAAACCCTTGATGTGTTTTTCCTTACTTTTCTCTCTACATTGCAGGAAAATAAGGGAAGAGAGCACTCTGGCCATATATCCCCACTGGAGATCAGAACAGTCAGACTGGGGAGGGAACCCCACATCCAAAGGGTGAAATTAATTAAAAAAAAAAAAAAAGAGGTTAAATAAACCTTGATGGAATGAGAAGGACAGGCAGTGCTGGTGAGAGCAGCCCTTGAACAGCCTCACTCCACAAAGTCCCCTCAGAAGGGGAGGAGTGGTGCTGCATTGGGCTGGTTGGGACCTGCTGGATATTTTATATCTGTGGGTTTGGGCTGGAAATAAATTCCTTTTTATTCACCTCCTTAGAGTTCTCCCTTCAGTCTGATATTCAGGTACCTCAGGTTGCTTGTGGATGAGCCGTGAAAGATGAGCATGAAGTTTTAATGCTTTAGAATGGTACAATTGGACCATCTTTTGGGGGGATGATTGCCAACTTAGTGTAAGGAATGTAAATAAATTTGATATTTTAGGCTACTTAGATTTTTTTTTTCTGCCAGAACTTAAAAGAAACTTTGTCTTAAAGGGCAAGATTTAGTTGTTAAAAATCAGTCACTTTTAGTTTTGAGCTTAATTAGAAATTTGCAGAGGTTTTGCTTGCAAAATTTCAGGGAGAAAAAATTTACAGCTGTTCTCCCTTGGTTATCTCGCCTTTTTTTGGGTGTCTCCCCAAGGAAATTTGACAGCCCATTGTCGGTGGTGAGAGTATTGATAGCAGATAAAGCATGGGATGTAGAGGATATTTTGCTACACAGGCAGCAAAGTTTGCCTACAGCAAAGTCAGTCCACAGACCTGTTCTCAGGAAAAATATTTTCCATCCTAATTTTCTTCTATACCCCCCAATCATTCTGCTTGTCTCTATCTTATTTTATTCCTTGCTACTTTTGCAGTTGATTGTATTTCAAAAGGAAAAAGAGAGGGAAATAAATTGAATTACAGGTAGCCAGAGGAGTGCAGGAGGATAAGAGGCTCTTACTGCAGTGTGTGGGGGGGATGAAGTGCTGGAGAATATTCACTCTTTAATGAGGTGAATGAAATTAGGGTGATTCTAAAATGGTTGATTTAATTAACTGCTTTGTAAATTGATCTTTAAACAGGATAAGTTTATTAAAATATTTTAAAAAGGGAAAATAACCAAAGCCCTGCTCGAGTAACAGTTTGAAATAATGCTTGCTGTAGTTATTCATTAAAAAGTTGTGGATAGTTGGCAATGTTGGAACACGTTCAATAATACCACATTTTGCAATATTTGTTTTGGGGTTTTAATGGAAAATTCCAAGTTCCTGCAGCTGTTTTCAATCCTAAAAGTCCCTCAGGAGCATTATTTCTAGATCTCATGGCTGTGGAGAAAAGCACATGAAGATGGGAACGGGAGTTCCAGATCAAGAAGACCAATGAGATGTGTCAGTGCAATATTTGCTGAGTGTGCAAATATAAGCAAGGCACTTTGGGCATCTCTGTATGACTTTAGTGAGACCAGCAGGGAGATGCTCTAATTTTGGTTCTTACCTCTTAAAAATTACCCAGAAGTTGCCTTAAAAGTTATAGAGGGCTGGACTAATTCTTTGCATGGACAGACAAGCAGAAAATTGATTTTAGTTTGGGGTTTTTTTCAGTTTGTCCACATTTTTCCAGTGCTTGTGTTAAATACGATATCATGGAGTTAATTTGACATTAAGTTTGCTGCTCTTACATTACTTTCTGCAAGGCTTTAAAGTCCATTGATGAATAGGACTTCAGAACACAAGTTGGAAATCACTGAATATCTTATTCTTGGGGCAGAGGGTGGCCTTGCCCAGCAGCTTTTGCATCCTTGTGAATTGAAATTCCTGCACAAGCTCAGCTGTGTCAAAGAGGGACAAATTGAGGCCATGAGCAACAAGAGGTCAACCGCTGCCCCTGCATCTGAGAACTCTGTACTTCATTAGCTGGAATTCACTAAAGGACACTTAGGATTCACCAAATCATTGTGTGTAATTCACTAAAGGAGATTAATTTGGCCTGGGCACCCAGATCCAGGAGCTGAGCCCTGGCACTTCAGACAAATTAGGAATGACACCCAAATTTTAGAGAGAGTCGCTGGCCATGGCCACCAACTGCTGCAGGAGGTGGTGAGGCCCTGGCACAGGGTGCCCAGAGAAGCTGTGGCTGCTCCATCCTTGGAAGTGTCCAAGGCCAGGCTGGACAGGGCTTGGAGCACCCCAGGATAGTGGAAGCTGTCCCCGCTCATGGCAAGGGGTGGAACTAAATGATTTTACAGCCCCTTTCAATTACCCTTCTGTAATTCCACGATTCTGTGTTGCTTGACATTCTTGAAGCCATCTGGAAAGTCTTGCTTTTGTCAGATGGGAGTTTTTTAGTTCACGGGGCTACAAGGACAAAAGTTCTGGGTTTCTGCATCTGTGATAAATTAATGATTAAATAATTTAAAGTATGCTTTAGTATTAAATGCTGAAGAGTGGAGGTAATTCTGGTTGGAGGCTCTGGCTCATTAAATTCTCCAGTTCAAACAAAGAACCTGAGCACATGAAACTTGGTATTGACAGATAAATGATCTGGGAAATGGTGACATTAGAAACATCAGTAAGAAATGCCCAAACCAGGTGTTGCCCTGAGGAAGGGTGAGCTGGCGTATCCAGTGAAAACCACCTCAAGGCCAGATGTTTAAAGAGATTTTTCTGCTTGAAAATGGTGCTGCTCAGAGCTGGCTGTGATGAGTCAGTAAGTCCTTGTGACACTTCTCCCAAAGCTGGGAGAGGAGGATGGAGCAGCCCTGCCTCCTCCACAGGCCAAACCTGGAACACAACGTCTGGTTCCAAATGCTCCCCGCCAAGCTCCGAAGGTCTCAGCCTGGGATGCCACTTCCAAATTGGGGTTGTTACAATTCCAGGTCAGTTGCAGGTTGACTGCTGCATTGCCTGCCATGCCCTCCTGTGGTTCAACAGTCTGGGTGCTTGTCTTGGAAAATTTTAAATGGCCTGGACATTTCCAGTAATCAGTTTTCCAGAGGACAGCACATTCCCGTTGGGCTGAAGCGCTGATGTGGATGTAGAACGTCTGTCTTCTCACACAGGCATTTTCTTGGATGGGAGTCATCCCCTTGCATTGTCCTCCTGCTTCCTTCTCCCACAAAACAATCTAAGGAGCTCAGTAGTTGCTGGATGAGGGCAAAGATGAGATTTTCTTCTCATTTCTGTATTTCCCAGGCTGCAAGTGCCATTTTTGTGGATTTGTGTATCCTGGCTTTGTCTTTACAGCTCTACTTCAGCTCTACTCCAACAAGCCAGTTCTCAGTGTTGTTCTTAAGCCCCAACTATGGATCTTGAGTCATTCCATGATTCCTGTTAGGAACTTCTCTGTGCCAGGGCAGAAATCACAGAATCACAGAATAATGAGGTTGGAAGAGACCTCTAAGATCATTGAGTCCAACCTATGCCCTAACACCTCAACTAGAGCACAGCACCAAGTGCCATGTCCAGTCTTTTTTTAAACACATCCAGAGATGGTGATTCTGCCACCTCCCTGGGAAGAACATTCCAGTACTTTATTATTCTTTCTGTGAAAAATTTCTTCCTAACATCTAGTCTATACCTTCCCTGACATAGCTTGAGACTGTGTCCTCTAAATGGACATAAGGAGTCATCCTCAAAATTTGTGGGGAGGAATAGGCAGCCCTGGAAGGTCTCTCAGTCTGACAGCCTTTTTCACAGGGTCCTTGGAATTCTTCCTTGACTTTCCCTCAGCTATGATTTGCTCTGGCTCTCAGGGATTGTACATCAGCTCTGTCACGTCTCCTGGAGTTTGAGCGATCTCTTCACCCTGCTCTCCTGCAGGAATGGCAATAAACCCTTGACTCACGAGAAGATTCCCGAGAAGGATGGAAAATGCCATATTCTGCTTGCCAAGTTCTGCCTGCCCTCCATCTGCCATCCCTTCTTCTCAAGATCCAGAGTTCTGAAGGAGGAGATCTTGTTTTTTGTGTGACATTTGGATCTGTAGCCAGGAGACTTAGGAATGAAGCGCGATTAAGGGAGCATACTGGGATTTTTTTTCAGTTCCATTTCTGGGCTTTGCAGCAAATAATATTCATTGTTCTGGCACCTTGGGAAGTTTAGGAGTTAAAAATGATTTTGTTGAGCCACCAGGATGGTCAAGTTACCTAAGGAGCCAATCTTTAGAGGAGAAAAAGCTGAAGACTTATTTCTTTAAATGAAAGCTGAGGAGTAATTGGATGTGCTGCACTTTTCCTTGTCAGGGCAGGCAATCTGTGACAACATTCCAGGTTCAAAAGTTCCTAACTTCAGAAATCCAACTTCAGTCAAATCAACTTGGGTCCTACAGGCCACTAGAATTTCCGCTGGGTGTGTTTTTATCTTCTTTTTTTTTTCAAGGTAGCAACAAAAGTTAGGGCAACTTGAACTCTTTGTAGTTAAGATTTGAAAGAGTAGAGATTCATAAATCTCATGTCATAACTGGTGAAAACTTGTCCAGAAAAACTCAGATCTGTGGCCCCCACAGAAATCTGAGATTCCTGTCTGGTGGGTACTTAACACTAGGCAAAATTTTGTCTGGGATCAAGTTGCAGCCATAATTACTGAGCAACCACAGTCTCTGTAGCTGTGGTTTATCAAAAACAAAAAAAAAAAGGGCACAAACTGCAGGGTGTGGGGAATGTCAGGAGGGGTCTGAATTGCTGTTGGAGCACTCCAAGGAAAAGAAACCCTTTGCTGTGTAGTGAGATTGGCATTCATGGCAGGTGTCCAGCTGAGGTTGGTTGGAGGTGGATTTTGGAGCTGCCGTGTGGAGGTGGATTTTGGGGCTGCCAGAATTTATAAAGTACCTTCCACGTGCCATGTAGAACTATTGAACTGAAATATTTTGTATTTTCCCTCATTTCCAGCCTGCTGGAAACCATGTCTCACTACACAGACGAGCCAAGGATTCACCATAGAGCACAAAAGGGCACAAACTGCAGGGTTGGTGCAGGTATGGGGAATGTAGGGAGACGTCTGAAATGCTGTTGGAGCACTCCAAGGAAAATGAACCCTTCTGCTGTGTACTGAGATTGGCATTCATGGCAGGTGTCCAGCTGAAGTTGATTGGAGGTGGATTTTGCTGTGATTTGCACTAGAATTCATAAAGCACCTTCCACGTACCACGTAGAACTATTGAACTGAAGTATTTTGTATTTTCCCTCATTTCCAGCCTGCTGGAAACCATGTCTCACTACACAGACGAGCCAAGATTCACCATAGAGCAGATCGACCTCCTGCAGCGCCTGAGACGCACTGGAATGACCAGGCATGAGATCCTGCACGCCCTGGAAACCTTGGACCGTCTGGACCAAGAGCACAGCGACAAATTCGGGAGAAGATCCGGCTACGGAGGCGGCTCCTACGGCAACAGCACCAACAACGTGCCGGCATCGTCCTCGACGGCCACGGCTTCCACGCAGACGCAGCACTCCGGGATGTCCCCGTCCCCGAGCAACAGTTACGACACCTCCCCACAGCCTTGCACTACGAATCAGAACGGGAGGGAGAGTAACGAGAGGTTGTCTGCCTTCAACGGGAAGATGTCGCCCACCCGCTACCCCCTGGCCAACAGCCTGGCCCAGAGGTCCTACAGCTTCGAGGCTTCCGAGGAGGACTTGGACATCGACGACAAAGTGGAGGAGCTGATGAGGTGAGTGATGGTCTCTGTAAAAGGTGTGGAGGTGAGAAGTGCAGCAGTGGGTGTGTTGGAAGATTGCTCAAATGAGGTGGTAAAATGCTGGCACAGTTGTCCGGGGAGGTGGTGGATGTCTCATCCCAGGACATATTAAAGGTCAGGTGGGACAGGGCTCTGAGCAACCTGTTCTAGTTGAAGATAACCCTGCTTATCACAGTAGGTTTGGACTAAATGACCTGAAATGGCTCTTCCCACCCACACCATTCCATGAGGATTTGGTGATGATGATGATGATAATGATGATCAGGAGAGCATCAGACAGTTGCTTCAGGCAGTTCTTCCTTCAAGTGCTCCAAGGGTCACCGTCCCAGAACCTCTCAGCTGCCTTGTGGAAGCAGCCCCAGTCCCACAGTCTGACTGTTGAAATAATTTTTCCAGTGCTATACCAAAAATTTGGATTGATATTAGAGCACTCTTTTATTCAGGATTCTGATCAAATATCAATTCACATGACTCCTTCTCCACTATTTCACACCCATTGTAATTCCTTCCATATAGAGGGAGAGTAGGGAATCCAACTTGGACTGGTCAGTGCTTTCCAGTGGGATCTGGAGAGGATGCATGCTGTTTGTTTATAATTTGTGGCAGGGATTTGCAGAATGATGCAGAAAAATACAAATAATGAAGAAGCAGAAGTTTTCTCTGAGAGCCTTTGGGGTGGTTTTTTTTCAGGGCTGACCTTCCTTTACTTTTAGAAGCTTTCTTTTCAGCATTATGGCAAAGATGAAAGGAGGGGATTATACTCCTGAGGATGAAAGTCAGTCAGTGGGCTTTGAGAGCACAAAGAAGTTAAGAGGAAAGGCCAAATGTCTCCAAACAATTTTGGTCATAATGTTGGAATTTATTCCACCCCCCCCCCCCCCCCCCCCAAACTACACAATTCCTGAAGTACCTGTGGGAGGACTGGAGTCCATAAGCTCCAGAATGGAAATGTGTTGGACGTAGTTTGGAGATTTCAGGGAAAGATGTGGCTTTTGGGGGAGAGGATTAGAGATGAGCAGTATGAAAAGCCGATCAACCTCATTTGCTGTCGGCTGCAGGATGATGGAATTGTGCAGGAAGGGGGTGAGTACAGCAGAGTGCCAAGTTCCCATGGCTGAGGTTTGGGTTCTTGTGCAGTGAGTCTCAGGTAATGCTTTTAGTGCTTATTTAAACTGAAATTGCTTGTGTTTGCAGGCATATGGATGATGAGTGTTGGGTACAGAAATAAAAATGAACCCACAGCACAGCATTCATTTTGCATTTACGTTTGCAAGCTTGAGTCTGCCTTCAATGCAGCTGGGGCAGGAGGGGAGAAGGGGAAGGAAAATGTCTCATAAGGCCTAATAAAGGCTCATTTTAATTGTCTGCCCTTCTCAGAAAGGGAGAGAGGAAGAGGAGGGGCAAAGTATGTGTTTATTGCAGTTGAAATTTGCTGTGTATCACAGTACTTTTGCAACGTCCAATTTATTTGCTTTTAGCACAGTTTTAGCCCCTTCTGAACTACCTGTGCAGACCTTGTAAAAATGACACAAAAACCTCAGTTCATTCAGTGCAAGCTCTGGACTAAGTAGGGGACTGAAGGAGGGGGTGTGAGGACAGAGGCTGCAAAATTTTGGATCTTTTCCTTGGGATGCTGGTGGAGGTTGGTCTATGCATATTCATTTGGGCAACTAACCATGCAGCCCCTGCTATCCTTTATTTTTTATTTTTCTGCCTCATTTTTACGAGTGAGGTTTTTATGCTGGTATGAGAGATTTATTCATCCCTGTGTAATGAAACTTTGTACATTCCATATGGCAGTGCTGCACCTAATATGAATTATATGGGACATGAGTCATCCATTCTCCTGCTATGGTACTTTGATCAAACGTGACACTTGTTAAAAGAAGTGTCCAGCACCGAGGCACTTGGGCTGTTTTAATGCCAGCCTTCCCCACTCCTTGCCCCCTGAATAAAGGAAATAAAGGCATTTTGCATCTTGCAGGTGCACTTTGGTCTGTCCCTCTTTTTGTGTGTCCTGTTGTTGTTTTGTTTTGGTAGGAGGGACAGCAGTGTGATAAAGGAGGAAATCAAAGCCTTCCTCGCCAACCGCAGAATTTCCCAAGCAGTTGTTGCACAGGTAACAGGTAAGAGCTCGGGGAGGGGAGTCCTTTCCTCATTTTGGGAATCTCTGTGTCTGAACTGCCTGTCTGAGCAGGGTGCAGATGTTGGAATATCACTTGGCTTTCTGCATTGCAGTGCAGATCTGTCAGCTTAGTCATAATAATGTATGCCTTTGATTTAAGACCCATTGTCCTGCACATCATGGAACTTCCCCAGTGAATCACTTTTTCTTTTTTATTTTTTTTTTCCTGTAGCTTGTGCTGGCAGATTTTATTTTACAGCATTATAATAAAGCCTGAAGTTCTTATCTTAAAATGAAAACGGTTTTCCTTAATTCTTAAATTGTTGTTGAGTGCGGCAAATAGATGCATATCTGCATCTCTGGGTATGGAGAGAGAGAGATAAATGTGTATTTATATATTAAAAAGTATATGAATAGTCAGGAGACACAGCTATAGCTGGTACCACTGCAGCCAGGAGTTGGAGGATGAGAGTTGAAAGTTTTATCCATCCTTTGAGTCACAATTAATGAAAATCCAAAGGGAGGTTGAGGGATGACCAGACCAGCTCAGGTTTTACCTGGAAAGAGCAGCAGTTCTGGGTGCCCTGTGCCCTGAGCCTTCTCTCTCACATCCAGACAGGTGAACTCACTGCAGTGGTGCCACTTCTTCCTGGGTGTGTTCCCTGAGCTTTACAGAGAGGGTAACAAAGTCCTGTTGCTCCTCCATGGGGTGAAGTGCTGTTATTTCTCTCTTCCAGGCACACAGGCCTTGCCTGGAACAGCCTCAGAATCATTTTGGTTGGAAAAGCCCTCTAAGACCATTGAGTCTGATCCCTCCCCCAGTGCTGCCAAGGCCACCACTGATCTGTGTCCCCAGGTGCCACATCCACAGGGATTTTAAATCCCTCCAGGGATGGGGACTCCACCCGTGCTCTGAGCAGCTGTGCCAGGGCTGGACAGCCCTTTCCAGGCAGGAATTGTTCCCAATATCCAACCTGAACCTGCCCTGGCACAGCTTGAGGCTGTTCCCTCTCATGCTGTCCCTTGTTCCCTGTCAGGGAGTTGTGCAGAGCCACAAGGTCCCCCCTGAGCCTCCTTTTCTCCAGGCTGAGCCCCTTCCCAGCTCCCTCAGCCCCTCCTGGTGTTCCAGCCTTTTCCTCAGCTCCATTCCCTGCCGTGGATTCACTCCAGCCCTTTCTTGAGGATGAAGATTTGATGATAAAGTTCAGAAAGCTCAGTCCTATGTTACACCTCTAAGATTCGTTAACTACTTAACCCAAGCTTGGATAAAAATCTTGAAATAGGTAATTTTTAAGGTAGCTAGATGTCTGGGAATGCCAAAGCAGTAGGAGGAAAGTTGTTGTTTTATGATATTTCCAGGATTTGAAATGTCATAGGAATCCCCCTGTCTGGGAGCTGTGGCTTTGCAGACATGGCAGCAGTTGAGGTGGGCAAGCACAAAGTGGTGCTTGAGCCAAAGAGCCAGGAATTCTTTTCATTTCTCCAACTCTTCTGTGATCCTGGATAAAATGACTTGTCTTTCCCTGGGCTCAGTTTCATCCTGAAAATCATGAGATTAACAATTTATGTAAATGTAAGGGATGTTTTTGGCCTTATCAGATGTTAGCACAAATACTTCAAAAATGAATGTATAAGTTGAGTTGCTTAAATTGTATGTGAACTTTAAAATTTTGGTAGTTAGTGGGTCACTCTCCTGCTTTTGTTCATTCCTTGCCTGAATATAGTCCTGGAAGAGCCCATCTCTGAATTAACCTCTGTGTAGCACCCAGCAAGTCAGGCTGGCTTCCCCTGCAAGAGAAGGAGTGCAAAGAGGGGAAAATTGCACAAAAGGAGTCTTTCCAAAGGGAGCCAATGTTTGGGTTTTTTTGGCCAGTTGTGGGTCATTGAATCAGAATCACCACACCAGACCCAAGTCTGTGTCAGTGAAAGGAATGGATCTAATTATAATTAACTGATTAATTATAATTAACCCTTGATGCATGTGTTTGATACCCTGCAAGAAGCTGTAGGAAAGGCAAGACCAATCTCTTCACACCTGATCCTTTCCCTCCTTCCATCCTGAGCCTGTTCTCTTGGATTTCAGTGGCCATTAAGTTGGCATTTAGCTTTTGGGAGCTCTCTTTATTTCCTCCTGTGAATAAATGACACCAACCCATCCACTTGAGATGTGGCTGCCTGGATTTCACACCCATCCCACTCAACCCACTCTGTGCTCACAGAGGGACCAGAGAAATACTGCCGGGTGTCAGTGGGACAGAATGGGGGCTGAGCTGAAGGCACTGGGTTATTATCTTGTTTTGGAGCCAAATCCATGGGAAACCAGTACATCTTTACATCTCAGTCATCCTCCCTGGGCTTGGTGGGAGCTGATTAATTGTAAATCAACCCCTGGCCTTGTGTATGCAGATGTGTAGCACTTATGTGCCACCCCTAAGTGCATATTAATGGCTTATCTGAGGAAATGGTAAATCTCAGAGAGATGTTTGGAAAAACCAGATTAAAGAGTGTGCTCAGCTCTAGCAGGGAGAAACATCAGCTTCCTCTCCAAAGCAGGGAGTGGTGAGGAGTGGCTGAAATATCTTGGGACAGAGATCCGGGGCAGAGCATCCCAGGGCTCTCCCTTCCAGAGCTGTCTCTGCCTGATGAGTGCTGGATGGCTTGGAATATTCTTCAGATGCCTCCAACATCCCTTTCAGCTGGGGAAGAGACTCCCAAGGAATGTCTGGAAATCGCTTCTGGTTCAGTAAAAAACCAGTTTGTATAGGCAGAGGCTTTGCAGAGTGTGTGATCCCAAATGGCATCACCTCAGGATTTACAGCCTTAGTCTTACTGATAAAGATTTTCTGTAAAAAGTTACTTGTACAAGAGGAAAATAGAAAAATTGGCTTTTAGTCTTCATCTCTTCTGCCCTGGGAAAGAGGCAAGAAAGAAATGAAAAATTTATGGCTGGTTCTGTCCAGGAGAGTGGCTTGGCTTGGCTACCTCTGCTGGCAACTTTTCCTTACAACCTCCACCAATTCTCTGTTTCCTCTGTCCTTATGACCTTATTTATCCCCATTCTGTAACTTGCCATGTTCTGTCCTTGGTGCAGAAACCTCTGCTGCAGTTGTGACCCCTCAAAACCTCCTTTTTGCCTAATTTTGCTAATTCTTCAAACTACACTTTAATTCAAAACCACATTTCTCCTTTTTCCCATTTTAATTCTAACCTTGCAGAGCACTTACAGAATCCATAGTCCTACAGAGCAGTTCTGCATCAGTAAACAGGTTTTCCTCTTGTTTTTCCTGTTGTAGCACAAGGCAAGTGATGGAGAGGGAGGATGCAGGAGAGAGGAACACAGAGCTGAGGGTTAAAGTCAGCTGTTGCAGTAGAAAAATGTTGAGGCTCTCTTAATCCTTATAAAATTACCAGAAACTCTAAAAGTCATTTAGATAATGAATCTGACAGGAAAAGTTAAACCTGGAAGACATTCTACAGGGCTGCCTGGTGTATGGAGAGGACAGGGCAGGTTGAAAAATAGTAACAGGGTATTAAAAAGTGACTTGAAAATAAAGAATGATTGATAAGCAGCAAAAACTTAGCATAACACTTACTAGTGCTGGTCCTAAAAACAGGAGCTGCTTTTTATAGAAACTTTTTTAATGGTGTCTGTAATAAGATAAACAAGAAGCACTTGGGTTGGGCTCTGTATAAATAATCTCCTACTGATAAGAAAAATGACAGTATAAACAGGAGCTAATAATAGTTCCTGCGGAATTTCCTCTCCTGGTGTTTGGAGCTCCTTTTAACATCACTGCAGCCTGCTCAGGGCTGGGGGTTCAGCCCCACTTGGGGCAGGTGAGCTGCCAAATTTTTATCAAATTTAAGTCGTGTGGAATTTGCTTAAATTGCCACAAGAATTGTACTTGGGCACCAGGTTATGGTCAGGAGGAAGAGGATGAAGAGAGAAATGTAAACTTCTCTCAGAGATGCTGTCTGAGCTTCCAAAGTTAGATGGAGGGTGGGGAAACATTTTCAGGAGCTGATGTCTTTCTGTTCTACAGTAAAGGAGAGAGGGAGGAGAGCACAGGGATGAGCCCTCTGCAGATGGGCTGAAGTGGTTTGATGGATGATGCCTCTGCAAGGTTTGGAAATATTACCTTTCCTGTTTTTTACCCATAGGGAGGGAAGGAATAAAAAAGCCACCCTTATTTTCCTGAAGTTACAGAGCAAAAATTTCAATTCAGTTTTTTCAGTTCTTAAAAACATAAAACCCAAGCTACCATTAAAAAAATCCCCAAACCCATCAACAGTAAAACGCAGAAGTCATTTTTTGGGTTGTTTTTAAATACACACAGAGCTTTCCAGGGTGCAGTTCTGGTACCCTTCCCAGTTATTCTGCTTGTACAACCCAGCCCTGTCCTCCTGTCTCTGCCTTAATTGATAGGAGATCTCCAGGACTTGGCTTTAGTTTATGCTAAACACACGTGCAGTGGAGGGCAGCCTTGGAGCACTGCTGGAACAAATAAAATCCCCACAGGTTTGGAACCCACACACAGGGATGCTGAGCAAATGCCAATACACAGGGAAACTTAACTAGTTCCACTCTGAAGAGAATTCAGAAAATTCCTGAATTATTGATCACTCAAATGGCATGAAGCTGCATTTTCAGAAACATTTTCCTTCCTTTTTGTTTTTTTTTTTTCTTAATACTCATGACAACACAGAGATTTGTTTTTTATGATTTTGATCTTTGCAGGTTTTCTGTAAACAAGCTGTGCTAATCTCCTAAATTGATAGGTGTCCTTTGCAAGCACTTGTTCTCTGAATCTGGGACTTTGCTTACAAAGTGAAGAATTAAAACACAGTCAGTTAACTTTCTTCTCCAGGCTCTGACGTATTCCAGGTGCTTCTAAAAACCTCTCCTGAAAGAAACATTAAAGAAATGCAAAGCAGAGCTGCTGAACAAATATATCAGTGAAGGTGAAAACCAGTTCTCAAGTCAGACTTGATGAATAGCAGAGTTGAGGGTTATGAGCAGATTTCAGCTGCACATAGCAGTGGCCTTCTCTTGATGATGTATTTTGCCATTTATTTTATATATTTGAAGGGGAAACTCTCCCCTAATCAGTTGTGTAGGAGACAGCAGGGCTGGCCAGGGGAGTGAGCACAGAGTGGTTTGTTTATCACTGGGAGGTGTGACCTGCTGTGGGAAGGAGTGAGTGTGACACAAGCAGTCAGCATCTGAGCTGCAATAATCCTTTGTGGATAGCACATTCCTGCAGTGTTTTCTGTGAGAAAACTGCTGGTGTCCATAACCAGGTGTGTTCCTGGCCCTGCTGATGCTGAGCCCAGAGCCCTCCTTGAGGTCCCTGCTTCACTTGGAGAGTGAATTTCCTCAGCTCAACTGGATTTTCAGTACTCCAGAGAAGTTATTTCATCAGTTGTTTCTGGCAGCAGGGTGATTTCTTTTTTACTGCCAGTGCAGTTCCCTAAAGCAGAGTGTGATTAGAGACAGTGTGACAGGAGGGTCCTGGTGGTCACTGTCCTGTGAGTCAGCTGTGTGAAACCCACTTGAGATGCAAGAAACTCTGACATGACCATTTCAGGAATTTGCTTTTTTTTACAATGAAAGGAGTTAAGGATGGGTTTGGATCCCACAGCACTGGGATCTGGCAGACCCTGGATGAGTTCTTCTGAAAGACTTTGCATGTGACCTTGGGTTGGTCAAGCTGTTGGGATAGTTTTGAGGCCTCAACCTTGCTGAGGTACAGATAAATTTTATGCCTTAAAAACATTTTTCAGAAGCAGCTTTATGAACTGTGAGGACTTGCAGTAGGTCACAGGCTCAGCTGCTCTGGCTAAATGACAGCCACAAAAAGGATCCCAGCACAGATCCAGCTCTGTTTGGGAGAACTTTGATGCAGTTCAGGACATTGGGACAGTGCATAATTTGTGGAAAGAAGCTTTTTACAATGAGGATGGCACAGGTTGGTCAGGAAATTGGTGTCTGCCCCATCCCTGGAAACATTAAAGGTCAGCTTGGACAGGGCTCTGAACAATGTGATTCCAGTTATGTCCCAGCTCATTGCAGGGGGTGTTGGACTAAATGACCTTTAAAGGTCTTTCCAACTCAAATTTTTCTGTGATTCCATGAAAGTGGACATGGCAAGGCCCAGCTTGAGTTTTTTGGCTCCTGCTGCTGTGCCCTGTCCTTGAGCACATTGTCTGGAGTGGTGACATCTGTGCCACGTGTGACAGTGTCAGGCAGCCTCTTGAGCACGATTCAGATTTTCCACTCATGGCAGACATTTAATCTCTGTTTATAATTTTTATCTACCAGTGCTTTGTGTTTGTATCTTAGGTTGTTATCCAGACACTCAACACACACTAATTCCCTGCAATGAGTGTAAGTGGACCATAGTAAACAACAAGTAAATGACTGGAGCTGTTACCCAGTGATTAATTAATGGGAGCAGGGCAGCCAAAAGCAGTGAGACACAAACCTTTGTGTCCCACAGCCCAGGACAAGAAATGGTTTTTATAAATCATAATAGGTCAAGAGTTGCACATTTTCAAACCTTGGACTCTGCACTGGTGATCAGGCATGCAGATGGCAGGATTTCAGCTAGGCTGGAGCCTGAGAGTCTTATCAACTTACACTGCCTTCTTCTGCTATTAACTTGTGTGCTTCCACAGTTACTTGATGTAAACTTGGCAGGGTCTGAGGGCTGTGTTTGGTTGAATAATTCCAGTTCCCCAGTAGTATAAACTCAGTTTGAGATCCCACTGTAGGCCCTGGGGATAGGCAGCTCTTCTTGGCTGCCCCAGCTGTTCCTGAACTCTGCCAGTTGAGGGCAAGGCAATCTCTGGGAGTGGGGTCTGGGAAAATCAGGCTCTGTTTTGTGGGCAGAGCTCTGCTGAGCAGCAGTGTGCTGCTGTATCTGAAACAAAACACACCCATCCCTTCCCCCAGGACAATTAAAACTTCATAGCCTACAGAATTCTGTTTGAGGAAGAGCAATTAAGAGCACAAACCCAGTGATTTTAAAAATCTGGTTGGTGTAAACCCAGCTGAATATGATACCTGAGAGTCAAGTTGAGACATTCCGAAGTTAACTACCTTCAACACACCAAAAAAAGCATAATAAACCCCCACTTTAGAAGTGGTAAAACTACAGGGGGCTGTTTTTTATGAGTTAAATATGATTATGAGAGCTTATAAAACCTTGATGCATCTCTAGAGGGGGGAGGTAGTTTGGTTTCTGTGTGCAAACCAGCCTCTACCTGCCTGGGTGATATCACCAAGCAGGTGGTGGCACAGGTGGTGTTGGCAGTATATTGGTACTTGGAGCACCTCCTAAAACTTCACTTCTCAGGAGAGTTTGGATGTTGTTAACCTGTTCTGATAGCTGAAGGGCCTTGTGGAAAGCACAGGGAGTTCTGAAGTAGTGCTTCAGTTACTCAGCAAACTCTGCATTTTTTACATTTTCGGGTAAACCTATTGCTGACCTCTTCATGCACTTCTAAACCTCTGGTTTTATTTAGTTCCACTGCTGATCTTTTCTTTTTTTTTTTCCTTCCCTTCCTGCATTGATCCTTCATTCCCTGCTTTGGAAATAACTGTATTAACTTCTAGGAATTTTTTTCCCCTTCTTACAGTTTTCTTAGAACTCTTGCTTTAAAAGCAGCAGTGTTTTGTCCATGATCGTGTCTGGGTACCTTGAGTTTGGCTCCTGCTTTGCTGACAGACATCTGCTCCTTCTGGGTTGTTACAGCTGCTGACAGTTGGTTTGCTCCATTTCTGGGCTGAATGTGATCTATATCACATAAACTGTTTTCTGTGTTTATCTCTGTTCTTATTCAAGCACTGAATGATAAGGATTTCACTGTAACAGTCATTATTTATAGGTAATAGTGGGGAAGGGACTTGTTCCCATTTCACAGAATCAGAGAAGGTGTGGACAATTCAAGTCTATGATAGCTTTGGTTTCCCAATTTTTCCCCTCTTTGCTTTGGGGCTGATTATGCAGACTCCAGGGTGTTCCTTGAGTGAGGTTGAACATAACCCCAGGGACAAATTCAGGCAGTTTGGGACAGAGCAGGGAAGCTTCAACTCTGCTTTTTCTGGGATTGAAGCATCACAAGTTACTGGGCTTTGTAAGACACCGCCTTTTATCAGTAGATAAACCACTTAAAAACGTTTGGTAAAGAAGAAATTTTCTCTTTCTCTCTCTTTTTGTTCTGTTCTGGTTTTTCACAGGTATCAGTCAGAGCCGGATCTCCCATTGGCTGTTGCAGCAGGGGTCAGACCTGAGTGAACAGAAGAAAAGGGCATTTTACAGATGGTACCAGCTTGAGAAGACAAATCCTGGTAAACAAATGCAGCCTAAACATCTCCTGCTGTTTATTTACAGAATGGAAGCCTTTTGTTTATTAGCACTGATAATTCACTTCTTGGTTTGGGGTACTCCAGAGGTTCTCCCTCTGACCAGGTTAATTTTTAGGAGGGTGGGAAGAAATCTGCTTTTTGCTTTGCAACAAATGATGCAGAGCTGCCTCATCCAGAGCTGTCTGTCCAGAGCTGTCTGTCCAGCTCCTCAGCCACAGATACCTGCCCTACCCTCCCACCACTCACTAAATCTGGGAATCAGAAGCAGCCAGTGAAGTTGTAGTCAGTTCATGTGAAATATAAGCTGAGGCTCTTCAGAATGAACAAATAAAAACCATTCATAATGGCTGCATAATATAAAGTTTCAGCAAAAAACCCCACACATTTTGTCAGAGAGGATCTTCAGAGGGTTTTGGGTTGGATCTCAAGCTCATGGATGGGATGTTGATAGTTACAGTGATAAGCTGGAGATATGTCTTTCAAATCCCACCTGCTTCTCCAAATCTCAAAATAGATCTTGAATACAAAAAGAGAAGTAAAGCTCCTCATTATCTTTAACTAACCAGCAATCTTCAAAATCACAGTTTAATTAATTTCCTTGTATTGTTCTTCTCCATAGATTTTGTTTGACCACAGTTCTTATTTTTCCCTTTTAACAGTTTTATTGTAAAGATCAAAATGTTTATGTTTAATTTCCTTTAAACATTGGCTTGATTAAATTAACTGTGTAATTGTTTTAAGGAATTTAAAACTCAGGCTCTCTAATGTGAACTTGGCTTCAGTATCCAGAATTCTATTAAGAAAAATTCCAGGGGAATCAGAGCCTCAAAACTTTTGCTTTGTGTGTAAACTGAAATTCAGGAGGCTCCAGCTGACAGTTGGCCTGAGAATAATTCAGATTTAAGTTGGGTGGGTTCAGAGGAACAGCTAAGCCTGTTTTTTCTCTTAAGCATGTTGATGCTGTTTTTTCTTAAAGTTGTTTTAAAGAGTAAAAGTGCCAAGAAGCCTTGATTTTTGCACTGGCTGGAATTGTGATTCTGAGGATCCCAGAATTCCTGGGTGCAACCATGCAGTACCAGCTGCTTGGAAAGGCTCAGGTTTTACCCTACAAAGTAACTCCCTGACATTTCCCTTTGATGAAAGGTGTTGCCTCCAAAGTAGTGGAGAAAACTTGAGAGTTTTTGGAAGGTGTGAAAACTACCAAACCCCTCTCCAGATGAAACCTTTTGTGTGGATTTTTCCCAGCCTTGCATCCTTTATTTGCAGTGTCACATGAAGCTGTTTAGGAAACAGTATCTTGTGCTAATAACAGAACCCTTGTTCAACTTAGCTCTAAAATCTTTACTTCTTCCTCTTTACCTTCTTTTTTCCCTGTATCCATGAGCTCACATCTTCTTTGTCCTTTTGCTCTTGAAAGGTGTCTAAGGAAGGAGGACTTTCCACACTGAAGGTTGTGACTGAAATTGAAATGAATCAGCTTTGGCTCTGCTTTGCTTTAGACATGGAAAAACTCCTTGAAGAGTGGTTGTTTGAGTGTAACCTTTTTCCCAATAAGAGATCTTAAACAGCATTTTCAAGGAGTGTAAAAGGCAAATTGTTTCCTCTGCCTAAGCCAAGGGACTATTTGGATGCACTTAAATTCCTTTTAGAACCAGACAGCACTTGGTTTCTTTTTAGAGGCTGAGGTAGAGGGAGGAACCCTCAGTTTTCTTGTTGCTGTTGGGAAAATTTACCTGAGGAAAATGGGGTTGTATTTATTTATTCATTGTAGGACAATATAACACTGCTTTCAGTTATTGCCATCTATTATATTGCAGGTCAGCCCAGGTAGCCAAGAAAAATTAGCAGGGGTATGAACAAGTGTGTAAAGGGAGGTACCAACCTTGTCCAGAGAATCCTGGATGTAAACCACTGTTACAAAACCAATCTGCAGCTGAAGTTTTGGCTACTACTCAGAGAGTATCCTATGATTAGTAGACAGAGTAATGGGTCTGGTGTCCTCCTTAGGGCCAGAAAATGAGGAAATCAGTGGAGCTTCCTGCCACATTCCCAAAAAAGGGATGCCATCACCACACTCTGTAGGGTGTGAAAGATTGTCTTCTTTGGAAGAAACCTGGGAGATGAAATGACTGCCACGTGTTTTTTTCCAGTTGCTAGCTTACTGAGAGGTGGCATCTGGCTTTTTGTTTTCATACACCCCATCTTTTCCAGTTCCAGCTGCTGGGAGGGAAATCTCAGTCCTTTGAGAGAAAGTCAGGTCTGTGTGCTGAGGGACCTGCAGGTTTGAGTTATCAGAGGGCCAAGCGAGGCTTTTGGGAACTATTGGTTCCCCAATTTCTATAATTCCTTATCTTGGAAAACTGGATCTTCAGAGTAAATCCATTTTTTTGGACTGAATCTGTGTAGTAATAGAAAGAAAACCTAAAATTGAAACAGTTTTGAAGGACTAGGACAGCAGATGTAATCAATTCCTAAATTGTGAAGGGGGAATAGTTTGGGAAAGGACTGGAGATCTCTTGGCAGACTTTCCCTTGGCTCTGCCAGTTTTTCTGTGCAACTTGCAGAATTCACCTTTATCTCCCTTTCCCATCTCCTGGGTGCAGGTGAGACTTTTCCCTGTGGGTGACACTCCTGCCTTGCCTTCAGCTCCTCACAGCAGGACCTGTCTTTACTGTGCTTATAGAAGCAAATTATGACTTACAAATATATCAAAAGACATTTTATTTCTCTTTTATTTCTCTTTTTTTTTTTTTCTTTTAATGTGTTATGTGAGGCTTTAAATCATCCACAGGCAGTGCTGCATCTGCAACCAAAGGACTTGGTGCTGGGAGCTTTAGGGCAGTTGTAGGGCATTGCTGCTGTTCAGATGCTGGTCCTATATGGACAAGACTCAGCAATTCCATCCCTTCCATTCTTTTCCAGCTGGCTTTGAGCTCTTGAATGTGCTGTTTGTTATTTGCCTTGGTTTGATTGCTGGTTTGCATGGGCAGTTTCTGCATTTCTCCTGTCCTTGATGTGGTGGGTGTTCAGACAGCACCAGACTGGAATGTTGCAAAGGAGACTTGGAGTCTCATGGAACAGGAGAAAAACACCCACTTGTCCCACTGTATGCAATAATCTTGCTCAAAAAAAATGTCTTAATCAATGTTTTCTTGGTAGGAGTGATGTCAGAGTTAATGGCAACGCTGTGAATTCCAGTGTGCTACTGATTGTAAATTTTTCTGGAAGGAGTTGCCAGTTAGGGTGAAAGGCAGTTTTTTTTTTTTTTTTGTTGGAGGGAAAAAGTAAATGCTAAATGCTGATGTTTAAAAGATCTTTATTCCAATTAATAGGGATGCTTTTCATTTAGATGGAGCTTTTTTTTCACACAGGCACCACTTGTCTGTCCTGTGTTTTGTGGAGGACTGAGAACATTTTGGCAATAGATAAATTTTATGTATTTCAGAAACTGGTAGTGCTACAATGTTCTCACTATTTTTTCAGAGCTCATAGGTTTTAAATAATTTTTTTTTTTTAGATTGGTAGTTATTAGCCTGATTAGTTTCCAGGGCACTGGGTGTTGGGCAATGTGGGAAGTTTGTGATGGAGTAACTTCAGCTTGTCTCTTGCCTCTGTGTAGTGCAAACTGAAGCTGGCACCTCAAAATGCTGTGTTAAAGTTACAGATGGATACAGACTGCTTCCACTTAGGCTGGGCATTTATTTCTGCCACTCTTCTCTAATAGGAAGGCAGCTGTGGTCACCTTGGAGAGAAGCATGGGCACTTCTTCCTTGAACTAAAGGAAAATAAAATGAAGTTAATATCAGGATGTAGCATCTCTTCTGTAATTTTCAGAGTGGTTCTTGTTTAGCTGTGAAAGAAAAGCCAACCCAAAATCAGGGGCTCTCCCATGAGGTTTTCACTGGGAAGGGATGGTTGGTGATGTGCTGTTCCACAGAGCTGCAGAGCAAACAGTCCCTGCTCTGCTCCTTCTCCTCCCCTCCCTGGGCTCTGTAAGGGAACCTTGTGCTGCTGCTGATTTCAATCCAGCATGGCTTACTCTGACCAAGAGGTGTTTTTTGTGTGATCTGGGGTCAGCCTGGCTAAAAATACAGTGAGGCATCTGTTCTTATCAGGATAATGTACAGCAGGTACTTGCTGCAAATGAAAACTTGCCAGGAAATGGTTTCTTGGAGCTGGGAGACACCTGAGGCTTTTCTGTGACTGCTCCATGGCAGGGCCTTCCTGAGCCCTGGGATGGGGGGCAGTGAGTGCATGGGATGGGGGGCAGTGAGTGCAGGGGATGGATGGAGGGCAGTGAGTGCATGGGATGGATGGGGAGCTGTGAGTGCATGGGATGGATGGAGAGCAGTGAGTGCATGGGATGGGGGGCAGTGAGTGCATGGGATGGATGGAGAGCAGTGAGTGCATGGGATGGATGGAGAGCAGTGAGTGCATGGGATGGATGGAGGGCAGTGAGTGCATGGGATGGATGGGGAGCCGTGAGTGCATGGGATGGATGGAGAGCAGTGAGTGCATGGGATGGATGGGGAGCAGTGAGTGCAGGGGATGGATGGGGAGCAGTGAGTGCATGGGATGGGGGGCAGTGAGTGCATGGGATGGATGGAGAGCAGTGAGTGCAGGGGATGGATGGAGAGCACTGAGTGCATGGGATGGATGGGGAGCAGTGAGTGCATGGGATGGATGGGGAGCAGTGAGTGCATGGGATGGATGGAGAGCAGTGAGTGCATGGGATGGGGAGCACCAAGTGCATGGGATGGATGGAGAGCAGTGAGTGCATGGGATGGATGGGGAGCAGTGAGTGCATGGGATGGGGAGCAGTGAGTGCATGGGATGGATGGGGAGCAGTGAGTGCATGGGATGGGTGGGGAGCAGTGAGTGCATGGGATGGATGGGGAGCAGTGAATGCATGGGATGGATGGGGAGCAGTGAGTGCATGGGAAGAGGAGCAGTGAGTGCATGGGATGGGGGGCAGTGAGTGCATGGGATGGATGGGGCAGTGAGTGCATGGGATGGGGGGCAGTGAGTGCAGGGGATGGATGGGGAGCAGTGAGTGCATGGGATGGGTGGTGGGCAGTGAGTGCATGGGATGGATGGGGAGCACTGAGTGCATGGGATGGAGAGCAGTGAGTGCATGGGATGCTCTTAGAGCAGCTCCCTTCACTTGAGGATGAGGTCTGGGATATTCAGGCCTTGGCCAGGAAGAATTTGGAACGTGGAGAGAGCTGCATTCCAGTTGGAGAGCACCTCCCCTGCCTCCTCTCCTCCAAAATCTCCAGCAGCATCTTCAGTCACACAAAAAATTCACAGAGAAAAGGCAGTGCTGTAGGAAAAGGTGCTGAGCACTGTCAGGGAGTGAGAGCTGTCTCCTTTCATTTCTGTGTGTGAAAGGAGCTCTTCCCAGGCGCTTCACCTCTGCACCCCTCAGAGGTGTCTTGCTGTTTGATGCATACACTGAAAACCTTGTAGTGCGTCTTCTCCACTCTGTCTGCTCAGGAGAGAAGTTTCACTTCTCCTTAAAAGCTGTTTGAGGGGTTTAAAAAAAGAATCTGAACTGGTGACTAGGGTGTAACTTGCTAAGTTATAAAGAAGTGAAGCTGGGTGGCGAGAGTGTTGTGATGGAATGTTGGAACAGCAGAATAAACGGGAGCTCGTTGAAGAGAGGGGGATGAGGAAAAGCTCCATAGGTTCCTTATCAAATGTGCATGTCATAAATGATGAACTTGGGTTTGAAGTAATCTCATTCCACTCCCCTGCCATGGGCAGGGACACCTTCCATTATCCCACGTTGCTCCCAAGCCCTGTCCAGCCTGGCCTTGGACACTTCCAGGGATCCAGGGGCAGCCACAGCTTCTCTGGGCACCCTGTGCCAGGGCCTCCCCACCCTCACAGCCAAGAATTCCTTCCCAATATCCCATCTATCCCTGCCCTCTGGCAGTGGGAAGCCATTCCCTGTGTCCTGTACCTCCATCCCTTGTCCCCAGTCCCTCTCCAGCTCTCCTGGAGCCCCTTTAGGCTCTGGAAGGGGCTCAGGCCATCCCACGTTCCCTTTTTTCCACATGTTCATCCAAGCCCATTTTGGGCCTCTTTATGCATTCAGGTCCTCCTCTCTTGCTGTGTGGGGGTACTTGCTTGTAATTCTCAGCATATTCCTCTCTTATCTGCTGCTGATATTGATGTTACCCCATAGAAAAGAGAAATGGCTAAATTGATCTAGGAAGGCTTACTAAAACAAAAAAAGTGTATTATATTCAGTATGTGAACATACCTGTAGCAGCAGCAGAAAATTTATGCTTTCGATGCAGATCTTTTTTCTACCGTTGTCTGAAAAATCTCAGGCAAATTTAATAGAAGGATTCTGCACCTCTTGGCTTGATGTGAGGGATCACTGATACTCCTGTACTCTCCCTTTGAAATCAAATCTTCAGGTGGGGAAAGTATATTGCTAACACAATGCAGGAAAACCTAATTTCTATTCCTGTTCTCCCCTGCCTCTTTGTAAAATTGTAATTTTTAAATTTTTTTTTAAGTATTTGAAGTGTATTTAAAGCCTGGCAACTTGATAGCCACCCAGCCCCCTAAACTGTGCAAGTAGCAGAAAGACTAGATAAGGAGCTCTCCTTGAAATGGCCTCCCAGTAAGTTGGCACTATAGGAAATATTTCATGTTTCAATGGAACCAAGTAATCTGTGTGGGCTCGTTAGCTGGGAATTAGGGAGAGGCACCGTGCCTTGTGTGTGCAAGGCAGAGATTGTGGGCTTCACTTCCTACTGACTCCTCCTGGGGAGCATTTGGAAATTATTTTGGGCTCCAGTACCTAACACAGATGCAAGCCCCTGGCAGGAAGGGAAAGACTCTGTGTGCATTTCTTGAAAGGAACACGGCCAAGTGCCTAAACAGCTCATTTCTTGCTTTTTAGCTGTAGGAATTTGTTTATTGGTTAAACTCTTGGGTTCCCTTGACCCTTTCACTCCTCTGTGTATTAGAGGAGCAGTGTGGTTGCACTAACACTGTGTGGTTTGATGATAAATCCCAACCATTCTGAGTGAGCCTGAGCACCCAGAGGGGTTTTACAGCCCTGCTCTTGAGTGTTCCCAGCCCTGTGAGCAGGGCTGCTGCTTCTCCTGGGTCTGACCAGGCTGGCTCAGTGCAGAAATTCCACTGGAGCTCAGGATGCTTATGGGATATAGGTGGTGATTTATTTTTCATACAACTTTTTTTTTTTTCTTTTTTTTTTTTTTGTATTTTTTGCACCCTAGAACAGCTCTCTCTTCCCTGCAGGGGAAGTCACTGAGCACAAAGCTGTCCTTCAGAACATAGCCCTGGTTTCTGTCCTCGTGTCCTATCCCAGGTTCCCATCCTCACCAAGGGATGTAGGACAGATCGATCTCCCAGTGTTGTCTTGATTTATCTTGATTTATTAGCTGAGAGGCTGTTGTGGAAAGGATCAGGGGTAAGTTTCAAAGGGGCCTTTCCTGAAGGCATCTTGCCAAATCCTGTCTCATGCCTGATGCTTTCCAGCTCAGACTCAGGGAAGAGAGAAATACATCCGTAGAAAGGGAGCAGGAGAGGAAGGTTGTGATGTTAATTTGCCTTCAGCGACTTTTTCAGGCACCCTGGCAGTCGTGAGCCCATGTTTGCCCAGTCCACAGGGTGTGTTTCTGTTGGTGGAGCTGCTTCAGGTATCTCCTCAGCTCTTCAGACACACTGAAATACCTTTGGTATAAAGCAGATTTCCATTTTGCTTCTTGAAGCTGCTGTATAATTAAATAGAAACTGCTATTTCCTACTTTGTGACAGTTCAGGTGGCAGCACAACCTACATGAATCCCACCTGGGGCACAGCTCACCCTGTCTGTGTGATCCTTTCCCTCTTGATGAAGACAAGACAGATTTTCCTAAGTGCCCATCAGCTCCTTGGATTTCCTTCTACCTTGGAAATAGGAATTCTAGCTGCCTTTGTGTATCTTTAGGGTGTCTTTGATAATACTCTATATTTTTTTCCATTTGAATGGTTTCATCACCTGTCTTGTGGTTTGTTTTTTTTCACGAGCAGGAGTGAGAGGATGGGCCTGACTTTAACCCTCTGGGAAACACAGTGTTTATTGTCCTTAGGGGCTACACTAAGCATGAGACCTGCTCCCATCCCAATAGAAGGAAGCTGCTGTTTCCTACTTTGTGACAGCTCAGGTGGCAGCACGACCTGAATGAATCCCACCTGGGGCACAGCTCACCCTGTCTGTGTGATCCTTTCCCTCTTGATGAAGACAAGACAGATTTTCCTAAGTGCCCATCAGCTCCTTGAATTTCCATGGTCATGCCCTCTGCCTTGGAGGTTGGGAAATAGGAATTCTAGCTGCCCTTGTGTATCTTTAGGGTGTCTTTGATAATACTTTATGGTTTTTTTCCATTTGAATGGTTTCATCACCTGTCTTGTGGTTGTTTTTTTTTCACGAGCAGGAGTGAGAGGATGGGCCTGACTTTAACCCTCTGGGAAACACAGTGTTTATTGTCCTTAGGGGCTACACTAAGCATGAGACCTGCTCCCATCCCAATAGAAGAGCCAGAATGGAGACAGACGCCTCCCCCAGTCACAGCTACCTCTGGGACCTTCAGACTACGGCGAGGCAGTCGGTTCACGTGGAGAAAGGAGTGCCTGGCTGTTATGGAGAGGTATGTGCTGGCTCTCTGAGGGGGTTTGGAGATGGGAGTTCTAAAGGACTTTTCCCTGCTCTGGTGAACACCAGTGTTTTTTTCATTAAGCTGTTGTAGCCTCGTGCAAGCCTGTAAGAATTGGATTTGTGATGATGGAGTGGGAGGAGCTGTTTTGCCTCTTGGGTTGTTTAAAAAATTGTAACACTGCACTGGACAGGAGCTCTTTATTTTTGTACATTGTGTCCTTAGCTCAGTCTGAGCTTGTTGGTGTTCAGCTCTTTGCTTTTGTAGAAACTTTTCCACTAATCCTGATCCAGGCTCTCTTGGGAGGGTCTTGCAAGCTCTTTCCATTCTGCATTTCTCCTTCCCACTTTCCTGACTTTTCCCCATGACGCCTCGTGGTGGTTTAAAGTGAATACCGTCATTTCAGCAGCACTGTAATTGTTTGGGATGCAGAACTTTGCCTCACAAGCAGTAGATTCCTGGTCCAAAAAGGCTCTTAGAACCCTCTTACCTGAGCTGGGAGCAGCACAGAGCAAAGTGGATCTTTCAAATCCCTATGCAGAGTGGCAGGTGATCATTAGAGCTCCCAGCTCTCCTCTCTGAGCCCGGGCATGCTTTGCCTTTCCCTCTCCTTACAGGAATGTCTCTTTTGTGGATAATGCTGTACAGTAGAAAAAAGGCTGGGGAATTTGGATGTAGTTTAGGGAGAAATGTTTATTTCTGTCCAGGGCTAAAAGGCTGGGAGGAGGTTTTTCCCCTCTGAGAGCAGTGAGGAGCCTCCTTTCCATGGAAGGACTGGATGACTGTGTGTCATACTCCTAGGTTTGCATTCCCAGTGAGATCTCAGTCAGCAGATTTGTAGGATGTGTTTTTACCATTTCTTTAATGCTTTCCTTTCCTCTTGCTTGCTTGGGGGTCTTGGGAACTGATTAGGAGCAGGAGAGCATCATTTGCCTGAGCTGAGGCTGAAATCCTGAACTCCCTCAGGAACACAGGCTGGACACACTGCTGTGTCTTTGCAGGACTGGAACCAGTAACTTAAATGTTTGTTTGCCTGTTCTGCCCTGGCACTGATATTTTATCTGACATTGATATTTTTGGCTTTGCCTGGATGTTTCCCCAAAGGAAATAATGTAAATGTTTGAAATCTGTTCTGCTTTGTTAGACCCAACTAATGCAGTGCCCTGTGATCTGATAGTGTGTTTTTCTAGTGTCCCCCTCCACAGAGGCAGAACCAGGGGCAGGACAGCATCTTTAGCACTTTGAAATGCTTGTCTGACTGTCCTGATTGTGTGTGCAGAAGGACAGAACGACCACAGCTCTGTGTGCCTTCAGGGCAGCAGCATCTCCTGATCAACTCTGTGTGTGAAATGCTTATTGGGAGTGGAATTAGAGCTCTTTGGGCATGGCTGGTTTTGGGCATGGCTGGTTTTGGGCATGGCTGGTTTTGGGCATGGCTGGTTTTCTCCCTGGTTTCTGTCTGGCCCAAAGTGCAGTAACTGCTGTTATTTGCTGTTTGAACCCTGATTGTGCCTCAAACTCCTTTGCTGGGGAAACTGCTGATAGAGAGCTGAGCAAGCCACCCTTTCCTCATCCACCTCTCTCCTCCAGCCAGTCTCTGCTGGGACACTCTAGAAATTAAAACTCTGGTGTTTTAATGCATCTGTTAGAAATGTGTGAGATTTGGGTTTGGGTATTGAAAGAATCAAGTTGGTCTTGACACTGGGAATCATCCAGTTGTGAATGCAGATACATAATCACTCAATCTAATTTTTCATTAAATTCTTCTCTGTGTCTTGTGCTCTGTAAGGTCTTTGCTGCCAGGGTTTTCTCCTTATTCTGCTGCTGCCACACTGCCTTAATCCTGGCTTTTAATATTAATTTGCCAAGCCCTTGGCTAGGTCACTGTGGGTGCTGGGTTTCACAGCCTTGTGTGGGGTACTGAGAAGCAAAGCTGAGGAGTTTTACTCGAGGCAAGAACACAGTAAAAGTGTTGTGTGGCAATAAAGCTACACCATAAAGCAATGGGGATATGGTTGTTTAACTGTTGTGCTTTAATAGGCCTCGTTGAGCTATGAGGATGAGCTGTTTTATGTGACAAATTTTGAAAGAGTGGGAGAAAAACGCTCTTTTGGAAGCCCTTGGAAAAAAAAAAATCACTAATTTCACTTACAGGGCACTGGAGTTTTCCAGGCTTGGCCATGATATGACTCATAACAGCAGCAGGATGAAGGTAACCAGACCCCTCTGGCCCAAGCAGATCAGGTTTCTCTGATGCCCCGGGGTCAGGAATAAGCATTTGGCCACTAAAATGGTGTTTGGCATTGCCTGTGGGCAGGTGCCATTTGTCTGGTAATTTGCATTTTCCTCTGCAGGATTAAGTTTTGACGCTTAAGTGGAGGCATCTCAGTTTAATGGACTGTTTTCCCTAATGAAATTCATCTTTCAGTGCACTGAGTTTGTGTGTCCTGCAGCTTCTGGCTTTGATGTTGGTGCACACAAGGATTTGGGCACCTGGTCTGGAGCTGCTGCTCTGGGAACCTCAGGAAAGTGCTCGTTCATTTGGGCTGATACCTGTCCAGGAAGGAGAGACAGAGATCCAGGAGACAATTCCATCCCACTAATGCACTCAGAGGAGGACTCTGTGCTTTCTGTCCTCTCTGGCTGCCTCCTGCAATTAGAACTAACTTTGATGGCTTAGTTTAATGCCTGAAGATAAGAGGGAGGAATCCAGACCTGAGAGGAATCTCTGCAAAACTCCTCCTTCCCTCTGAAATGCTTTTGTGATGCTGTAGAAACATTTTTTTGGCTGAGGATGGGGGTGTTGACCTGCTCCATCACTTAATTGTGCCCCCTGCTTTTGCTTTTGTCTTGGATTCAGTCAGTAAAAATTGTAGTTGCTAAGAGTCCATGTGTCAAACCAGCTGAGAGCACTTCAAGGGAAGAATCTGAAAGCAAAATAGCAAAATTTTGAGGGATTTGTTTCTTAGGAGCAGGCTCTCCAATTGAAAATGCACAGCACCGGTCAGGATTTGATCCATAAGCTGAATGAGAAAGGTGAGGGTTGAAGGGACAGTTTCTCTTTTTTAAGAAAGATTTAACTCAACAAAAAAATTCCAGTTCAATTAATTATTATATTGGTGCCAACCTGAAGATTAGAGTTAGGGCCATATCCTGAAATGTCTGATGTACCTGAGGGTCTGAGTACAGGGTATGTGTATTAAATGAACTAATTGGTTTATACTGGACTTCCAGGATGCTGCTTGTGGTTTCTGTAATTCAATTCTCCAGCCTTTACTGCTTTTTTGGAATCCTCCCAGGGTAGTTTATTAATCCCTGCTCTGAGATTTTTTGGACAATAGATTCAGGTCTCTTTATCCCTTTACTTTTTATTTTTCTGTAGATATCTCCCTGAATATTTATGTTCTGAAGGTTAAGAGGAGCAGTGGTTCCAGAAAGTAAAGTTCTATATTTAACTGCAGACTAGGTGTGGTTCAGACAACTGCAGTGCTACTGATGCCAACCTTGACCTGTTCTCTTCTGGAGCCTCCTGCTCCTGGAATATGCTGAGTTTTGAGTGTGTCGAGGTTGTTGTGTGGCTTTGCCCTCCTTTGGGAGAAGAGCTAAGACTGCAGGAGTCCTTTCTGTGCAAACCTGAGGTTAAACTTGAAAGCCTCTTTCTGGTTCACTTTCGTGTTCTTTTTTTGTTACGTCTTGTCCCACAGATAATGTTGTGTTGTGTTGTTTTTTTTTTTTTTTTCTCTTTTCTCTGCTTTGCTTCTTCTCTTCAACCCCTCTCATTAGAAGTATGAAATTGAAAATTTCCCTTAGGGCTTTCTCTTTTTTTTTTTTTAATGAAGCTGTGTTGTCTTGTCAGTCTATTTTTTTATTATTACTTTTTTCCCCTCAGTGATTTATGCTTCTCTTCTAATCATATGTTGGAGTTGAGGTTTATCTTCTTTTTCAGGCAAAAAAATAACTAAGATTGGCAGCAGAATCAGTGATTTTATACCCATTTTAAGGCACTTTTTATGAGGGCTGTTTAAGACTGGGGGGGGGAGTTGAGTGTTGTTTTTAAGTATATGCTTTATCCGAAGATTAAATTAAAATAACTGTAAATTCTGCCCTAAACAAAAATGAATAATTCATCAGTTGAACGTATTTCAGTTTGTCTAGGGAGCAGGGGCTTTGCTTTCTGGTTGAGGGTTATTTGGTTTGATTTTATGGCTCTGGATTTTTATTTTAACACTTGTCTGTGCTTCTGAAGCTTCATTTGTAAAGGTGTATTTAGATTAAAAAAGACTGAGATGCTATAGATCCCCATCATCCCCATGTCCTAGGTGGCAAAACAGAGTCAGGTGTTTCACTTGGCTTTATTCAGAAGAGAAATGGGTGTAGATTTCCCAAGATAGGGGGGTACAGTTTCGTGCTGCAGCTCAGCTGAATTAACATTTTGTCACCAGCTCATCCTTAGGTGTTACCCTGCCTCACCACCCTTCTCAATTCCTCCTCCTCAGTTTCCCTGCTCCTGCCACCCTGGGCTGTGCCAGAGATGTTTCTTGTCTGATGGAAATAGCAGCCAATTCAGCCTGCTTCAGGAAAAATAAATCCTTTTTATTTCCCCTTGCGTTTTCCTGAATTGTTTTGGCTTGCTGTGCCAGGGCCGTGCTGGGGCAAAGGACAGGAATGCACAGCTGGGACCACCAGGAAGGGCAGGTTTAACAAAAAGATGGTGATTCCCTCAGTTTGGAGTTGTTTGGTCTGCTTGGTTTTGTTCTGATTTTGTTTGGTTTGTGTTGGGTGAGTTCCTGGTTTCTTTACAGGCACGGTTGTACTGGCATCGTGGAAGAGGGGTCCTTTGATTTTTCCATGGTATAGGAAAGCATTAGGTCCATGAGGATCAGAGGGATGGAGCACCTTTCCCCTGAGAGAATCAGGAGTTTCCAGCCTGGAGAAGAATCTAGGCAAAGCTTGGAGCACCTAAAGGGGCTCCAGGAGAGCTGGAGAGGGACTTGGGACAAGGATGGAGGGACAGGACACAGGGAACGGCTTCCCACTGCCAGAGGGCAGGGATGGATGGGATATTGGGAAGGAATTGTTCCCTGTGAGGGTGGGGAGGCCCTGGCACAGGGTGCCCAGAGAAGCTGGGAAGTGTCCGAGGCCAGGCTGGACAGAGCTTGGAGCAACCTGGGATAGTGGAAGGTGTCAGAATTGTAACAAGATGAAATTTAAGGTCCCTTTCCGAGTCAAACCATTCTGTAATTCCATGATTGCTGTGGCATCACTGCCCATCTCTGTCTGATTTAACCATTTGTGGCTTTGTTTCCCTTCCAAAGCTGAGGAAGGTCATCTCCATGCCAAGACCTGCTGCATTCCCATCATGGTGCTGGGAGATTCAGCCTTGTTTCCCTCCTGGAAGAGGCAGATCCCACCCTGGTCCTGAGGCAGTGCCCTGGGCATGGTCCTGGCCCCAAGTGAGATGAGGCCTGACGTGCCTTATTAGAAATCCTTCCGACTGTGAAAGCGCTTTTACTGCAGCTCTCCTGAGCGCCGGGGCTTCCACGGCTTCCCTGGGGACCAAGAGAGCTCTATTAGCTCCTGAAATTCAGTTAGGAAATTTTCTTAGTTAATTTCATCCCATTACTCTTAGTTATGTCTTCCAGCAGAACCTTAATACCGGCCCCATAGGGGATCTAAGTTTCCTGTGCAAGGCTTTGGAGGAGATTTAAGTTTGGGATTCATTGCGTTTCTCCCTTTCCAAGCTGACAGCAGAGCAGGAAGTAATGTCCTTTGGCCCCTTCCATTAGGCTGCTACATTGTTAGAAACAGAACAGCAGCTTCTCATCAATATAACCATGGCCACGGGTCGGCTCGGGAATGCTGCTCGTCTTTCCTGGGTTTGCTGGGAGGTCAGCAGGGCTGGGAATTATCTCTGCTGTCCCTGTGACCCTCAGGTGTCCTTGAACCTTTTGGTGACTGCTTGTTCTCAGCTGTAAAATATCCACTACCAGCTTCAGAGATGAGTCAAGCCCAGGGAAAAGTGCCAAAAGCCTCTAATTCTTGGGTTACCGAGGAATATTGGCGTTAGGAAAAACTTCCTGACTTCAGGAATGGCACAGCACTAAGCAGGTTATCTACAGCAGCTACAGAACATTTCTCAGGAGCAAATCAGCTGAAATCTGTCAGGATGGCTCTGAGATACTTGATCTTAATGCAGAGAGAAACATCAGGTGATTTCTTTATATTTTTTCCAGCTCTTTCAATCCTGTCATAAGGTGTTCATTAGTCAGCAACTTCCAGGGGGAGATTCAACTTCATTAAATCCTTTGAGATGCAGGGAATGGGTTTTTTTTAGGATCTTTGCTGTTTGTGCTCCTGAAATGCTTCGAGATCTGAGCGAAGGCACTTTGCAAAGGCACCCAGCAAAGTTCACTTTACCACTCACACTAAGGCAAGATCATGTGGCTGTGTGAAGGTTCAAGTGGTTTGGCTCAGGGTCATTGCTCTGTGTCTTCATAAAATGCAAGAGCAGCCATTTTCTGCTTGGCACACAGGATCTGCCTTATTTTGCATTAGATCAAGCTCTGTTCCCTCTCAGACATGCATAATATACAAGCTTCCTATTCTAATCAGCTGTAAGCAAATCCCAGTTGTTTGGCAGATTGCAGGCAGTAAAATAGAATGTAAGGATATCTGCCCAAAGCCTCACCAGACTCTGGTTTCTTCAAGGATCCAGCACCTATTGAGTTATTTTGCTTTCTAGAGAGCTCAGGTGCTTTTTGTATCCTTGTGTTGTCTCTCTCTCTTTTTTTTTAAATAATAAAAGATGATCTGTGGGAGGGGCAGCTCCTTGCAGCAGACCTCAGATAAAATTCTTGTGTCTGCCAAGGTCAGAATAACTGAAATCAACATTTAGAAAATGCAACTTTGTCAGTCTGGTCTGTAACAGCTCTGGCTGGTGCAGCAAACCCACATTTTAGAAATGGGAATTCTCCTCTAGTCCAGATACTCTGCTGCATTTCTCCAGCACCAGTTGAGATCCTCAGTGTTCTGTCCCCCTGCTCATGAAGGTGACAAGCAGGATCTCATCCCCAGGTGATGATGGTTGTGATGTTTATCATTTTTTCTACCTCTGCTCTTCATCCTGTGCCTGGCTCACACCTGGCCAGCAGCCATGTGGCTGTGGACAAAAGCTCTTATCTCCTATCCTGTATTTTTAATCCTGTTATTGCAGCTCTGGGCGTTCTTATTATTCACATAAATATGTAATTCCTTCTAAATCCTGCTGAGGTCTTCAGGGTACTTCTGGAGAACTAATTATACCTAGTTTCATTTTAAATGCTAAAATGTGTTTAAAAAGTCAAAGGTCCCTTTGGCATGAGTATCATGAGAAAGAATAAGGCAGAACTTTGCATTTATCCAGGATCATTCTCTGTATGTGCTGCTATCAATGTGCTGCTCATTTATCTCCTCTCTGAACTTAACAGTCACTCTCTTATCTCTTCCCAGACACCAAGGCTTCCCTTGCCTCTAATAATATTAATTGTCACTCTTCTCTGGACCTTTTCTATTCTTACATTCAATTTCTAGTGACCTGGGGCAGGTGAGTGGGGACCCAAGCAGAGCTGATTTCCATATTTCCAGGGTAAATATTCCAGCTGAATCCAAGTCCTCTTGTTCTCTGACCTCCAGCCTAACATCTGGGGTTTTTTTTGCTGATCACTTTTGTGTATTGATTGAGAGTGTCTCATCTTGGAATAGTCTTTCCTGAAGAGCTACTACTGATTTAGACCTGGTCATGTACGTGAGGAGTTGGAATTTGCTCTTTTCCACGTGCAGTGCTTTGCTTAATGCCAAGATAACAAATGAAGTTCAGTCGTAGGAGTGTTAATTGCTGTGAATTTCAAAAATACCAGCTTTATTTGTATCCAGTATAAATAATTCTCCTTTGCAGAACTTTATTTACTGTAACTGTTCATGCCAGTTGTTCTAGGGCACAGCTTGAGTGAGTCAAGGGCTTGTGCTGGGTTCATGCACAGAACCTCTTGCTCTTCGCAATCATGTTGAGACCTCTAGATGCTGCCTGCTGTAAGGACAGTGTGAAAACAGAGGTTTGGTGCTGTGATTTCTGTCTCTTCGAGCTTTCTTGATTTGCCTCAGTCCTTCGTGGTGTTTTTTTTCCTGTGATTATCCTGTTTAAAGGACACAGAAGGAATTAGGAACAAAAAGCTTGTATTAATCAGCTAAATTGTTCTTTTCTCAGGTATTCTAACGTGGATTCAGGAGGCAGGGAAAGCCATGACAATCTTGTCACACAAACTGTGTGAAGTGGCCCCTGGCAAGTTCAGGCTGTATTTTATGTGGTTGTTCATAATGTTTGGGCTGTCCAGAACAGCTCCAAGCTGTGGGAAGTTTCCCCTCCCTGCAGGATTCATCCAACCCGTGTGTAATGTTACCCCTGGAACAAACCCCCTGAAGTGAATTGTCAGGACCCAGGACATTCCTCTGACTACCCTGAGTGATTTGAAACCCCAGCAAAGAACTCAAAGACCTTAGCACAAAGTCAGAAACACCTATGCCTTCGATTTTAGTCCATAGGAAAAAATTACCAGCTTTGTGTGAAAATTTACAAGCCACAAAAATTTGAGTAAAATGATAGCTAATTTGTCACAAAGTGAAAAAGTAAAATTTTAAAGTTTTAGAATGGAAGTTCAAAAAACAAAATAAAAGAATCTGAGCATGTCCTGTCCTTCTTCTCCTTCTTCTTGTCCTCCATCTTCTACTAAGATAGTGACACTTTTTAATTAGTTGAAAATAAAGACAAACTGTCTAATATAAGTAATAAGTATTGGAAAATTATTATAAATAAATTACACATAATTCATAGTATAAAAAGTTAACACCACCCCAAGGGCAGTGGCTGTGCCACAACCCAACCTGCTAAAATAATCTCAACAAGTTAAAGAAAGAATGTAATAAATAAAAGAAAAATAAACAACCCTGAAAAGCAGAAGCAACAAATCTTGACTTCTTCAGTCGCAAAGCTGAAAAAAAAAAAACACCAACTTTCTGATACTTCAGGGGTCATCTCAACCACCACAAAAACCCAAAAGTGAATGACAGAATTCACTTCCTGAGTGGTCTGGGAAGTGTTCAGAAGGAATTCAGGACCAGGCTGGCACCTTGTCACTCTGCTTTGCTGCAGCCAGGGCTTTGCTGCTCCTGTCAAAAAGGAGGATCCAGGAGCACCACCCAGCCCAGACTGGGTTTATAATTTTAATTTAATTTAAGTTTAATCCCAGACAATAGGATTTTCCCATTCCTGCTTTCCAGAGCTGTGCAGAGCCTTCCTGCTGACTCTCACTGCAGCTCAGCTCTGAGCAGAGTCCAGCCCTACCTCAGCCAGAGGAAATTCTCTGCATGGAGTAACAGATGGGAGGTCTTTACACAGGTAATAGAGAGAGTCATTACCAGCATAGTGAGCGAGGAAAATTCCAAAGTCAGACTCTTAAGTTGTTGCATCATATATTTATGGGCTCTTGGTCAGACTGTGGAGCACTTTAAAAATGTTTAAATGGAGCACCTGAAAAAATGTTCTATCAGAGAACCATATGGGCTTTAGCCACAAAAGTCATTACCACATCCTAGATTATTTTTTTATTCTTTTGGGGTTGTTGTGGTTTTTTGGGGTGGTTTTTTTTGGTTTTTTTTTGTTTGTTGTTTGTTTTTTGGGTTTTTTTGTTTGTTTGTTTGGTTGGTTTTTTTGTTTTTTTGGTTGTTTTTTTTGGTTTTTTTGGGGGGGGGGTTGGGGTTTTTTTGTTTGTTTTTTGTTTGGTTTTTTTTTGTTTGTTTGTTTTTTTGGTTGGTTTTTTTTTTGTGATCCAGGATAACCCAGCTTTCTTATTTGTTTGATTTTCCTTTGGAACACACGTAAGATTTAATTTGTTCTGAATACTTTGCTGTGTGTGAGTGAGGAACTCTGTCAGCAGCATAGAAGAAGTGCCTTTTATAAAAATGCTTTTCTCTCTGGATAGGGAATAGCAGCATCCCCATCTATGTCAGGCTTGGCCTTTTTGGTGCTTTTGTTGCATTGTATCTTTTGGTCACAGTGACTTCACAAGAGCTGATCTTCCCAGCTGATGATCTTTCTGTGCCTGTGAAGTTGTTGTTCCCAAAGTGGGTGACCTTGGCTGCTGCACTGTTAAATTTCTGTTTAGTTCTTGCCCTTAGGATTCTCTATTACTTTTTATGGTGCTTCAGTTCAGTGTATTGATGTGGCTTCTGACTTTGGTCTCAGCAGATTCATCACCATGTGCGGACTTTCTGTCAGGATCATTAATTGGTTTTGTTTTTAAGATGCTCCAAAGATGATACTTGAGGAGTATCCCTGATTGTTGTCTTCAATACCATTATTTTTTCAGCCTCTTCTTAGTTAGATGTTTCCTTTCTACCCTATCTCGTAATTATGCTAACCTTTGTATTTCCCAAAATCATGAATAATTTCCCATTCGTCACTTTATCAAATACTTTACTAAAAGTCCAAAAGTGCTAAAAATAATTCGTTTTTCTGGTCAACAATTCCTCAGTTGGCTTTGGAGCTTTCCTACCAGCACTGTTTAAGTCATGCCTCCTAAAGGATTGTCCCAGGGAACTCAGCTGATCTGAGTGAGGGTGACAATGACATTTAAGAGGAAGCACATGGCAAAAACCATGGCTCAGGGCAAGGAGCACAAATCTTGGAGTAAAGAGCTGTGGATTGATTTAATCTGGTTTCTTGGCTCTGTATCTTTTAACTTTGATGCTCTTCTACCTGTAAATTCTTGTAATAATATTAAAGAGTAAGATGAAGAAAGACAGTTTCAGAATACTTTGAAAGGAGTTGGTGATCTGGGTATAAAAAGTGCTCTTGAAATATGAAACACGATGGATGTTGGTAAATGAAATAATCTTTTGAGTCTTTAGTGCTTATTATTTACAAGATAATTATTCACTATACTGTAGGCAAAAAAAAAAAAAAAGAAAATAGTAAAAAATTTGGATAATAAATGCAGGTATTTCCTCTCCCTATGGATGGTTAGTGGTCACTGAACAATCTTTAGCAAATAAAGAAAAAGATGCTTCTGCTGCCAGGTTTGAGAAATATTCTTTAAAGATCCCAAAGTTTCCTGATGGCTTAAAATGTCCCTTAAATCTCCTTTTTTGCTGTGTTGTCTTTGAAGAACCTCCTGAAGTTGGTCTTGGCACTGTAGTAGTTTAATTCACTGGCATTACTGGGTTCATTCATTATTTCTCATTTTCCTTTGCTTCTGTCCATCTCTTGTATTGTATTTATGTTGGAAGGGAAGAATAGATTGATATTTAAAAATTAAATACATTTTCTGCTACCTGGCTGTAAAACACTTAATGGGATAACAATTTTGGCCCAGATCTTGGAGATACTGTGTGTCAGGAAAAATACATGTATTGAGCCAATGTCAGATTTCATCTTGATTTTAGGTGCTGGATATCGAGGTGTAGGATAACTTCAGGTGCTGCAGGAATTGGCCTTGTCTGTGGAGTCCTGTAGGATCCTTTCATTTAGCTGAATTAATTTTTATTTTCTGAAAATGCAGCAGCAACTGGGGGCTCTGCTGAGCTGAACCAAGTCTGGTCCAAAACTGGAAACTGAAAACAAAACCTTGTGTTTTTTTGAGGGAAAATGCTGGTGGTGATGTTGGGAGCTGTCAGTTTATACTGAGATATTAACCCCAAATTTCATGATTGGTATTTTTCCTCTCCTGGAGGCTTGGGACAAAGGGAGGCTCCAAGATTCCCATCCAGAAGAACTAAAACCTCACTGAAGCTCAAGTGAGGAAAACCTGAGGGACCTTGGTGCTCACACTGACATTATTTACACACATCCAGTGTGGTGGTGTTCGCAGGGGTCCCAGGACGAGAGAAGAGAATGTTGACTCCATGTTTAGAAGGCTGATTTATTATTTTATGATATATATTATATTAAAACTATACTAAAAGAATAGAAGAAAGGATTTCATCAGAAGGCTGGCAAGCAAGAAGAAGAAGGAAGATAACAAAAGCTTGTGTCTGACCAAGAGTCCGAGACAGCTGGGCTGTGATTGGCCATTAGTTAGAAACAACCACATGAGACCAATCCCAGATGCACCTGTTGCATTCCACAGCAGCAGATAATCACTGTTTACATTTTGTTCCTGAGGCCTCTCAGCTTCTCAGGACAAAAAAATCCTAAGGAAAGGATTTTTCATAAAACATGTCTGTGACACATCCAGGGCTGAGCATCCCACTAAAGCAGAGTTTTGAGGCAGGGATGGGCTGTTATCAGAATACCCAACCAGATGAGCTGAAAACTGAGCTCTGCCTCTGCTGAGTGGAATGTTTTGTTCCAGAGAGCAAACAAAGATGTTCTGAGTAATGTAAAAACCCAAGTTTTGCTATTTGTTTATGTTGCCGTATAAAGCCTTGGAACCCTCTGTTGTCCCGTGAGGGGTGTGTGTAAAACCCTCAGTGCTGATTAGAGTTTGTCTGGTTGGAATTGTGGGGCAGCAGCAGCAGAGCAGCCCTTCCCAGTGGGTGGGCCAGGGCTGATTCCTGGTTCATCCCTCCTTGGAGATGTTTCACCCATGGGCTTGACCCTGCCTTGGCTTTGCTTGTGAGGACCAGATAATCCAAAATACAACTGAAATAAATAACTCTTGCCCTGTAGCACGTTAAAAAATGAAGATGAGATGTTTGTTTCACAGTTGTTTGCAGAAAGGTTTTGTTTATCACTCACAAAGTCCAGCGCATTTAAAGCACATAAATATCCCTGCAGCATGGAGGTCTCCATTTAAATATTCCAAGTAAATAAAAGGGAACAAGAGATCCTATTATTCATGCTTAGATGCCTTGTTAGGAAGAGCTTTGAAGATGAAGTTTGCTTACACAAACCAGCAGGACAATTCTCACTTTATCTTGTCTTGATGTGTTGGTTACTTGCTGGCTTCAAAAAATGTCCACTTTTATTTTATGAACAATTTAGTGAACTGTGTTGGCTTTGAGAGGCTGATGATGCCAGTAAGTTTAAGTTTAAGGATATTCAAAATCTCAGCTTTCAGTGTCTTCAAAAATGTCCACTTTTATTTTATGAACAACTTAGTGAACTGTGTTGGCTTTGAGAGGCTGGTGGTGCCAGTAAGTTTAAGGATATTCAAAATCTCAGCTGTCGGTGTCTTCAAGGTGCCTTAAGCAAAAAGTATCTGTGTGTTTCAAATTGCTGCAAACTCCAAATCTTGCCATTCAGGAGAGGCCTGTTGTGTAATTTCAGAAATGCTCTTATCACCAAATCCAATTAGAAGGAAGAGTAAATCGCCACCTCGGATGTCTTAACTATTCTTTTTTTTAATTGTTAATTATCTCGACAGTAGGGTGCTAGAGATTATCTTCTGCAAGTACAAGGCTTTCAGAGCTATTATCAATTAATTCTGCTTCTAAACAAATTCTAGGATAATATGAATAGCTTGATAGGATTGTGGTCCTCGAGACCACTGTCAAAATTCTGAGAAAAAGATGTTGAAAGAATGAAAACCTCGTTGTTCTGTCAGCTTTGAAGGTCATCCAGCTTTACCCACTCCCGTGCAAGGTGTATTTTTGGCATTTTAATCTACGTGGCAGAGGAGATTCCTGCTAAGAAACATCAGTGAAATGCCTCTCTTGGAGTTTAGACAGCGACTTGTAAAGCCAGAATTGAGAGTCAGCTCTGTTGTGTGAGGGTTTTTAATGTGTGCTGACATGGCTCTGGAATTTATGTATTCAGACACGTCCTGAGGTGTGAAATTATTTCAGTTTCTCTCTGTCTGGTGCTCTAAGTCATCTAGGGCTGGTGAGATCTCTCCTCTAGATTTGCACTTGCAATGAAAAGAAATCCAAGAATGAAACATTTCTTAGAGTGAGAGGCTTAAAAACTGTGCTGTCCCTGGACAGAGTGTGGCCATACCCTGGGCCTGAAAGCTCAAGTGGGGAATGAGAGAGCTTTTTAAAAACTGAGGATTTTTTGCAGTTTATTTCCAAAGGTGATATAAAGTTACAGTAGATTCTGCATTGGATAAATCCCCAGTTTTTTTGTGTTGTGAGTGGATATGTGTGCAGGTTGACAGAAGATCTGGGCTTAATTCTGGGCTTCCAGAATTGCTGGGACACCTCTTGTCAGTGCTGTAGGAAAGGTCAAGCTACAGTCCTGCAGTGGTTTCTCCATTCCTTCGAATCCATGGACCTGTGGAATCCATTGGCTAAGTGATGGTGCTGTGGAAAAAGCAGCAGAGAGCTGCAGCCATCGTGTTTGTCAGTGGTTTTTCTGGGCCAGGGACTTTTTTCTTAGATTTGTTTTGCTGCTTAGGTCTGGTTGAGCTGATGCCTCAACTGAAGTTCATCCAGAGAGCTGCACTTCCCATCCTTGCCTGGTTATGTTTTGCAGTCCTGGGGGAAGTTCTCAGCTCCATCAGAGTTTATCTGTGGAGGAGATATCTTAATTTTGCTGTCAAAAATAAAAATGACTTTATATCATGGGTTTAGTTGACACCCATGTCATTACTAGGGAATCAGTAAAAATATCAGGAGATAAAACTGGTGGTGTCATCTGCTGACCTCACTGAGAGTGGCATTAGTGATATTCTTGGCCAGTATTTACTGGGAAATAAACCAGTCATTACACTTTCTGATGAGATTATGCTCTGAATGTCACTCCTCTGACAGTCTGTCTCATGCCATGCTGAGATAAGATCTCAGGCACAGATGACAGACTAACTTCAGAAATATTTCCATTGATTTGACAGCCTGAATAATAGTTCTGCCACAAGCCACAAAGGCTGGAACAGTGACCTCTGGCTGCTGGGTGGTACTGGGGTGATAAATGTACTAATGAGAGATAAATAGGTAACTACATTTGAGTGTTTTCTGTACCTTGTCAGTGGAAAGCAGAGGAACTCATGGGAGGGAAACCAGATAGGGAGCTGAAATTACAGGCATCTTATCAGAGCCAAAGGAGCAGCTTTCACCTCATGTATTTTGAGACACCAGAGAATTTGGCAGGGAGCTCCAACCCTGGGGACAGCACAAGCTTCTGTTCATCCACAGGGGTGGGAGCTGGACAGTTCTGCTTTTCCATCCCTCTCTGGGCTGGTGGCCCAGCCTGTGGCTCTGGCTTTGCTTTCAGCATCCCTTGGGAGAGAATCTTTGGGAGCTGCTGTGGAAGGAGCTGGGCCCAGCTGCCTTTTCAGCCGTGTCCTCCCGCCTCCCTTGGCTGCACAACCGCTGCTCTTGGCACGTGGGGGGAGCTGGACCGGGGAGGCAGCTGGGCACAAAACATTCCTGCAAAAAGGGAATGAAGGAGAGGATGGGATCATTCCCTTTGCTCTGTGATTAAATTGTGTTAAGCTGGACTGCAGCCTGAAGATAAATCTCCCATTTCTGGAAGTGTCCAAGGCCAGGTTGGATGGGGCTTGGAGCAGCCTGGGATAGTGGAAGGTGTCCCTGCTCATGGAAGGGGGTGGGAATTATAGAAGGTCTTCAAGGTCCTTCCAGCCCAAACCATTCTGTGACTCTTTGGTCTCAAACAGAGGAGTTGGAGCCCCCACAAGAGTGCCAGGATATTTCACTTGCAGGTGAAGCTCTCACAGGGGTGGAAGTGGGAACCCAGGGATGCAAACACAAAGTGAGGGAGTGAGCTTGCAGCATGTCTGCTGTTCTTCAGTAAATATCCATCTGTGTATTCTTGCCACCCATTAATTTCAAGGTCAGTTGTCCTCCAGTGAGGGTGATCTGTGTCCCCCTACCTGAGTGACCTCACCTGGGAATGATTCAGCTGCAGCAGCACTATGGATTGTTACCTGCAACACATCTGAGCCCCTCCACTCTGAACCCCTGCCACACTTGGAAGTTCTAACCGTTAGGTTCTGCTGTAAACCATGCATTTCCTCAACTTGGGGTCTTTTGATCAGTTTTGGGGGGCTTTATCTCTTTCCTTATCTGGAAAAGCACCAACTCCACCCATCCTTCTGTGGCTGTCATTTCAGACACTTCCCTGGCAGCTGCAAAGCTGATAGGAAGCAACAAAACTTCCACTGTGGATTATCAGGAACACTACTGAGGCATTGCTTAATGCATCTGATATCTCAGCCTCGAGAACAGAAGGGCAAAAAAAAAAGATTGGCAGCTATAGCAGGAATTCAGAGAGGGGCACCTTGGTGAAGAGCTGGGGGGAGACTTCTCCTTCCATTACAGAGCCCTGGGCTGAGATGGATTCCCTCTCCATCATTGTCCTAAGCACATTATCCCTGAAAGAAAGAGGGTTTCTCTGAATCTGCAATTTTTCTAGGCTTCAGTGTTATTGAAATGAAACGGCTTCAAGGATATCTACATTCTTTACCATCATATGGATTCTCATCTCATGTAAATTATTTGGCCACTTTTCATTTTAATCCTCCACTGTCATTTTCTACAAAAGAGATCATTTGGTTTCTTCATGGAAGGTATTCAGCTGACAGCTGCCCTTTGTCTAGAAAGCAGTGTGCCTTTGCAGGAGTTACTTGTGCCTGTTCCTTTTCTTTTTTTTCCTTCCTTTTAAGTTCATATGGCTTCATATTTTTCATCTGTAGCTTTCAGAAACTTTTCAGACTGTGAACAGGTCTGTGGCTGTGAAGGGAATTTCAGACATCCTGCGTTCTTTCCCTGTGTACCTGGCTGATAAGAAACAGAACTAGAGGGCAGAATAATTAATTTACTGCGAGAAGAACTGTAGTCCAAAAAAATCACAGTGTTTTCACAACTTCTACATGAGCAAACAAAATAGTCAGTGATGAAGTCTTGAATATTTTTCCATGGCTTCTTATCTTGGAAACTTAATTATTCTCATCTGCTTCTCAGGAATCATAGAATCATATAACCATAGAGTCATTAGGGGTGAAAAAGACCTTTAAGATCATCAAGTCCAGCCATCAATCAGCATCATGTTCACCACTAAACCAGGTCCTCAAGTGCCACGTGGTGGGAGGTTTAAAATGTTGTGCTTTGTCACAAGACCTTGATGGGATGGGGATGAAATGTGATGTATTGGTAGAGTTTATGCACAGGGGATTTGGACGGTGAGGAGGAAAATCAGCAATTAGGGTTGGATATTTAGGGTTACCTGGAGCTGTGAGACCTTTTCCTTTCAGGTTATGAACTCTGATAAAGCAGCTTGCACTCCTTCAAACACTAAAAGCACAATGTGGTCATGGAGAGAAACAGAATGGCCTCAAGAACTGCCTTAAGCTGAAGAGGGGTAGATTTAGGTTGGATTTTGAGGAGAAATTCTTCCCTGGGAGGGTGTGAGACCCTGGCACAGGTTGCCCAAAGAAGTTGTGGCTGCCCCTGGATCCTTGGACATGTCCAAGATTGGGTTGGAGCAACCTGGGATGGTGTCAGGTGTCCCTGCCCATGGCAGGATGTTGGAAGTGAATTCTCTTTAAGGTCTCTTCCACCCCACACCATCCTGGGATTGAGTTCTGAGGAGGAGATTCAGTTTTGGGGAGCACAAGTTGAGGGCTGGCCAAGTTTATGGAAGTGTGGGGGAAGGAGAAGTCCCATCACTAATGAGGACAAGGAATAGTCCAGCAGGGGGAGGAGAGGCAGGTTTTAAAATTACTGGCAACTGCAGAAACAGAGTTTTAACTGCTCCACTAGTTCCCCTTCCAGGTGGTACCTACTTGACTTTGGGATCCCCACAAAAAGGACCAGGACAGCTGTGTGAGAAAAACTCACTGAGATTTTTGATGCTTTTTCATAAATTGAGATTTAGGGTGAGAGAAGAATTTCACATTTTCTAGTGAGAATCACTTTTCTTGTAGAAATTTTTAGACATTTTACGTGAAAAGATCAGAAATTCCTGTTTGAATTTAAAGAAAATGTTTCAGACTGATGAGAAATGTCAGGCAAATTAATTATTTATAACTTAGTTGTAAAATGTTTAGAGATAAGAATTACTGCTTTAGCAGTTTCTGAATCACAAAAATGACTGGAATACACAAAACTCCCTCATTTGCTAGAAGAGATGCCTCATTCCTTGTCCAGTTCTGAGAGTTTGCTCCATCACAGGGAGATTTCCTGTTATCCCAAAGAAATGTAAGCACGGGCTGAAGTTTTGTTGTTGGTAGAAAATATTTTTATTTGTTGGAGGCAGCAAAAGCCTGGCTGTGGCTTGGGAAAGGGACATTGTTGAGTTAGGTGACAAGAAAAGGGTCACTGGTAGCTCTGGTGTTGTCTTTGCTGCTTTAATTAGCGTCTCAATTTCTTGAATTAACAAGAATGGGCACTTCAAGGTCACCCTGATTGATAATTTTATGTATTTTGTAATTCTTCCATGAATGTTGTTTTTTGTACATGTGGTGCTGTTTAGGACTCCAGGGCAGGCAATATGTTCATGTAAATAACAGAGCAGCAGTTTTCAGCTGTGATCTCTTGATGCTCCTTTATCTCAGGGTGCTTAGAAGAGGAAATGATTCTTGGCTCTGGGCAGAGGGCAGTGCTCTGTAGGTGGGAGAGCTGAAATATTGCCATGGGTCTGCTGAACTGGGATCTTGAGCTTCTGCTTCCATCACTAACTACTGGAAAAAGCATTTTCTGCTCTGTCTTCCAAGCTCTCCATTCCCCAAAAATGCACCTTTGTCCAGAACCCTGCAACCCCTTTGAAGAGAAATTTGCAGGTTGAGATGGACACACACATCACTTCAAAGGCTGGAATCACACAAAGGGGATAGACGTGGAAGAGGGGAGAATACACTTTAAAAATTACCATGTCCAGAGGGCCTGATGTGCATTCTAAATTCTCATAAAGCTGAACAAAGACACCAGTCCTGTGTCAGGGAACTCCTCCTTTGATTCTTCAGTCACCTTAATTCCAGCAATTAGTTTGCTCTAATTTGACAAACTCCCAACTTTTCCAACACTTGAACTGAAGTTTGAGGCAGAGCTGCCCTTCATTTAGAGAAGATTGAGCTATTCCTGTGGTCCCATTTGCTCTCTCCTAGGAGATCACCTGGAAGTACATGAATGGTGCAACTCTCTGAGCTCATGTGAGATTCTGTTACTGAGCAGCAGCTTTGAAATAGGACCCCATTTTGGGCATAGCTGTGACTGTAAAGGACTCTGTGAGCACGGGGATGACGTAGTGGCACCTAAAATTCAACCTGAGTGTTCAAAGTTTGGACAGAAACAGTTCCTGTATGGAACAGAATCTGGATTTCCATAGAAAGTAACTGGGGCCATGAATAATGGAAAATAATAATTGCCTCAATATGCCTGAATCTCCTATTACCAAATGATCTACAGTTAAGGAAATAAATATTTTATTTTCAAATCCAGAGCAGCTGTCCAACAGCTGGGCCTGCTGCTGATCAAAGTTGATAAAAGAAATCCTAGGATTATATATTATGGATAATCTACATAAAAACCAGTGGTAGGCCCTGCTTGTGGTGTGATTAGCAGAGTCCATTGAAGAAAACAGGACTTTTTGTTGGTTTTAATGCAGATCTGATAAGCCCTGTGGAATGTAAATCAGTTCATTAAAATTTGCAGAACAGTTCAATGAGGTAAAAGAGGAAACAGTTTTAACTTCTATAGCATGTTTACTGCATATAAAGTACAATAAAATCACAATTATTCCAGAAAAAAATACTGTTAGAAACGTGCTGTACTCAATGTGTTGTTCTGAGGAAGATTGAAGAATTTTGAATTGTGGTTTTAAAAAAACAGTCTGACTCTAGAAATCATCCTGTGTAATTTCATGGCATCTCCACACCACATCTGTCTCTGCAGAATTTGTGGGGTTTTGCTTAATACAGATGTTAAAAGTATGTATGGATGTGTATATATTAACAAATACATCAAAATAAATGTTACACAGCTCCTTCTACCTAAGCTGGGGGCTGTGTCAGGGGATAAATAATAAATAAATGATGGTAAAATCAAAGGCCTGTGGTGTCTTGGAGATGATGCTTCACTTGACATTCTTAACTCTGATATCCATGGAATTGCCTACATTTTTGGGTGTCCTAGTACAATATTCTAAATTCTGAGATAATACTCATTTGTCTGAGGGATTTGGGAAGTTTCCTTCATTCCATGTGGACATAAGTGCAGGCTGATGTTACTTTACCATAAAATTCACTGTGGTACCTTTGGAGGAACGATGCATAAATCAGCAGCTGACACCTTTTAGTGCAGCTGCTTTGGAACCTTCATACTCTGATTTCTTAAGGAAAATGGAGGGTTTTTTTCTCCTTTTGCAGTTACTTCAATGAGAATCAATATCCCGACGAGGCAAAGAGAGAAGAAATTGCCAACGCCTGTAATGCAGTTATACAAAAACCAGGTGAGGAGCTGCTGGGGGGGTCCTTCCAAAACCAAAGAGGTTTCAGCACCTTGAGTTCTCAGACTGATGTTTGGAGAATCATTTGGGTTGGAAAAGACCTCAAGGTCATCAACCTTTGATAAATCAGGTTTTTGGAGGAGGAAGGAGCTCAGCTCTCCTGTTTTTCAGTGTTTTACAGCTTCCTGACCATGGATCTCAGATTAGAACCTGGGTGTGAATGGAGGACCTTCTCTTGAGGTCAACAAGTTGCATTTTCCCCGTTTTTGGAGAAATTATACTTAGGAGAGGAGCATGAATATTCAGTGTAGTGTTAGTGGATGCACCTGCCTTTGCTTAGTTTTGCTAACCAAACATTTACATAGATTTCAGAACTTGTGTTTTGGATATATTTAGATTTCTTCCAACCAGAATAAAAATTAATGAGAAGGCAACTAAAGTGTGAGTCATGCACGTGGAATCACAAAATTATTTAGGATGGAAAAGCCTCTGGGATCATTGAGTCCAACCATCCCCAGCACTGCCAAGGCCACCACTGATCCATGTCCTCAGGTGCCACATCCACAGGAATTTTAAATCCCTCCAGGGATGGGGACTCCACCACTGCCCTGGGCAGCTGTGCCAGAGCTGGACAGCCCTTTCCAGGCAGGAATTGTTCCCAGTATCCAATATCCCAATGTTGGGAACAATATCCCAGTTGTTCCAAATATACCCGAGCATCCTTGGTGCAGCTTGAGGCCATTTCCTCTTGTCCTGTCCCTGTTCCCTGGGAGAAAAGATGGATCCCCACCTTTTTATCCTTTCAGGGAGTTGTGGAGAGCTAGGACTGTCACAGGATAGCTGAGGGTCAGACAGTTTAGAATGAAAGTGACCTTTGGAGTTCATCTGGTGAGGCAGGACCAGCTTAGATGAGATTGTTCAGTTTTAGTATCTCCAAAACCAGAGGTTTTCCCATCTCCAGGCCTCTGTTCCACAATTTTGAGCACTCTCATGGCAAAGTACTTTTTCCCTAATACCTGCTGAAATTTTCCCTGAAAAATCCATCAGGTAGAGGACCAGAGAGCTGAGGATTTGATTCCTGGCTGTGTTGCTGGTTAGTGGAGCAACTTGGAACAAAGTGCTGCAAGGCCGTGTCGGGGAGCAGTAAAACACAGCCAGTGCTGCCGATGCAAAGCATTAGGCAGCAGCCAAGCTATCAATTTCCAGAGTTTTCTTTCTTTCACTTGTCTCATCTCTCCTAACTTATTTAAGTGTGCAGATTGCTGCAATTACATGGGTGCTTTGTATGCTGAATAAATAAACTTTGGAAAGGAGTCAGAAGCAGGGGGGGCTCAACCCTGTGTAGCCTGCAGAGGTCTGAGGATGCAGATGTGGGAATATTTTATATAGGGTCAAGAGAAACTAAGAGGTTTCCAGGATGTCCTTGGAATACTGAATCCCTCCAGTCTTCCCTTATTTGTGCTGATGACCAGATAAAGGCATAGTTTTCTATAGCTGCCTTCTGGTTTTTGGGAATTTTTTGTTGGTTTAAATGTAAAAATCCAGTTTCCAGCATCCACCCCCATTCTCCCAAAAGATCCTGAGTGTCCTGGCACAGTTGGGAGGGTGTGATGGGGGCTGAGAGAGAGGAAAGCAGATTGCAAGGGTGACACAAAACCGCTTAATTCATTTTACTGCTGTATGAAACAGTGAACTGTACCCTCGTGGCACATAGTAAGAGAAGGAGCCCCAGGGATGGGGTTTGTGGCAGGAATTTCAGTTTTTTGGAATCTCTATTTTGTGCTCAAACTGGAAAAGCAGCCCTTCATTCTCCCATGGCTCTGGATTGAGTTGGTTAAAGCTGCAAACAAATTCCTGTAATTCAGATCTTTAAAAAACAGAAGAAAAGGAGACATTTGTCAGTTAGTGCCACAGCACTTAGACACTGGAATGTGATCCACATAAAGTTCACTTTTTTCTCAGTTATAATAACTTATTAACTATTTAATCTATATCTATTAATTATTATAATAACTATTATAATAACTTGCCAGTGCTGTTTGTGTTTCAGGGGGTTTATCCTATAAAATCCCAGACTAGTTTGGGCGAGCAGGGACCTCAAAGCTCATCTAAAATTCCAATCCCAGAACAGGGACAGGGACACCTCCACTATCCCAGGTTGCTCCAAGCCTTGTCCACCCTGTTCTTGGACACTTCCCAGGGATGTGGCAGCCACAGCTTCTCTGGAACCCAGTGAGTAACACCACTGAAATATTATTTTAACACCACTGAACTATTATTTTTCCCTCTGTTGCTTTCCTAGGAAAAAAGTTGTCAGATTTGGAGCGAGTTACCTCCCTCAAAGTGTACAACTGGTTTGCCAACAGGAGGAAGGAGATCAAGAGAAGAGCCAATATTGGTAATGTATCACAGAGCCTGCCTGCAGGGCTTGGGGTTTGCTCAGGAGAGGTGGCAATTACGTAAGAATAAATTAGTGAAAACACCAGAGGTGCTGACAGCCTCGGGAGAAATGTGGAGGAATTATGAAAATGAGTCCCTTGCTGTTCCAGATTTTTTTGTGAAATACGTGTAATTTGTAGAATTCTGTCATCAGTGCAGGAAAAAGTGATGCAGTTACAAAGTTTTACTGGAAGATCAGCTTTAAAAAGCAAAGTGAGAATTTTATAGGTGGAAGGGGAGTTGCATTTCCCTCCTTTGAGTATCCAAACTCAAATCTGAAATGAAACCTCAAAATAAAGGAGATAGAAATGTTGGCAGGTTCACAAGCTTAGTGTGATTTTTATCCTGGTTATACCTCTGCCCCTGACAGCTTTCCAAGGTTTTGCCCAGGGACATGTGGCTAGAAAAAAGCCACTTTTTTTGTTGATAATCAGGAAAAAACAAAAATCACTTCAGAGTTAACCCTCTGGGTTCTTAGCTGATTGTAGGGAAATCAGAAGTGACTCTGAACTTGCTGGAAGGAGACCCTCTGTGATGTGGATAAGATATTCTAAAGAGAATAAATCACCTCAGTGATTTATTATTTTGTGGATTCAACAAACTCCTGCCATTCATAAAAAGTTTGATGCCCTTACTTCGATATTATGCAGAATTACTTTTGCAACACATGGGTGAACAGACATCCATATCTGCTCACTTCAGTATTTTTAATTATTTCAAATATTCCACTATTTTGACTTATTTCTGAATAATAAAAAAGCTCTCTTATTATACCATTTAACACGTTACTGAAGTTTAACTAAATTTATTTTTCTACAAGTGAAAATGGCTTCTCAAAGGGATGGGGGGATAAAGCAAACTTAGTGTTTGGAGAGGAGGTTTGAAAAGAGATCGAAAAGAATCAAGGGGAGGTTTAGATATATGGATCCTACTGGAAGATGGATTTTTTTGTTTTCAAATCCCTGAAGTGCTTTCAGAAATTTCTCCCATCTATTTTCAGACACTCCCCACCCCCTTGAGTCCTGCCAGTCCAAACTATGGGGGAAGATTTACAGGGAATGCCTTTGCCACCCCAGTACCTCAGAAATGACGCTGACTTCTGTTAGGACTGGCTGGAAGACAGGGATTTTTACTCTCAGACAGGTCTGGAAGTTGGCAGGGAAGGATTTCAGGCAAACCAGTGTTTGTACCTGTGCTACATTCCCAAATGTTGGAGAGTGACGAGAAAGGTGCTAAGAACTAACCCTGTTCTTCCAGTTATTCTAACTTCCTAAAAAAGCAAAAAAAAAACCCCTGAGTTACTTTAACTTCTCCAATGCATCAGATAAATGAGGGATCCATTTGCTTTTTTCGAAGAAGCAGCAATCCTGGAGAGCCATGGAATAGATGTACAGAGTCCAGGAGGTCACTCCAACAGCGACGACGTGGACGGCAACGACTACTCAGAGCAGGTGAGCACTGGAGCCTCATGGCCCAAACAGGGAGAGCTCAAACACCTCAAAAGGCCCTTTTGCCGCTTGAAAATCCTGTTTCGTTTGGCTTTTGTGTCATTGTGATGGGGAGAGGGTGAGAATACCCAGTATTGACCCACGTGGATTTGTTGCCTCACAACAGGACACTTGGCAAGTACGCAACGGGGAGGAGGAGGGACGATGTTCCGAGGGAGGCAGAGAAGCAGAGAAGGTAGAAGAAGACAGGAGGATCTGCTCCAAACAAGCAAGTTACACCCCTCACACCACACACAATGTCTGAGGCACGGCAGGAGAGCCTCACCTCAGCCAGAGCCCTGCCATATCCATGCTCTCCTTCCCTGTCACTCTGAGTTTCCCTCCCTCAGGAAGGGATGGACAGGTTTTTCACAGTCCTGTGTGTTAGGCACCAACAATTATCCCTAAAAAACCGGGCACCTCTTGCATCTCTGATTTCTTTCTGCAAGAAAGGCCCTGTTCTAGCCAGGGCCACCCCTTCTGTGAGCTGCTGACCCAGCCCCAGACATGAGCAGGAGGGAGCCCTGCCCAGGACCTTTCAGAATTCCTTGTGCCAGCCTTTCCCAGCAGGATTCTGAGCACTGAGCACCCTCCTGGAGGTTCCTGAGCTCCCTCTGTTCTTTCAGGAGCTTCTCAGGATCACCCCTCAAACACTGGCAGACAAAGGGTGAAGGCTGGGGGGAAAGGATTTGATTTACTAAGCTCTGGACTTTAATTGGCCTATTCCATATTGTTCTGCAAGAGTGTGCCACTATTTGGATTGTTTACATTGAGACAGAATAGAAATTTTTCCAGAGTATAAATCTATTTTGATTTAGGTGTCTTTATCTGTCTTTTTTGTTTGTTTGTTTTTGCATTTTAATCCTTGCCTGTTCTCTCTTTTTCTTGGTTCTTTTTAACCCTTGATAGTAACTTCTTTTTTAAATTCTCTTGCAAAAGAATACCCCTTCCCACACTGCCTACCCTGCCCTCACCTACCCTAAAGCTGGTGACCCTTCCTTCACACACCTTCCTGACAGGTATTGCATCCCCTTCCCAGTTCTCCCAGTGTTTGCCAAACCCTCGTGGTTTGGAACCAGTGATTCAACCAGTTCACTCCTGCTTTTTAGAGGAGATATTTTTGTGCTACCCCACAGCTGGGCTGGATCACTTTTCCCTGCCTCTTTCGGGAGAATCTGGGAGTTCTCCCTCTGCAAAGGCTGCTGCTGGAGTGGAACAGCAGCTGAGTGTCCTGGAATGAGTCCCTGGCACACTTGGCTCTGGCCCAGTGCAGCAGATCCCTGGCAGAGGCATCCCCAGATGCTCTGCTCCTGATGGGGATTGAGACCCTTTTTGTAGGTCAGCACCAGCAGATTTGGTGGGACCAACTTTTCTGGCTCTCAGTGATGAGAAGCTGCTCTGTGACTGCCATAAAATATTTAGAAACCACTGCCAAGCCCAGAAAATTCCCTGTCAGACAGACAGGACTGGAATACTGAGGTGGAGCATGAACTGAACTATGTTTTTCTTCTGTGCATTAACCAGGATACTTTGAAAAGATAAATAAATGGGTTGTTAAAGTTTAAAGATCTTTGTTTAGAGGCCTTAGAAATGACATTTCTCAGTAATCTGGGCTCCTCTACGAGGTGTAATTAGTCATGAGCAGCAAAGCAGATTAAATGGTAAGTTCTCCTGATGACCATTTAGCATCCCTTAGTTGTTAAACCCAGAAATTCTGTTTGCCACAGATACACTTAAACTCTTAATAAACTTTAAAACACAAAGTTCATCTGAATACTAACAAAGGGCCTAAACCCCAGATTTTAGGGCTCTGTATTTGTACCATGACAAAGATTTCTGAGTGGCCCTAAAATTTACCAGACCCTTGTTATAAATGAATGAATCCTTCTAAATAACCTCAGGATTTTACCAAATCCTGGGGTTTTTTTGTCCTCCTTAACATTTGCCACCCATCATCTTAATTTAAAAATGCTCTATGCATGTTTTAAATTTTAAATCACAAAAGTTCATCACTTGAAGGCTGTTGGGATACTGATAAATGTTTATCATTTCCTTTCTGTAAATGGTAATGATTTAAAAATCCAAGATCACAGGTGGGTAACTATTAGTGCCCTGTTTTAAAGAAGGGAAAGCACCATGATTTTTCCCAAAATTCCCTATTTGATTTATGGTGGTTCCAATCCCCTTCAGTCACTGGTTTTCTTAGCATTGGAAGAGTTTTCCAGCATCTTTTCACCTTTATCTGTGTGAATTCAATGTTTCAGAGGATGCTGACTTGGACCAAGGCTTAGGCTCAGTTTGTGTCATGGTTCTGGTCAATAATAGCACTTAAAGAAAAAATACTTCTCTAATGTATATAGAATTATTTCATTCTAGTAGCTTCCAGCTTCTGTAAGTCAGTAGTTTTAAGAGGCTTCCTGAGTTTCCATAATTTCTAGCAGACTAATTTCCCCTGGATTTGTCAAACATACACCTTTTAAAGCCATTTTTACTTTTGTCTGATGTAAAAATCAGTGAATCCTGAACTGAGCTGTGCTAAGTGAGCAGTGCTTCCCACTGCTGCCTTGGACCGCATTATCATTCCAGCGAGTGTCTTTGATTATTAGATCATAAAAAAACAAGGACAATTGTCCTCTTATTTTCCAATTATTTGTAATCAACATTTATCATATCAACCGTCAGCCATTTCTTCCCCAAACTGGAGGACTTAACTCTGTTTAGCTTCTTCTCATGAGGAAAACTCTTCCCTTGGGATGTTTTTTTTTCCTCTGCCTTTTCTTTTTCTGTTGTGGCATCAAATAGAATCAGAGAACCCACAGAATGGTTTGGGTTGGAAGGGACCTTAAAGTTCATCTCATTCCACCCCCTGCCATGGCCAGGGATGACCAGAACTGTATATTCCAGCTATAAGCATGGACCCGTGCCATGCCCAGTGATTCCTGTCTTAATTTGCTTTCCTGATTTAACCTTATGAATCACTTGTGTCTTTATAATTCAATATTTTCCTCCACAGCTGGGTCCCCCACTCCCTGCCTGGTTACCTTTGTCTGCACAGTGAGGGAAACCAGTCCTAAACCAGTTGGAAACCAGTCCTAAACCCACGTTATGACCCTGCTCTGTCCCTCTACAATCACTTGGCGCATTTTTTTTTTTTTTCTCCGCTGTGGTTTTCTGGACTTGTGGAATAACCCTGCTTCTCTCTGCTCCTTCCCACATGGTCCCCAGGATGACAGCACTAGCCATAGTGACCACCAAGACCCCATTTCCTTAGCTGTGGAGATGGCAGCAGTCAACCACACCATCCTGGCGCTGGCCCGGCAAGGAGCCAACGAGATCAAGACAGAGGCTCTGGACGACGACTGATGCCAAGAGAGGGGAGGGTCAAAGCAAGAAGTAACTTAGTTTTAGACGTAGCACCTTAGCAGACTTTCCTCAGTCCTTAATATGTGTTCTTACAGTATAACTTTGCAGTTTCTTGTACGTCAGTTAGCTGTTAGGGTCTTGTTCTGTGAAGATGGCATGGTGCCCTCAGCCTTTGCATATACTCTCTCAGTATTAATTCCCAATAAATAATCAATCAACCAACCAACCTCCCTCTCCCGGCCCCCAGTGGCTAGAAAGGTAAAACTAAAAAAAAAAAAACCTAAAAAAAGAAAAAAAAAAGAGAAAAAAAAAAATCTTGCTGCTCTGTCTTAGCATTCAAAGTGCTTCCAGGTATTTTAGACAGCCCTCAATTACAAGTCTTTAGGCTACACTTAAAATCTTGGATAACCTTAGAGATGGTGTTGAAACCGATAGTCCGTACGCTTTCCCTGCCCTGAGACTGGAAGGATGCAAGCTGAGGTAGTGGCACAGGGTCGATGGACACCAGACTGGGAGTATCAACAGAGAGTAAAAAGAACACTTAGAAACCCCACTCCAGCATGGGAATAAATGATTTCCAGCTGCAATAAGCCGTGCCTCACTGGTCACACAGTGACTCCGTTTACTTTTCGGGTGCTGTGCCGAGAATGTCCATTGGAAACACATTCCCACATTTCAGTTGATGCTCACATGTTCAGCACAGACATCCTCTGCTCTCACAAGCTGCGTGGCTTAGTGGAGAAGTGCTGCCTTCTGCCTCTGCGACCGTGGTTGAAGCCCAGCCTGGGATCAAATGAAAAATGAGCTGAATGTCTAATGGACAGCAGTCCACTTCTCAGAACCACTGCTCATTCTTGGCATGGCTGGCAGTGCCTGCTCAGAAGAGGTCTAGACTCTTGGCCATCTGTCATTAACAATTTCACCTTTAATTCCTCCTCTCTCACCTTTTCTGTCCCCGCTCTGCTCCCCTCTCCACTTTGCCACTTTCGAAAGCAATGTTTTCCAGGAAGGTTGTTAAGGTCCTAAAATGGGTGAGTGGATTTTTACACGCCTGTGTAAGTAATGCCTACGTCCTGACTAGCCTGAAAGGTTACTGGAGAATTTGACATCTGACCTTTGCTAGATAACCATCAGAGCATAAATATTCTCCTAAATATGAACTTTTTTTGTTTGTTTGAAGGCAGGAGGATCTCTTACCTGAGAAATGGGGTGTGAATGTTTTGTGTTCTCTTTACTCTGTCTTTGTTAAGGTGTGAGAAAGCTATACTGCTACGAGCAATTTAATTAATAATTGGAAGCCATACTGATAATGGATGTGGTAATATTTGTAAAGCAAACCTACTCTAAGTAGCAGGAACTAATGGAATTGTTTTCCTTGATCATATGTAGCACTTTTGTTACTTTTTTCTTAAAGATATTTATATTTGATAAGTCTTTTTTTTATCATTTGAGAATTCCAAATACCAAACAGCGAACTTGCATTACAGTCACCCTGCGATCACCTTGTCATCTAGTATCTAAATGATGAACTGTGTGTGCATCTAAGAAAATTACATCTGCTAGCATTGTGTGGAAATGATCTCCTGGCATCCTGATAAAATGATATGTTGCTGCCGGTAAGAGGATGGAAACAGCATGAGAAGCGTTAGAGACGGGCAGGGCTGTGTTGCATTAACAGAGAACAAATTCAAACAAACCTACAGAAATTTTTGTATAGAGACACATATAGACAAGTTTGCATAGCATTTCCTCCACATTCCTCTTTATCTTCCCAGTTTGTGTGGGGATAGCCTAAAGAGGGGAAAACAGCTCAAGGATGGGTTTCCCTTTGCTCCCCTCCGCTTTGGAGGTAGAGCAAAGGGAAATTCCTGCTACTCGCCTGTTCTCATCCCTTCCTCCCTCTTAACCCTCAGAGAGGTTCGTGATGGCTCCAGTATGGCTCCTCAGCAGGTTTTGAGCCAGGCTGAGCCCTCCAGGTCAGCTTTTCCTCTGTCCATGTGGAGCAAAGTGCTCCCCCACGTGCCAAGGGGATCCTGTGCTCTCAGAGGGCACCCCCGTGCCACCTCTCTGTCCCTTGGAAGATCTATAGGTAGGGCTTGGCCTCGACTTCCACTTATGGATTTCATTGGAAAATGTATGTGCTTTCCTTAGATACAGATCACTGGAGCAGAATGAAGCCGTCTTTTTTTCCTGTTTTATTGCATTTCTGGAGTAGGCAAATTCATGAGTAGCATCAGGGCGGACTCAGGAAAGGCAGGACTTGGATCAGTGACCATTGCACCACTGCAGTTATTTTCTTACTGCCTGTATGAATGTTTTGGTACTTAGGAGTGAAAGGATGGGGAGAGCTTTTATTTCTATTTTTGCACAGCAGAATGATCGAGCAAACTCGAGCCTTAGTGGAATTTTACCTACTTATTCATTCCACAGTCACACACTGAGCTGACAAGCAACATCCACGATTTATAGTAAGGAGATTTTAATAATCGATGACCTCTTTACGTTGGGCTTGCCACCACCATTTGTTCTGGCTGTTTCATTTTAAAAAGAACAGACTCAAACTGTTGGACAGCTGCAATTTTAAAAGAAATATTGCTTATTGCTTACTATAGTATCTGTAAAAAAAAAAAAAAGGCATTGTTTGAAGCTTTGCCTTTTTAAAGCAATAGGGAAGAATAAAAATAGTATTAGAACTTCTGTATCCTGATTATAGGTTCATGTGATGCAGGATCAAAGTAACACCACTGAAATTGTGTGTCTGTACCATCTAATGTAGAATAATCTGGTCTTAATTCTGTTTGTCACTGTCAGGAAGCTGCTGACATCCTACACAGTATCTTCTCTGAAGGTTAAACAGGTAAAAAACCCCTTGTGAGCAACTGCATATTGGCAGATCTTCCTGGGCTGTAAATACCCAGTTTTCTACCTTCCCACATTGTCATCTTACCAGAGAAAATATCAAATATCTGGGGAATCAGCCCCTTGGTTCCGTGGGGTCCGTGTTTGGGGTGTGTCTGTTCTGGCTTCTCCTTGGGCACCAGGAGGTACCAGGAATGAGTGGCACCTCAGAGGAAGGAGTGGCACCTCAGCTGTCCCCGGGGTGCTCCTGGCAGGTTGTTCCCTTCATTCTGGAAGTTCATAAGGAGCCATTTGCAGCTGGTCAATCCCTTTTTGGTTTGAGGTGAATTATCTGTAATGGGACAGGTGCTGATGGTACCGAGGCGAGCAAGTGTGATCTGGAGTAAGTGAAACAATCAGTGGAGGGTGTGTCCTGGAATTCAGGAATCCTGGAATTCTTTCTTTTGGGGGTTTTTCCACAATATGGGAGTTGTCTTTGTCTTTCTGTCTGTGGGCTGCCTTGGAAATGAAGCCTCATTTTGGTAGCACTGCAGTGGAGTGGCAGTTTGTTGTAGCCAGGCTGGAGTCACTGCAGTTTGTTCTCTGGGGGTTCCCTTGAAGTGGCTCTGGTGGCACATCCAAGCTACCTTTTTGTTCTGTGAACAGAGAAGAAGTTAATTTAAGAAGCTCCTCATCTGTGATGGTCACAGATTGCTTTTACCTTTGTAGAGTGAGTTCTGGCTGGTATTTTGTCCCTCATAAAGTCCTTTTACTTGAGTTGTTGTCTCTGACCATCTTCTTAAAACAACAATTTCTACCTCCACTTCTTTTCCGGATTGTTTTGGTGTTGGGTAATTTTTTAGATTCCCCCCACACACACCTTTTTCCTGAAGTATGAGATCCCAAACATTTGCAAAAGCCTTATGAGTTGATAAAAATCAGCAGATTTGTTCTCTGTTGAATACTCTGCAGACACACATGTGGTTATAGTGAAATCCTGTGCTGGATGTGAGTCTGCAGTTGCACCCTTGCAGCAATTAAGGAATCTCATTAAGAGCCTTCAGGAGGTCCTGGAAAGGGTTTGGACACCTCTGTCCATCATTTGTGGGGCCGTTGTGTGGGCAGGAGGGGGCAGATGGGAGGGTTGGAGCACATGTCACATGCTCGGAGATTGCAGGAGCTGGGATTGTCCAGGCTGGCTCTGGGGACATCCCAGATTTTGGGTTTTAACTGTCTTAATAAATTAGTTTTAACTTGGGGGTCCAGTGCAGGATCAGGAGCTGGACTTTGATGATCCTTGTGGGTCCCTTCCAACTCAGGATATTCTGTGATTCCAGAGAAGACAGAGCCAGGCTCTTCTCAGAGTGCCCAGCAAAACCCTGAGGGGCAGAGGGCTAAAGTTGCATGAAGGAAAATCCCAGATGAATAGAAATAGAAGTATTTTCATGCTCAGTGGTAGAAATGGCCCAGAAAGTCAGTGAAATTCCCATCCTTGGGGATACTCAAAATTCAGCTGGACAGGGTTGGATTAGAGACCTCCAGAGGTCTCTTCTGACCTAAATTATTCTCTGACTCTGTGCTGACCTGCTCAGGCTGAGGTGTTCCCTAGTTCTGATTTGTACATGTTGACTTGTTTAAAGAAATTCTGTTAATTTGTTGAGGGTTTTTTCTGTTTTGCTGTTCATAAAAATTATCTTTTCTAGTTTACTAATAGAGGGGAGCTTTATTTGCAGGGTCTGGCTCCAGGCTCCAATCAAGCCATAAGTTAGAGATTTCATTAATTATTTGCTCTGTTTACACAGTTCTTCAGGGATATTTGACTTATTCTGTTTGTTTCATTGCCTAACACCAGACTGGTAAGTTTTTCATGTTTTTGTAACATTTGTGATTTGTAGATCAGTTTTTGCCTTCATTTGTGAAGATTTATCTTTGTCTTGCTGCTGTGAGTGCAAGTGAGAAACTCCACATAGCTGAACGTATTTCAGGAAAAATTTGGATTAACTCAAGACCACTGGCGACTACTGTGGTGAGCCAGAAATTTTGGGTCAGCAAATCACAAATTGGTGATTATTAGGAGCTGAAAGGGTTTGATTGGGAAAAAGTCAGATTATGCTCACTTGGATCCCCCTTTCCTCATGCTGTTGGCCACTTCTAGGAAAAGCAGTGTGGTAGCTGAAATAGGTTTTATTTTTCATACAGATCAACCCACTAAAATTGCTGTAAGAATTTTTCAAACTCAGAATTGCTGCCCTCATGCAGGATGTTGGTTCCCTGTGCGTGATCCTAATTGGAATCCAAAGCTGGAGTCATTTTCCTTTGCAAATTACTAAATTCACTGTGAGACCCTGCCCATAATCCTGAGCTGGGGATGGTTTCCAACTCCTCCTCTGCTTTATCCCCACTCATTTTAATTAATATTTATAATAATGTTCCTCCTCCCACTCCAGCTCCATCCTGGTGCAGCCCCCCTTCCCAGTGCTCATCAGTTTCTTTCAAACTCATGGTGTGATTACCAGCAAATTTTAGGGGTTTTTGTCAAAACTTTGCTCTTATTTTATCTGAGTTTTCTCACTCAAGTAGCTCTTGCACTCTTTGAAGTTATTTAACTTGATAATATTCTTTTGATCAAAGTCTTAAGCTTGTAGGCAATAATCTTTGGTTTGGTGCAGCTTTTGGCATTTGGCAGGAATCTTTCGTGGCAGGATTGGTCTTAAAATTGTGTTACATGTCAGTGACCTTAATATATGTTCCTTCCATGGATTTTGTGTGTTTGTAGCAGCAGTCAGGGGTTGGATCCTGATCCCAGCTACTTCAGTGGAGTTTTGTGGAGTTTTCACTGTGATTCCTTGGAAGGGAAGGTTGATGGCCTGACCAAAAAAACACCTTGCAGTTCCCAAGAAGAGTTGCAGAGATAGTTCAACCTAAAACATTCCCCTTTGGGCTTTTGAGCATCTGGGATATTTACTCAGGATATTGGATCAGTTATTGGCCAAAAGGGATTTGGTACAGGCCTAAAACCTTCCTTTCAACCTCTCTTGCTGCTGTCAAATTTATGGGGTTTAAACTGTCTGACTAAAGACCTTGCACATTCATGAAAACCAGAGGCATTCTAGAGATGGCAGCTACAAATCCAAATTTAAAATACACTGAAATTATCTTTTTTTTTCCTTTGTGAGAAATGTGTTACAACTAGAGGAGCGCGGTTGAGTGTTTTGAGGACTGTCAGTAAGGTGACAGTGATTTGATGTTGGTTTTTGTCCAACAAACGTAAATCAAATCAAACCAATGGAAGTTTATCTCAGTGGCAGCAGTGAGGCAGAGGAAGAAAAATTTAAACTCTTTTACTAAAGGGTTTGTTGCCATCCTTGGCCTTAGGTTTTGTCACTTAAAAATAGCCTGGAATTGTTTGTTGTGTAGTTTATATCAGAGAATTGTGGAATGGGTTGAGTGAGAAGGGATTTTAAGGAGCATCCAGTCCCACCCATGCCATTGACAGGGACACCTTCCACTGTCCCAGCTTGCTCCAAGCCCCAGAGTCCATCCTGGCCTTGGGCACTTCCAGGGATGGAGAGCCCCAACTGCCACGGAGCTAGAAAAGAATTCGCCATTTGAAACACGGGGAGGGGGAAAAATTCACAGAACATTTTAAATGTCCCTTTTAATCAGGCTGGTGCAGCAAAAGAACCGATGGGCTCGATGGCTGCAGTGTGGAGCTGTTTCCCATTCTTTCAGGGAGGTCTGGAGTGCTCCAGCCAAGAGCTCAAGCAGGAATGAACTGAAGCCATTGAGCTGGAGCAGGCTGGTGCTGGGCCTTTGATGTTTCTGTATGTGCAGAACATCTCTCCCTCAGCTGCCTTGGCAGAAGCCTCCCTCTGCCATTTATTCCCTCTCTGCTCAATGGCAGCGGGTGTGTTCTGCTGATCAAAACACCCGGCACACTTGTGCTGAATCCTTTCAGGCTGCAGCCAGGGTAATTGGGATGGGCAGGATAAATGCATGGGAGTATGGCAGTCACAGTGATGGCAGAGCTCTTTTCAATGCCTGGGTGTCCCTGACGGGTAATTAGCAGCTTTAGAACTGTGGGGATTGGCATGGCCGTGATTAAAAGGATTTCTGTCTTTTCTGTGATTGAAAACAGAAGATCTCCCACCCCCTAATTCTCTTTTAATACCGGTGTTATTAGTGACACTTGGAACACAGCTCCTCTGTAAACTTAAATAATGACCTCAGTGAATGGTGACTTAAAACAGCAGGGACTGAACCGAGCTCAGTTTTCTATGCAAAGCTGCTCCTCCCGATTCTGTGTTCCTGCTCCACGTGCTTGTCACTCCCAGTGCGTTTGGGAGACAAAGAGGACATTTGGTTGTGTGACAGCCTGGGGACAGATTGCCCAGGGCCTGGTTTAGCTCTTCCGGCTCATTTTGGATTGAAGGAGATGAAGAGAATGAGCCGTGAACTCCACTGGACTCATCCTGAGTTTTCCTTGGAGCAGGGAATGTCCCTGGCTCTTGGGCACCATTCCAAATTCCCATTCCTTGTTTGGAAGCCTTATCAGCACTTGTTGCCGTGTTCTCCACCTCTGCTCTGTCAGCTAACACAGTGTAGTGACAGGAGCTAACTCCCCTTTTCCCTTCAAAAAAATCTCAAAATACCCCCAAAGAAGAGTTGGCTGGACACCATCCTTGCCATTCACCCAGGATATCTGGTGGTGACCCAAAATATCGTATTTTCCCCTGATCTGTAGCTGTAGTCTCCAAAAGCATCTGCCACAGGGTGTTCTGTGCCTTTTAAATCTGTTTTTGTGAGTGTCTGTTGCCCACTGAGCACTGCAGAGCCTGTGCTCCATTTTTGCCCTTAATTTTCTTGACCAGATTTTTCCATAGTGCTGTTCTCCACTTATCAGGCAGGTTTCCACATTTTGTTGGCATGTAAAGATGCTTAGAGGGACTCTTGAGTCAAATTTAGTAAAACTAACAGCTTCCTATCACCAAAAAATCCTCGAGAGAATTTAGGGACTTCCTTAGGCTTTTATTTAAATCTTCCAGTTACTTTCCAGCTTCTTTGCACTGACATCCATGTGAATCCCAGTTCAGAGCAGACCTGTGGCCGTGGGTACTTCAGTTCTTCGAGCACAGTTCCCACCACTGCACTCACAGTACCAATGGGAGCAACTTCTGTTTTAGAAAATACATTTTTAGATATTCACTTGCTGCTGTCACTGGCCTCAATTCAGCTTCCCTGTCCTCCTCTCCCTTCTCCTTAACTAATTAAAGTCTTCCATGTTATGGCAAGATGGCATATGTAGCTTAAATAACCCACCTCTTTAATTAAGAGGTTGGATTCAGCCTTCTGAGATATATTTGACACCATTTGAGATTTAAAAATACATTTTACTTACACAGTTTATCTGTCAGATCGCTCAAGGAGGGCAAAGAGATAATGAAAGTAAATTATTAATTAATATTTCTCACCCAGTATATTCCATTAAGAATATTAAGCATTTATTCCATTCCTCAAAGCACATTTGCCTTTGGATAGAATTTTTTTTTAAAGTCTGCCTGCTGATGAAGTTGCTGCTGTCTCTCTTTGACAGGGCTGTAGGGACAGGGTGGAAAAAACCCTTCGGGAGCTAACCAGAGCCAGGAATTCCCAATATCAACTCACTGACCAGGTTTCCCACTTCCTTTATGCATTGTGGACAGATCTTTTCAAGCCCAGCATGCCACAGACTGTCCCTGACACATCCAATCTGCTTGAAAACAGTTGGTGAAATTATGGAGTGAAAACAGCAGCAGGAGCATCTCCACCTCCAGGATAGGGGATGGAGTGGGATGAGTTTGGGTTTGGAATGGTGAAGGAATTCAAGATGTTGCTGGGAAGGGCCCAGGGGCATTGCACAGCATCTGGAACTGCTCCCTGAAAGGGGGAAACACCTTGGGATCTTTGTTGGTGAGAGAATTGGAGTGGTTTAGGAGCTGTCCCTGGAATTTGAGCCGTGCTTGTGTTCATTTTCTCACGGAGGTGGTTCAGAGAATCCTGGATTGGTTTGGATGGGAAGGGCCATTAAATCAATCCCATTCCCATTCCTGCCATGGGCAGGGACCTTCCACTGTCCCAGGCTGCTCCAAGCCCTGTCCAGCCTGGCCTTGGGCACTGCCAGGGATATCCAGGGGCAGCCACAGCTTCTCTGGGAATTTCATCCCAGCCACACCCTCCCAGCCAAGAATTCCTTCCCAATATCCCATCCATCCCTGCCCTCTGGCAGTGGGAAGCCATTCCCTGTGTCCTGTGCCTCCATCCCTTGTTCCAGTCCCTCTCCTGGAGCCCCTTTAGCCCCTGGAAGGTGCTGGAAGGTTTCCCTGCAGAGTTCCCTCTCAGTTCAACCAAACATTCCCACCTTGGCACACAGGAACAATTCAAGCAGTTCAATTCAGCACTTCCTTCCTTCAGAGCTCTTTACTTACACAAATCTTTCTTCTGGAGAGCTTTGTAAGTCTCAGTCCTCTTTTCCCAGGGCCTTGGAGAAAATAAATGCTGTTGAGATGTGGGAATGTTTATAAATCCATTGGATAGATGTGATAAATTTGTAAAGAGTGATGCAGAATAGAGAGACACTTTCAATTAGGGTTGGGTTTGTTTATTTTTATTTTTATTTTTATTTTTATTTTTATTTTTATTTTTATTTTTATTTTTATTTTTATTTTTATTTTTATTTTTATTTTTATTTTTATTGTTATGAAGTAGATGGAAATAGGGAGTTTGCATCAGGATTGTGGGAGGCCACTTGACCTTCAGGGTCTCCTTGTAGGTGACACACTGGTCCCTTCTGGCCTTAATTGTAAATCTGTGACTCCAAAGAGATAAAACGTGTCTTTTACCTTTAGAACTTGTTCAGAATATTGAATAGTTTATAGAGATTTGAGTTCTGGAGGGGTTCTCTGCAGCAAGAACTTTCCATCAGAGAACACGTTGTGCCTTATGTCTCTAACCCCAGTTCCAGTTCCATACAATAAAAATCTTGCACCATTACCCCAAAAAAATCAGCATAAATACAATTTGATCAACTACCACCCTTTTATTGGGCTGCAGTGCCTCAGCAGCTGATTTCCACAAATGCCATTTTAAGAGGGCTTCAGAAACATCCCACAGCCAGCACAAGCCCTCTTGCTAAACTGAAGTCTCCTTATTTCCTCCATGGAGCCTGCATTCCTTGAAGGAATTCCTGTGGACTCTGAGCTCAACCCTCCTCAACTGCTCTGAGCCATTTGCTTCCCTCTGAAGTTGATTCTCAGTACTGAATTTGGCACATTATTTTCCCAGATTTCAGTGCTTCTCATAGAAATAATTTATTTTATCTTGCATGCAAGCTCCAATAATCCCATTTTACCTGGTTTGCCTGTTCTGAAGTGCTCTGACCTGAAGCTGTTGTCCTTGCAGCCTCCTAGTAAGGGATTTATGTTGTTTCCACCCTATAAAAAGCAATTCAGTGTAGGGCAGAAACTTCCAAACTTTCTACTCTGGGGTTTCTCAGCTCTCAAACCCTTCACCCTTCCCTCCTTGCAGTTGGGATGATTAAAAAAAATCACAGAAATAGCAATTTTTAAGTATAATTTTTTTATTATTATTATTACTTGGTCTCTCTTCTTTTTTTTACTGGGAAGATTTGTTTACTGGGAGACATCCCCCTTTCCTTTGGCCTATTAGATGGTGCTGTATCCATTACTTACTTGAAGTATTTATGAAATAAATAAGAACAACTTTATCTACTTTGGCCGGTTTAAAAACAAAAAATCAGCTCATAAATTCAGCCAGTTTACAGCAGGTTCTTCACTTGCACAATCCTGTGTGAATCAGGGGGTTGGACCATGGGAGAGGGACAAGGTGGAAATGGTTTTTTTTTTTTCATACAATCATGGAATGGTTTGGTTTGGAAAGGACCTTAAAGCTCATCCAGTTCCTGCCCCTGCCATGGCCAGGGACACCTTCCCCTATCCCAGGTTGCTCCAAGCTCCATCCAGCCTGGCCTTTTTTTGTTCCAGTTTATTTTGCCTTGCTTGCCCTTTGTGTTGGAGCCTTAATTGGAGCAGTGGATTTTCCTGGCTTGGGTGCCTGCTTTTAATGTGGGTGTTTGGGACAGGATGCCTGGATTTGCACAGCTTTCCCAGGAGTCTGCTGCTTCCCTTGGACACTTCATTTATCCAGGGTTAGGGATCCCTCATTGCAGCCAGAGTAGCTTATTTTATTATTATTCTTATTGTTAATAAGAATAATAATAAAATAAGTAGCTTATTGTTATTATTATTATTCATAAGTTGGTTTAGGCTTGAAAAATCATTGGAAAATCTTGAAGTCACTTTTCCAAATGAAAACTTACAGTGAAAACAGAGTTTGGATTTTGAGCTTCCCATCTTCCAGTGTTACCCACTGAATTTTCTGTTCCTTTTTTTTTTTTTTTTGCTTCTGTGTGAATTTGGATGTCATCCTGAGCCTTATGCTGACCTGAAGCTGGGTTTTGGTTGCTGTGAGGTCAGAGCCCTGTCTGGTCTTTCGGGAGTGACAAATTCCCCATTCTATCGCCCAGTAAAAACCCAAAAGCAAGATCCCTTTTTCCTTGCTGTTGGCTCCTGGAATGTCTTTCTGAATGTCATCAAAGCCTCCCTGATTTTGCTGCTGGAGTTCTGGATGGTTCTGGGCAGCATCTCTCCCCTTAGTGCTGCTGGCTGAGGCTGGGAGAGCCCCGCTGGAAATCAGATCCCGTGGGATGGCACAATGGGACAGGCTGTGCCCTTGGGGAGAACCCAGATTTAAACTCAGTTTAGTTCCACAGCAGTTCTGTCAAAGGGTGACGAGTCAGAGTCAGTTGTGGCCATGGGGAGCACCATTTTCCTGCCACATTGCCTTGGCTGTCTTCCTCTTGGTCTTCATGATCCTCCCAAAGCCTGGAAGTGGGAGATTCGTGCAGTACTTCTTTCATTTTAGGTTTTGTTTTTTCTTAATGTCGATTTAAAAAGTGCCTAAGTGAGGAACAGGACTCCAGAGTGAGCTGGAGGAATAGGATTAGACCTCATTTCCCTCTTAAGAAAAGAGCCCTCCCTGCATCCCTCCACACATCCCTCCAGTGAGTCCAGAGCCCAGCAGAATTTGGCTGGAAAAACTCCCCTGTTCTTCCCTCATGCTGCCCCCCTTGGTTCTCAGTATTTTGGGAGGGATCTCATTCCTCAGCCAAACGTTTGCAATCTCTGGTCTGGGGTGGATGGCAAAGAGGATGGAATTCAGTAGGAAACTGCCTCTTGGATTGCAGATACAAAGAGCTCTGTGTGATAAATCCACCTCTAGAAAACCAGGTCTGGGTGGAAAAAGCTGATGTGCTTCTTTAATCGCCTCCTTTGGAATCACAGAATGGTTTGGGTTGGAAAGAACCTTAAAAATCATCCAGCCATGGGCAGGGACACCTCCCACTATCCCAGGTTGCTCCAAGCCCCATCCAGCCTGGCCTGGAACATTTCCAGGGATGGGGCAGCCAGAACCCCTCTGGAATCCCAAAGGCAGTTTCTTCCTATATTCTTAATTATTTCTAGGTTTATCATAGTGGCACCTGCTAAACATTTTGTCCAAATAACCCTAACTATTGGCAGGTGGTTATAATTTTGTAAAGGTGAGAATTCTATGTGGGTTTGAAGAATAGAGGTATCAGTGATAGTTGAAAATATTTCATTAAAGGAGGATTTCTTCTGACCACAGCGAGAGGAGGTAACAGAACACTATGAAGGAGTTGTAGTAACACTTGAGGGTTCAGCAAATGAAAGCAATCCGTGTGTAAATGTTTTATTTTTCATTAGCAACAAAATCTTCTCACTCTGACAACATCTGAGGTGGGAAGGCCTGGGAAAGGACTGTTGGCAAGGAAAGCTGTGAGGGCATCTCTGCAGAGGGCAGGAACTCAGCCTCTGGGGAGTGGATGGGTGCTGATAGAAGCAGTGATCCCGTGGGAATCCATTGCTGGGGTCCTGATGGAAATCAGGACATTTCCTGATGGAAATCCCTTTTTAGTGGAGCCTGTGGCACACACAGACCTTGGCCCTGCTCCGAGATGCCTTTTGGAAGTGAGATTTTCCCTGAGCAGTGATTGTCACTGTCAGTGGCTGTTGGCGACAGCAGATGGATGCTGTAGTTGAGTGTTGCAAGCCCACGAGTGAGGGCACAGTGGAACAACCTCAGAGCCACACAGGAACAACAAAACCCCAGTGAAGGCCGGGGAGGTTCTCACATCCAAATTCCGTGTGCCTCGACTTTGTCCCACTGTGCTCTCGGCCCAGGGGCTGGTGCCGGCCGTGCATCTCCTGTCTGGGCTGTGCTGGGATGGCTCTAGTTGCCTCCCGTCACTTCAGTGTCCCCAGATCCACCAGTGACCCCCAGAGGAGCCGTGTCCCATCCCTGCCCCGTCCGTTCCTCCTCTCCCACCCAGCTGCTGCTTTGCCCCAGCTGGGCCCTGTGTCTCATCTGCTGTAGGTGTCCTGCCTACCTCAAGAGGTAACCATGGGATCCTGGAGTGATGTGCTCATCCTCTGGTCGGTTTTCCATGAGCACTAGCGCACACTCACACTCACTCACACTCACACTCACACTCACACTGGAATGTATATTCTCCTTACCCCCCCCAGCCCCCAAATAACCTCTTGACCTGATCCTTGCTGTAGCCACCACCAACTCCTCTTGCAAATTGGATGCTGCTTTAAATGTGAAAACAAATGTTCAAGAAGCTATAAAACCTGAATGAAAGCTAAAGCTGAATTTATAAAGCCTTGTTGCATATGAGCCAAAAGTGCAAAAAGCTCTATATAATGAACTAACCTGCCACTCATATAAATATAAATATATATAAATATATTAAAATCAGACTGTTCTACAAAATTGTGTATTTGTATTTTTGTGTACGTACAATTTTCTGCTAAGCAGAAGGAGGATGTAGTATAGGATGATGTGAGAAGAGATTTTGTTTAATCATATTTCTTTGTTACTTATTTTTGTTAACATCCAGATGCCTGTCTTTGTCTTATGTGTATGACACTGTTCCAAAGGTGCAGTATCCCTCTCCTGCCGTGTGTCCAACCTCCTTCCTCCACAGGGAACGAGTCAGGTGATGCCCCTCATCATCCTCATCATCATCATCCTCATCATCATCATCCTCATCATCCCCTTCAGATCCACCCTGGTCTTGATCATAGAGGCTGCTTGTTCAGCTGAAAGATGAGATGTTTCATTCCCCAGCTCCTCTTCGTGGTGAAGTTGAATATTCATGTTCTGGTTGGCTCCTCTGCATGTAGTTGTTCCCTAAACACGTTCCCATGGCCTGCTGCTGCTCCTCAGCCTGACATTTTAGGGGAAAAAAAAATGGATTGGATAGGTTGGGAGGGAGGATGGGCAGATCCTCGTGGTGGGAAGTTGCTTGTGGAGAAGAAAGTGCTGGGGTGGTCCCAGGGGTGAACCTCAGTCCCACCCCTGGGGCATGGAGGAAGCACCTCGTGTTCCCCACGCTGGCTGCTCATGGAGGGCTTCACTGTCAGGAAGGAGGGCTGGGGAGTGATGGGTTGTAGCTCTCCCTGTGCCCCCTCAGGAACATCCACCCCTGGTGGCTCTGGGGCTCTTTGGCTCTTTGGGAAGGTTGGAGCAGCTCTGAGAGGGGCCCATCTGTTCTTGCCAGATGCCCTTGCAGTGAAGGCCCTGAGTGTTGAGAAGAGCATCCCAAACTCTTCTCCCAGTCACTGCCTTGACCTGCAAGGTGCTGGTGGCTCCCTGTGAGGAGAAAAGGAACAGTGTAGGAAACCTGAGAGCCCTTGGTGTGCTTGGGAATTGTTATTTATCCATCACAGAGAAACAAAGGGCCAGAGGAGACTGGATAGAACAGGATGTAGTGGAGTAACTGATGGGAAGCTTGGAGCAGGAGATGATGGAAGTTCACCTTCAGTCCCACCACAGCCCCTTGAGGAAACTGGTCCAGCCTCCATCCCAAATGCAGGTGAGGGTCAATATCCATCACACCTGCCCCTGGCAGCAGCTGCTGTGAAGATGAACCATCAACCTCTCCCCTTGTGCCCTTTTGGGTTTTTTTTTCAGTTTAATCCCTGTCTTTGTCAGAGCTGACCCGTGGCCGGGGGAGGGCGATACTGCACCTTTCTACGTAGGGCTCATATTTATAACAATGTGTAATGACTGTAGCAAAAGTCCTTGTTTCTGTATGTGAATGGACAGAGAAACAAGTGCTCTATTGTATTGATTAAAATAGTTCAAATGAGTCCTGTATCATTGTATCTCCTATTCTGGATTAGTGCCTTTTGGACAGTAGACTGTTCTGTAATTAAAATGTAGTATAACTGCTTTTTTGTACAGTTTTGTTTTAATAAAACTTTTTTTTAATTTGTGTTTATTTTAGTATTGTACCTATTAGAAAATAAAAACGTATAACTCAACACTGACTCTTTTCTTCTGTCATCCTTTTTGTGCAGGGCTTGTCTGAGACCTAAAATGTGTCCTGAGAGCAAGGTGAATGTAGAAAATTTGGATTTGTTTGGGGAAAAATTAATTCTTTGTGCACTCCCCCTTTGGAAGGGATGAAGGTGGTGGGGTGGTGGATTTGAAGCAGTGGAGTCACTTGGAATGTGAGCCATGGGTTGATTCCAGAGACCTTTTGGGGCAGTTTCCACTCAAAGGAGATGTTGAGAGTGGAGTTTTCCCTCCTTTGCCTGGGGTTTGTCCCAGCTACAAGTTCTGGCCGTACAAAGGTGCTGTGTCCCCTTCCCTTTGGGAACCTCCCCCAGCAGGCCCCAGAGCCTCAGGAAGGGCCCTGCGAGCCCCATCCCAACCATCCACGTCTCCTGCTGAAGCAGCTGAGCTCTGGAGGGAGCAGACCTTGGCTGACAAACCAGAAGATGCTGAATTATTGAGAAGCCCCAGGCAGGAGGGGCTGTGGCCGCCCTTTGGTCCTGAGCAGCTTGGGGGGGTCTCAGAGAGGATTTATGGGCTGGGAAAAGCTTCCTCAGAGTGGGAAGAAATTCCTGCAGGAGGTGTGGAAGCTGAGCTGGGTGGCAGAGAAGACACAAAGTCACAGGAATTGATTCATTCGGTGAAATGGTGCCCAGGTCCTGCCATCCTGGTTAAAATCAGGATGTGCAGCTGTGGCTGGGGGGTTTGCTCAGGATGGACACCCCAAAACAGGGAGGAAGGCAACTCTGGAGGGGTGCAGATGATTAATAATGAACTTCAAGGGGGGAAACACCTTTCAGACTGCTCCTTGTGCCTCTCAGATATCAAAGAGGGGGATAAAATTTATCTTAACCCTCCCCATCATCAGCTGCCAGAGCTGCTGTGTTTGCAGAGGGAATTTTCTGGAGAGAGGAGACTGGGGATCATGGAATCCCAGAATGGTTTGGGGTGGAAGGGACCTCAAAGCTCATCCAGCCCCACCCCTTGCCACCTTCCACTGTCCCAGGCTGCTCCAGGTTCCATCCAATCTGGCCTTGGACACTTGCAGGGATGGGAAAAACACTTCTAGGGGTGTCTGGCAACATCTGGCATGCTGGATGAAGCCCACTCCCTCCTTCACAGCTGAAAACCAGGAATAAAGTAAAAGCTCCATTTGGAGATGTTTTAAAAAACACAAGAGGAATAAATCCACGTTGGAGGTCTGTGCTTTGCAAAGAAGCTGCACTTCCAGCTCTTTGTGCCTGCTTTGGTGGGAAACCAGATTGATCGGGGAAAAACCAATAATTTCTCACAGGTTGGTGTCCAAAGGTGAGCAAAACACCCTTGGAAATGTGCCCAGCCCGTGGCAGGGCAGCTCCTCTCTCCACTCAGGGTGAAGCCCAGGAGCTGCTGCCTCCCATAGCAAAGTGTTTGAAGCCAAGCGAGGCCGATGGAAGCGGTGTTAATTTGAAGGAAAACGGGGAAAAGAGGTGTTCTTTGTTAGTTTTGGAGGTTTTAAAAAAATTATTTTCCTGCTCTTTTTGATGGGAGTCTTTTCAAGCCAGCTTTGGCTGCAGAACAGAACGTGGCAGCGCGGGGAAGGTGCCACAGCCACCTTCCGGGAAGAGCGAGGTTTGAACAAAGTGATGCTGCTTCAAACAGCTCCTGTGTTTCAGCCAAAGAGGGTTTTTTTTTTCTTTCAGAAGGTAAAACATAAAAGGGAAGTGGCTTTAAAGGAAAAAAAAAAAGCTGTTTTCGTGTGCTGATTGCAAGACAGTGCTGATAAAAATATCCTTTGCTCGCTGAGTTTCAGTGGGGATGGGGAGGATCAACGCGGTGTTTGTTGCTTTAGAAAAAAGCCAAGATAAACTGAAAAGCTACACAAAATAATCCCAGTCAAACCCTGCCTGTTGTTTCCAACATGAAGCTGCATGGTGCCAAAGAGAAAGGAAATGATGTGGCCCAGGCAGGGGGTTTCAAGGACATCATGAAATGTTGAGGGGGGGGTCTCATCGCCCTGAGGCCTTGGCAGGGTTGGATGTGGCAGCTCCCTGAGGCACTGACCTCCTGGAGCAAGGCAGAGAAATCCTTGGGATCCTCAGACCACTGTGAATATCAGGAAAAAATTCTTTCCCAAAAGGGTGGTCAGGTACTGCTACAGCTGCCCAGGGAATGCTGGAATCACCATCCCTGCAGGGATTTAAAAGCCCTGTGGATGTGGCACTTGGGGACACGGGTCAGTGGTGGCCTTGGCAGTGCTGGGGAACCACTGGAATCAATTTTGGAAGCTTTTCCAACCTAAACTATTCCCATTCTAAACATTTTGGTGCCATGAACTGGAGCAACAAAGCACAGACATCCCAGCTCTAAAGAAGATGTTTATTCAGGTCCTGCAGGCGGCATCGCACGTATGATACAATATTACAGTCATTTAGTATGGTACAGAAATAATTAAAAACTTTACAGCTCATTACAAAGTCTCTTTGGATTTCAGCTCATTTAAAGTACACAGAGCCCCTGCAGGGTCTGACCCTGGCAGGGCCACACGAGCTCCCGGGGAACCCAACGGGATCACGGCTTGGGAACGGTGGAGAGGGCAGAAACCAAAGACGGACACGGGAGATGGAGCAACAAGACACTTGATCGTGACCCCACTGGAGGTGTTGTGAAGTGTGACCAGCCCACACCGTTCCTCACCACCTCATTCCCTAAAATCCAGGCACCCCGAGGCTGCAGCCCTCACTGCTGGCCCCGGGATAAGGCACTGGGAAAACGAAATGTTGTGCAAAGAACCGGAGGAACCAGCGGTGGGAGCATCACCATGGACAGGGCTGGACAACACCCAGGCCCTGCTCAGGTGGGGTCCCACCACTCTGGGGAGGAATGAGGGGGGTTCTGCCTTTGTAGGAGATGGTGTTGAACGTTCCACCCCAGCCAAGGACAAAGCCCTCTGTTCAAGGACCCGGGCGGTGCCACCACACAGAATTTGCTTCTCTTCGTTTTCCTCAACTCAACAACATCATGGAACAGCAAAGGGCCAGAACCTCGGGGTGAACAGGCTTGATTTTGGACATGGAGATCAAAACACCTCAAGAGCTGAACCTAACACAGGAAAAAGCCGTGGCTTGGCTTGAGAAAACACCTAGAAAGTCCCTCTGAGCAGCCTCCTCTTGGCTGGCTTGGTGCCACAGACACCCTGTGGGGAGGAGGGACCCCCAGCCCTGCAAACACAGGGGGGGATGGAGCCTTTCCAACCCAACAACGCCATTTCCCAAGAATCTGAGACCCACCCACAATTCAGGGACACAGCCAGCAGGACTGAACCCCCGAGAGACACCAGAGGAGATGAGACACTCGATACAAACGACACTCGCCCGCATTAAATCTTCTTCTTCCCTGTATAAAGTGCATGAAAATCTTGGAAATATCTGCATAGCTATTCACACACCAGCCTCAGTGCTGGGTGGTTCCAGTTAACAGCACCTCCTCCTTTAGGCTGAGAGCAGAGCTTTTCTAATATTATCAGTAAAAAATAGATATTATTACCTCCATGATGATTTTTCCCTCTTTTCTGGTCAATTGGCTTAACCGGGGCGAAGTAACAGATGGCTTTGAGTAAAGGAATGTGCACTCACTGTGCCAAAAATCTGAAAAACACCTTTAGAAAAGACCTCACTTGCCCAGGAAAGCTGTGAGGGAGCAGGAGAGAGTCAGGGAATCCTCCAGGAACACCCTCATGGCCAAATTTGATGGTTTTGGCTTTCTGGAACTTGTGCTGCATCAGGGCGATTTTAGGGTGCCATGTGAGGAGAGGTTTTGTTTCCAAAGTCAGGGGAAGGGATGAAAAGCAAGAAAGCTCTGAGCAAGGTCCTCCCACCATGAAGGCACCGTGGGCTCCTCGTGCTCTTCCTGGAACCACCCCAGCCCTGCTGGACAGATTTGCTTCCAGGAGCAGTTATCCCAGAGGAGGGATATCCCATAGCTATCCCAGAGGAGGGATATCCCATAGCTATCCCAGAGGAGGGATATCCCATAGTTATCCCAGAGGAGGGATATCCCATAGTTATCCCAGAGGAGGGATATTCCACAGCTATCCCAGAGGAGGGATGTCCCATAGTTATCCCAGAGGAGGGATATCCCATAGCTATCCCAGAGGAGGGATATCCCACAGCTATCCCAGAGGAGGGATATCCCATAGCTATCCCAGAGGAGGGATGTTCCACAGCTATCCCAGAGGGGGGATGTCCCATAGCTATCCCAGAGGAGGGATATCCCATAGCTATCCCAGCAGGTGTGGGCTGCTCTAAGCACCCTTCACATCCCTCTCTGTGGTTCTGCAGCACAACTGAGGGTGGGAGGAGAGGGAATCCAGCCCCTGGCCACGTGTCCCAGGTGTGCAAACACCAAACCACAGCCAGGGCTGGAGCCCAAACGGGCCAGAGGAGTTTATAACCAGCAGCAGAAAACAGGGAACCACCAAGCCAGCTCCTCCCCTTCTCTCCTGCAGCCTGGACACCTTTCCCTGGGGAAATCCTGGATTTCCAGCACAAGAAAAGAGGCTTCAAAAGGACTTGGAGGTTCCTCCCTTTGCATCTCCCCCAAAGGGGCCACTGAGCAAGCAGGGAGGAGTTTTAAAGACATCCCTAAACCCGAGTATCTGAAATGCTGAGACTAAAAACACACAACTCTGGGGAGGGGCTGCTTCGCGCCAGCTTCTTCCGGCAGCACATCAGAACAAAGTGCAATTAAAAACACGGTCAGGGTGGAGTTCAGGGAACCAACAAGGCAGTGTAAGAGGCATCAAATTAATTAGTGGGTGGTCTTTCATTGGCAAGACTCCTCAGACCCCAAAAGGAAGAGTTTCACTGTATGGGTTGCAGTTCATGAAACCGGTTTTAATTTTAAAACCCGGGATTTCAGCATCAGAATTCTTTACTACCAAATTCCTCCCCCATCGTGGTGTGGATGGACAGGAGCTTCGTGCAAAGGGAAAAAGAGGGAAAACTGTACACTAAAAATATCTTTAAAAAGCTGCTCTGTACATTTTATATTAAGATTTCTTGAGGAAAATTTAGGAAACACTGAAACTACTTACACCAAGCTGGAAGGATACACAACCCCTGGCAGTTCTACGCAGGCTGCATTGGAACCCAGCCCGCTTATTTCTGCTACAGATTAGTTTCTATTTTAATTTTATTCCTTCTGCATAAATGATATTAATTACAGTAAATCAGCATAATTATCTCCTTCACTAAGCATCCCTATCTCCTTTGATACCAATGGAGCTTTTCCTTGGACCTCAGAACCAGATGTTTAAGGCACTTGGATACCCACGGGCAGCGACTGGAGAGATATTAAAGTTTAATCATTAATTTAGCATCCTAAATAGTCCCCACGTAGATAAAACATCTATTGCTCAGGCTGTCCAATCCCCCCGTGATGACTAAACAAGATATAAACAGCTCAAGATAAAAAAATCTGTGGCTTTTCAGGATTTGATAGGAAAACCAGTGTTGGCCGATCCGTGCGTGGACACACAGACAGGGATACATCCCCTGTGCCACAGGCAGCTAAAAACCAGCCACAAATAAAATCAAGTTTTATAAAAGCCAGCCCAAACCTCCCCCTTTCCAAGAGAGAGGCTGGTTCTGGGGATGACAGAGGCACCTCCTCTTTGGATCGGCGCTCGGGACGGTGCTGGGAGAGCTCCTCTGTGGGGGATGATTGTAAAGCGCAAACATTTCACGTTTTAAAAGAATAAATAAAAATAAATAGACTGGATTGATCCTGTTATGAGGACAGAGACACCCTGCTTGGCAAAATTCCGAGTGTCTCCAAAGGCTGGGTGGGAACAGGGGAGCACTTCAGTGCTGACACCTCTGCTAAAATCCTCTTGGCCCACAGGGAGGAGCCAAGAGAAGGTCCTGCCACTCTGGGGCAAGTGAGAGAGGGGATCCTGTCATGGTGAGAGCAAACATTAAATGGACCAAAAATCAAAAATAAGACAGAGCTGGCCATGGGCTTTCTCCCATTCCCAACAAACCAGCTGGGAAGACCACACTGCTTTCCACAGGAGAGTGGGATAACGGGGCAGTGATCCAAACAGGCACTGGGCCCAGCCTCATAACCCAAGGGCTGCTGCTTCTGTAAATAAAGGGACTTTAGGGGTTCTTTATCTCCAAACAAAGTTCTGCTTTCACTTTTCTGCCCATCTGGAATCATTCCCACCTTGCCCTTTCACGGCGGATTACACGATACTGACACAGCTCTTACGGAATTACAACAGAGCTGTTGCTGTGGGGAGGCTCTTCAAGAACTGCCCTGCACTTCCAGGGAAGCACTGGTGCCTGGGGAGGATTTTGAGGCTGTTGGGAATCTGTGGTTTGACCGATTTTCCTCTGAAAGGAGGAAGAGAAGGAGCTCATTACACCCACCCAGCGCCGCGCGCCGGAACCGGCTGCCGTCGGCTGCCCCTGGAGGCGTCAGGATTTGGGACAGGAAACGAAGGATCCAGCACCACGACGAGGCAAAGAATTATCATGTCAATCACCCAGAGCAGAGAGAACAAACCCTTCATTAGTGTTTGCCACCAACTGGAAGTTGGGATGGTTGGTTTCGTTTCCCGAAGCCACCGGCTCCCCCGGCCGCATCCCAGGGCGTTTGCTGGGCTGGGATCTCTCAGTTTGCCCAGGATTTTCGGTTCTCTGCGTTCTTCTGGCTCTTCTCCAGTCTCAGAGTGGATCCTCCTTCTGCCTTGGCCAGGGCTGTGAGGGAGGCCAGGTTGGAGGCTGACCCGGAGAAGTTCCCGCTCCTCCTGTTCTCCGCTCCCTGCAGCCTCAGGCCGGAGCTGCGGCGCCGCGCGGGGCCCGTGGCTCTCCTGACCCTACCCGGCTTCACCAGCAATCCATAGCCCGGGTTACACCTGAAATACTGCTTCCCCCCGATGGAGCCGTCGTTCTTGCCTGCAACAAGACAATCAGAGTGGTTTGGGAAGGGTTAAATCCCATCCTGGTCCAACCCGGCACCTTCTGCTGTCCCAGGTTGCTCCAAAACCTGTCCAGCCTGGCCTTGGACACTTCCAGGGATGTGGAAGCCACAGATTCTCTGGGCCACCCTCACAGGGAAGGATTTTTCCCTACAAAATGGGGTTTATTCTGTGCAAATTGGTGCTACTGCACCCAGAGAAGGAGGCAAGGAAAACGTGCTGAGAGGGAGAACAAATGGTCCTTAAAAATACACCATGGAGGGAAAACTTCCCTGCTGAACCCCAGCAAGTGCCTCTGAATGGGACACTCTGCCTTGTCCTTTCTTCCCAATTGCTCTCTAATTTCTCCAAAAGTGGTAAATAACCACTTCTGTTACCAAAGTACCGGGAAGGAAGGAAAAGCAGACATTTAAAGAGCTTTTGGCTTTCTGAGCTGGCGTTTGAAGTTGAGGATTGTCATTCTTGCCAGGTTGTAAACCCTCCATAGAACAGGAAAGATAATTTCTCTGCGCTGGTGCTGTTGAGATCTTTCTATTCCTCATTTTAGATCATTTAAAATTCTCAGGGGAACTGTTCAGGGATTACTCCCATCCATAAAGGGAAGGTGGAAAGATCCAACAGCCCTTTAAATGATACTGAGTCACAGGTTTGGCTTTTGGGGTGTTTCCTTCCTCCTTCCACCAGCAGCACGTTGGGTCCAATGTATCCTCACATGGCCAGGACTTGGGATTTCCATGTCCCTGGAGTTCTATCCCTGTTTGCAGCGTGACAAAGACACCACTCTGTGACCACCTTCCCCAAGGGAAGCTCCAGATGTGCTCCAACAAATCAGGGTCTTATTCCTTGTGGAAACAGAAGGGGGTGAAAAGAAACATTCCAGCAACATCAGCAGCAGAGTCCTCAGCAGGCCAAAAATCTCCTGACTTTTCCATGGAAGCTGCTCCATAGAAATGTTACTGGGATGTTACAGAATCAGCACTGGAGCAGCCTGACAGAGGGAGGTGACCTTCCAAAATTGAAATGAATCTGTAAATATATATATATATATTTTAATTTTATTTTATTTTTTAATGAGGCACGAACCCAAGACTGAGGAACTACTACAGCTTGCAAAAGGATCAAGAGCTCCAGTTTGCTTTCCAGGGTGGAAAACTCCAGAGAGTTTTCTGAAAGCAGCTGGGAAGTCACTGCCCAGTTCAGCTCTGATGAGGACATGGGGAGGGCACAGGGAGATTTGGGATTTCTGGATCCTGGACAGTGTTGTGGTGGATGAACTGCTCCAACCCCAAATGTGCAGCAGGGAGGAGCGTGGGCTCCCAGGGATGTGCTGATTCACCACCCAGCCTGGGAATGCTGCACTTGGCTGAGAGGATTGGAATAAGGAGTTTTTCATGCCCTGGGTAACCCAAATTCTCTCACTGTCACTGCACTTCTCCTGGATTTTCCACTGGCACTCCCTGACTTCCCCCAGTCCTGGAGAGGAAAGGGGTTGGGAAGCCTGGACTCCAGCAGGGATCAATCCCAGCCATCATCTTCCTCTCCTCTCCTCTTGTGCTGGAGACAACCCATTCCCACATCAACAGGAGCAGCCTCCCCAGGAACTGCATCCTGGTTTCCAAAAAAATCCTGGAAACACTAAATTCTGGGAGTTCCACAGCTGTACAGACAAGAGTCAGGCAGGGATGAGATGCGAGATAGTGAAAGAAACCTCAAATTACCTGTATCACCTGGTGGTCAGGGGATGATTATTTCCTACTGCTTTTCACATATATAGGGGTGTATATATATATATATAGAGTGTATATATAGTATGTGTATATTTATATACATATACACTATATATATACTCTCTATATATATAGCATGTATATATGTGTATGTATATATTTATATATAGCGTACATATATATATAATGTGTGTATATATATACACACACACACACTATATATATATATACACACACAGAAATAGTCTTCTGCAATTTTAAAGCTTACTTTAAAATAAAATCCCATTACCTCTTAATACCTATTAAGAGACTTTGCAACTCATTTAGCCTAAATGTCCCTTTGAGCTAAATCCCACAACTCCTGTTGTGCTTTGAGCACCCTTATCCTCACAGCAGAAGCCCAGGAGAGAATCCTATGGACACAAGGCTTGTCCTGCAGCTGCTGCATGGAAGAGGAATCCTGATTCCTACTTCAGTGTGAGAAGCCAAGGAAATGACTGAAAAGGGACAGTCAGGGATCACAGAATGGTTTGGGTTGGGATCTCAAAGGGGTTGGGAGTGAGAGCAAGTCTGGAAAAAGATGACAGCAAGGAAGACCTTTTACATTCCCCTTTTCAAAATGCCTCCTGCAATGAGCAATAAACCCCCCAGTGGGTAATAAACCCCCCAAAAAAGCAGCTTTAAGATGAGCTCTGCCAGCTGGGACACACCAGCTGCTTCCCACCTGACCCAGGGGATGTTTTACCTGAAGGCAAATCCAGCTCCACACCAACCCATGTTCCTTCCTGGAAGTCTGTGGGCCCAATGTACCTAACAGTGCCCGTCTTATTGGTGCCAACTGTGACATATTCTCCCTCTTTCAGCCACTCAGGAATTTCGTTGGCATCTTCAGAGTCAGAAATCACCTCCAGTTTTTCCTCTGCTGTCTCTGACCCGTTGTGGTTCAGTCCACGGGCACTGGAGGTGCTCTTTTCTCCTTCCTGCTGCTCTTCTGTGCCCAGGGAACTGGTGGGGTCTGATCCCAGCATGCTGGTGAAGGATCTTAGCTCTGATGTTTTCACCTTCTGGATTTTGAAGGGCGAGGCTGCAGCGCTGGGCTGGTCGGGATGAGCTTTGGGAAACCCCAGTTCTGAAGCCCCAGTGGATGTTTCCTTTTTCCTGGCTGGTCCTGCTGACTCCACTGATTGTTTGGATATTGACTCCTTTGGAGTGGAGGTAGAGAGAAGAGGTTTTGCAACAGTGGCTGCAGTGGCATCGTTCCCCTGCTCGCTGGGACAAGGAGAAGTGCAAGACTTTCCATTCACTTCAGGGCTGTCCCTCTGTTTGGGGGGAGCACTTGGAAGGCTGAAGGTGGGGGGATTCTCCCTCTTTGTGGCCAGAGAGCTCTCAGGAGCCCTGTCCTGCACATCAGAAGGGACCTGAGCCGCTGCAGGAGCAGGGGAGTCACTCCCTGCAGGTGTTGGACCTCCCGGCTGAGCCACAGCGTCGCTTCCCGCTGCCAGGGCCTCGGAGAGGGTGGCTGTGGAGACACTGTGGGAAAAATACCCACTGGAGGCTTCACTCAGGGGGCTGGGAGGTCCCTCCTGGCAGTCCTGGGCCTGGGTGTCCCCTGTGGGCTGCTGCAAAGGCACTTTGGGTGTCTTCTCCAGACACTTGTCCGCCTCGGGCGTCTGCGCCGCCGTTTCCAGCGGCTGCTTTGCTGCTTCCTCTTGGTTCATCTGAAACACAGGGGGAGAGGGGCTGTGTTATCCAAAATACCTGGGCTAAAAGCACAGATCCCAGACCTCTGGCAAGCACCAAGGCTTTGAGCTTATCTAAATCCCTGTGTAGCTGCCATCTGCAGAAGATGGAAGCTGATCCCCAGTCAGCCCTGCCAGCGTGGAAGGATTGTCAGCTCACTCCTCCCATTAGTAAGGGAAGTGTCAACCCCAAGAAATACACTCCCCAATATTTACTGAAGAATTATTTATATTACAGGACTGGTCATTTGCTGTTTGAACAGCAGGATTTATATGGAATGGGAAGCAGCCATGATCCATAAGTCTCTCACAGTTATTTGGCTTAACCCACAGGGTGGATAAATCATCCCCCTGCACCTAAACTGTCATTTCTGTCCCCATTTCCAAATGCCATTCCCACCTCAGAGCCACCAGCACCTTGCACTTCCAGAGGATGAAATTAACTGCACCTCATGAGATTAACAGCCCATTTCAGTGATGTATTTCTTGGCTGTAAAGTTTACTAAATCTGATAGATCAATATCTTTTGCCAGCACATGTACTCTAAAAGATTAGGATGTCTCTAAATCTCTTTGGGAAGGAGGGAGGGGGAGAGTGCTAATAGGAAGGGGGGTGGAAAAAAAGAGGTTGGAAAAGGGCAGATTTGAACAAATCCTGTCTCAGGTGAACATTTTTGTTTATTATTCACAATTTTGTGATTTCTCCCATCTAGTGTCCCAAACTACAGGATTTTCAGCTTATTCCCAAAATGCCTTTTCCACTGGAAACTTAAGCAGCATTTGAAGAAAGAGGGATTTGACTGGATTACTAGAATTTCAGAACCAAAGGTTTGCTAAGTAAAATGTAATTTAAAAAAAAAAAAGTTTTTTTTAAAAAAAATATTCCAGCAGATTAAAAACATATTGTTCACTTTCCTATGGCAAGGGTGGTGTCCATCTGGACTCAGGAGCTTTGCTCTTTCTCTGGATTTTCCCTTTGGATAACACAGAGTTTTCTAAGACAATAAAAGCACAGTGGGAGGAAGCTGATGTGCTGCTCAGGAGACTGAAGTTCTGCTGCAAAGTGGGAGATCACAGGCTCTATTTTCTCTCCAGCTTAGCAAGAGTTTTTCCATGATATCACGACAAAAATGGGGAATTAAGCTCCACACTTAGAATAGCCACATCCTGCTTATAGACACAGTCAGAGCCTAGAAATTTTCCTTTTTAAAGCAGCAAACCAGCTAAATTTCAGCTAATTATCTGCTAATGCTTTCAAATATCAAAGTGGAAGCAGGAATAGGAGAGGAGGCTTTACCAGGACCTGAAACACCCAGCAGAATTTCACTGTCTCACAGCCAGGCAGCAGCACAAGTGCAACAGGTTTTAAACAGCTGAAGCTTTGGCCACCTCTGGCAGGTGAATATAAAAATTTTATCCTCACATCTTGGGATGTGCTCACCTGTTTTATCCTTGCAGCACTGGCCTCCAGACTGGCTGACTGAACCATAATTCGTGGGACAGCCTGGGGGGAGGGAAATGAAGAGAATCAGTCAATGACAGGATTAAATATTGGCAAACTGGTAAATGTTAAGGCTGGCATTTGAAATTTTGGGATCCCAAGCAAAGCTTTGTCATGAAAGGATGGAAAACTAAACTTTCAGTGGCTGAAATGGAGTTTGTCAAAAAAAAAAAAGAGGGAGAGAGGCTTTTTACACAGGCAGAGGGAATGGTTTTAAGCTAAAAAAGATTTAGATTAGATATGAGGATAGAATTCTTCCCTGTGAGGGTGGAGAGGCCCTGGCACAGGGTGCCCAGAGAAGCTGTGGCTGCCCCTGGATCCCTGGAAGTGTTCAAAAACCACCTGGATGTGGCACTTGAGGACATGGACTGGTCCTGACCATGGGGGTGGTGCTGGACTTGATCTTCAAGGTGTTTTCCAACTTTAAGGATCTATGGTTTGATCTCCAGAATTTTTCTCCTTTTCCAGTCTCTAAATTCAGTTTGGATCTGAGCATTATTGGCTTTAACACAAAAAGGAAGGCAGAATCCATGTCTGTGCATCCCCTTTTCCAGGAGGACATTCCTCCTGGCACTGACAATGAATGGCCCTCGCTTGCTCCATATTCAGGTTTTTATGTTGCAGATTTGAAGTAATCCCTCTCCTGAGAGCAGAGCAGCACATTGTGACACCTGATATAAATCTGAGGTTATGCTGTTGGCTTGGGCTGTCACACAGGAGGGGAAGGAGCCACCAGATCAGTAGAGAACCTCAGGAAAGGAACATGAAGAGAAGGAGAGAGGAGAAAAAGGCAGAAAAATCTCTTTAGCACTGTCAAATAATGCACTGCAAGGGCAGGTTCAGGCTCTGAGGGGCAGAGCTCCTTAAGGCAGACACATTACACAATTTGGGAGCTGCCTGCTTTTATTTTTTTATTATTTTCTTCCCCCAGGGATTCCTTCTGTACAAACACACAGGCAGTGCTCAGCTCCCAGACAAGTGATTCCCAGAACTCAGCACTGAAATCTTCCAGCTGAAGAGTGAGGAACCTTCTCTTGCATCCCTTCTAAGCCCAGTAAAGCAGGGATATGACTGATCTTACCCTCAAGAGGAATAAACATGGGAGAGAAGGGCAGCTTTTATTTATACAGAGATTGTGCCAGGCATTAAAAAACCAAAATGCTTCAAGGTAGAAAATAAAAAGACAAAAAATGGACAAAACCCCGAGAGGGTCACCAAATAAATTTTTTAAAGACATTAAAACTTCAGTTCAATAAAAGGAAGCAGGAGGGGAGGGGTTTTGGCTTGTTCCTAAACCTGCTAAATGAAAATTCACCCCTGGAACAGGGTTCAGAGCAAACTGGCCTCTGTTTGGGGTGCACAAGTTTGTGCATTTTGAGATCCTCACTGGGTCAGGACCTGGGGCTCCAGGAAGTAGATGGAATAGAATAAACCAATGAAGAACCCCTGCAAAGTTTAGGTTTTATAAAATTTGACCAGCCTTAATATCCAGAAATAAGAACTCAGAATTGGAATAAGGAAAAGTATTTAAAGCAGTTAAATCAATGCCTTTGATTCCCTTTTCTCCCTTTAAAAAAACAAATAAAATGTTTGTTTGGGTTTTTTATCTCTCAGAATAAACCAATGAAGAACCCCTGCAAAGTTTAGGTTTTATAAAATTTGGCCAGCCTTATTATCCAGAAATAAGCACTCAGAATTGGAATAAGGAAAAGTATTTAAAGCAGTTAAATCAGTGCCTTTGATTCCCTTTTCTCCTTTTAAAACAAATAAATAAAATGTTTGTTTGGGTTTTTTATCTCTCCAAAACCTCCAATCTTACAACTTGCAAATCCCCAAAAATCTAAAAATCCAGTTGGCATCACAGAGCAAAAGAAAGAAAACCATTAGGCTTTAATCACTCCTCATCCAATTCTCCTCCTGAAAGGATGACAGATCGCCAAACTACAGAAAATGTGCCATGCAAAGTTTAGAAAAACAGGGAGAAAAAAGGAATTCTGAGGGTGCTGACAAGAAGCAGCAGGGCAGGAAACCCCTCAGAGGGCACCACACCAGACCTGTGGGATGAAATGCAGTCAAATTCCTTGGGGAGGAGGCTGAAAACAAAGTGTTGGGACTATATGGGAAGACACTGCTGGATGAAAAATATTTCTGGATCCAGAGCCAAATTCTATCATTAAATGTTTGTAGGCAGTGGCTGCTAAACTTGATGTATCTATTTATCCAGGAGCCTTTTACAGTGATGGATTCTGGCAGAATTTCTTCAACCAAGCTGACAAAACACAAGAGTGAGGGAGAACATGAAAGCTTTGCACTTTAAAGCATCTTTGATTGTCTTCTCCTAAGAGCTGCTGCTCTGTGCAGGGAGGTGATGAGGATATAAAAAGCTGCACATGCCCAAGGTGGGTGCACTCACATCCCAGAAATCCCCCAAGGGCTGGGATGGTCCCACACTTTGGGCAGCAGGGGAGGAGAGGGGGGGGATTCTGCCCCTCTCAGGTCAGACCCCACCTGCAGAGCTGCCCCAGCCCTGGGGCCAACAGCAGAAGGACCTGGAGCTGCTGGAGAGAGACCAGAGGAACCCACAGAGATGCTCCAAGGGCTGGAGCCCCTCTGCTCTGGGGCCAGGCTGGGAGAGCTGGGGGTGCTCACCTGGAGAAGAGAAGGATCCAGGGAGAGCTCAGAGCCCCTTCCAGGGCCTAAAGGGGCTCCAGGAGAGCTGGAGAGGGACTGGGGACAAGGCATGGAGGGACAGGACAAGGGGAAATGGCTTCAAACTAAAAAAAAGTGGAGATTTGGGTGGGATATTGGGAAGGAGTTGTTCCCTGTGAGGGTGGAGAGGCCCTGAGGTTGCCCAGAGAAGCTGTGGCTGCCCTGGATCCCTCAAGTGTCCAAGGCCAGGCTGGACAGGGCCTGGAAGCAACCTGGGATGGTGGAAGGTGTAAGGTGTCCCTTGTCCTGTCCCTCCATGCCTTGTCCCCAGTCCCTCTCCAGCTCTCCTGGAGCCCCTTTAGGCCTTGGAAGGGGCCTCTGAGCTCTCCCTGGAGCCTTTTCCAGACTGAGCACCCCCAGCTCTCCCAGCCTGGTCCCAGAGCAGAGGGGCTCCAGCCCTTGGAGCATCTCTGTGGATTCCTCTGGACTCTCCACAGCTCCACGTCCTCCTGCTGCTGGCCCCAGGGCTGGGGCAGCTCTGCAGGTGGGGTCTGACCTGAAGAGGGCAGGGGGTGGGACTGGGTGAGCTTCAGGGCTCCTTCCAACCCAAACCATTCCAGGATTCCACGGTGATTCTATCAATCTTAGATTTAATTTTTTTTTTGACATTTTCTGCTCACTGAGAGGTCCCTTTGCACCATCTCTGAGGTGACCAAAGGAGAGCCCAACCTGCCACACTGGTGAGCTCGAAGAGCAAAAGCATTTGTGTGTCACTCCCCAGTTACAGAGACACCAACATTAATCCTGAATGAACATTTTTTTATCCCATATATTCCACATCTATAGAATGGCCACCTCTTCAAAGAGCTCAGCAGAACACATTTGGTATTTCTGTGTCATTAAGCACTTTGTGAAATGCCTCTGGCAGCAGTGACTGATGCCTTCAGTGCAAAGCCTTTGATTTGGTGTCACTTGGATGAAAATCCCTCAGCATTAACACTCAATATGCAGAAAGTTCAGTGGCATTTAAGAGAACAAATCAGGCCAGTGCAGCCAAGAATTGCCCTGTGAATGCCAGGAATGGCTTAGCCAAGGTTGATACAATCCTAAAGGGATTTTATCCCAAACCTCCACTGTTCTTTTTGCTTTCCCATCCCCAGACAGGAGTGGCTGAGCCCAAGGGACCCTCCCACTGACAATGTTATGGAGCCATCGCTATTTAACAGCAGCTACTGGGAACTTCTGCAGCAAAACAGAGATTTAAATCATTAAACAGAGATTTAAATCAGTTTGGAGCACTCAGGATAAAATATTTCCACGAGGTGTGCATGGGAATGCAGGGAGGAATCCAAAAATTCCCTAGTACACTGTCCCCAAAAAAAGATTCCACCTTTAAAAGGTACCTCCCTGCCCCAACAATATTCATCTTGAAACTTATTTTAAAATTGACTGCAAAGTCATTAATCACTCAAATATAGAATCTCCCACCTTCCACAAGGAGATCTGAAATCCAGTGCAAGTTAATTTGTTGGGGTTTTTTTTTGTGTTTGCTCATTTTCTTCTCTAAACACACCCTGTATTTAAATATTAACCCAAACAACTCCCTCTTATTTCACAGTCCCTATGTGAAATGTCTCAGCCTGTAGTAAGACATCAGAATTCCCCACTTCTAGTACAATTTATACAAAATTACCCACACCATTTCCTATGCAGCTCAATTACTTCGTTTCTAGGTCCTGGCAGATTAAAAGAGTAATTCATACCCATTTTTAAGTTAGCTTACAAAGAAATTCGAGTGGTTTGAAACTTCCAAAGCCAGTTTTCCACACTCATTCTCATCAAAAACTATTTGTGTTTGAGGATGACAGGGAAAACTGAGCTCAGAAAGAAATCAAAACACCAACAACTGAGTCACAAGGAGACACACGAGCTCTGCTGTGCAGCTCTGCTGACTGCAGCATCCAAATGATTTTTCACTTGGAACTCTGAAGGAAAAAAAAAGCCTTCAAGATGTTAAAGAAGGTTCTCTGAGGCCACATTATTTACATTTGATTAAGGAATGTCAGTTCTAGCAATTATACTGTGCACCAGGCCCATCCATGAAACTGTTATTTTTTAATGGACTGCCAGAAAAGGGTTTTGTCTATTTAGAAAGCCTTTCATTAACTGCATTTCATTAGTTTTTAAGATTAATTTCTATGCCTGCATCAGAAGGTGGAAGGAAAAGAAGTGACAGCTGCCCTCTCCATGTGGCTACACCATAAAGCAAAAATGGAAATTCAAAGAGTTTATCTTTTTTTTTGTTTTATTTTAAGTAAATCTGTGACTCAAGATCTCTCTCTCTCAAGACATCTGAGCATCCAAAAAGATTCTTGGATAGGAAGGTGACCAAAATCCACTCACCAAATTGGCCACAGTAATTTCCTTCTGCCACAGCAATGCCAAAAACCCAGAAAGTGGAATTTGATATGTCCATTTTTAATGTCAGCACCCAGTGATGCCCTGAAATGTGATTACACAGGCAGTTCCTGGAGAGCCACGGGGTCACAAGGGAAAAGAACAGGAATTCTGCTTGGGGCACACTGGGAAAGCCTCAGCATGTGAATAAAAGAAGAGGAATTTCAATTCCTGCCTAATATAATTAAGCACAGGCAGATGAAACTCTGCTTCTCCCTCCACCTGCATATTTTAAACAAGGATTTTAAGCTTCTCCCCATCAGCAGGGAGGGTCAGAAGGCTCCAAATCTTACACTCTGGTTCTCAGCTTTTTCAAGAATGGGCTGGGAAAATAAAAAGCAATTCCAGCCATTGAGAAAGCTTTAAATTGTTGGGGCTTTTTTTATTATTTACAGACTACTAGCAATTAATTTAAAGGCACCAGATAAAGGAGAAAAGAGGCATTTTCTAACTTTAAAGTATATAAACAGCTTCATCAGAACCCAATCTTTTAGGTACATAAACAGCTTCATCGGAAGCCATTCTGCAAGTTACATAAAGAATCCTATTATGCCAAATTAATTCAATCTAACTAATTAGAGAGCAGGAAGTTCTTTCAATTATTTTATGTGCTGTCTGAGAAACACACTTGAATACGAGAGCAGATTTCATTAATTGCGGTTCATTATTCTCCAGATTAGTTACTAAACTTGCAGCAGAAGGTCAAAGACAGCAATTTTGTTCACTGCCACCACCTTGACTGGGATGTCTCTGCCTTTTTTTTTGTTTTTGAAGCACAAGGACCCACTCCAAACAAGGGGAGATCACTTTGTAAAGGTAATTTTGGGTGGGCTCGCCCACTTTAATGTTGATGCCGCTCCAAGCAATGGGCAGGACTGAAATAAAAAGCTGCTAAAATAATTTTAAAAGTGTATTTTAATAATCACTGATCAGGACTGATCTCCTTTTTTACCAGCACGGGATCAGAGATCTGGTACCACACTCACTTGGAATAGTCATGGTGAACTTAACTCCAAACCTGGAAAAAGGTTCAGTCCTGTTCCTTGGAAATCTGCTTTTCATGGAATCATGGAATATCTTGAGCTGGCAGGGACCCATAAGGATCACTCAGTGCAAGCCCTGGCCCTGCACAGAGACCCCAACAATCCCACCCTGAGAGAGCTGTCCAAACCCTCCTGGAGCTCTGGCAGCCTTGGGAATGTCACCATTCCCTGCGGAGCTGTTCCAGTGCCCGAACACCCTCTGGGGGAAGAACCATTTCCCAAAATCCAACCTGAATCTCCCCATATCTCAGGTCCCAGCCCAGGAAAGGATGATTCAGATCCTCCCATGCCCTTTGTCATTTCAATTCCTGAACCTTGCTCTCCCAAATTGTTCTTTACAGCAACAAAACTCCAGCAGTTCCCAGTTAAGGGTCAGATTCCTTTGCAATTAGAGCCAAGAAAGTCCTTTAGGCTTTGCCTCTCCCTTACAGGATTTTCTCCCACCTTGCACATTCATTTATGTCCCCTGCCACTGTGCACTGAAATTTCCTTCTCCCACAGCCTTGGAGGTGCTGTTCTGTATTCCCTGAGGCTGAGAAAGATCTCAGAAAAATTATCAGAGCTCAATTTTGGTGTCCCCTCCGTGGCGCAGTTTCTCCAGCTCCACAGGAGTTCCTGACTGCCTGGAGTGACCCCCTGAGCCCCCCATGTCCCCCTGTGTCCCTCAGCCATCCATCACCACCCCCAGCTCAACTCCCATGCCCACATTTGCATCCTCAGGCCATTAGAAAGAGGCAGCACTGGAAATTATGGATGGGATGGGATGGGATGGGATGGGATATTGATGATCTTCAAAAGCCAGATTTGCTGTAAAGGCACCTCTTCATTTTTGTGCTGCACGGAAGAAGCTGGAGCTGATTTTGGGGCAATTCCTTCTGTTTTGTTTTTTTTCTGTCTTCTGTGTATCTTTCCTTAGGGTGGGATTAGGAAAAGGTTTTTTCCCCAGAGGGTGTTGGGGACACTGGAAGAGCTCCCCAGGGAATGGTGACATTCCCAAAGCTGCCAGAGCTCCAGGAATGTTTGGACAGGATGGGACTTTTGGGGTGTCTGTACAGGGCCAGGGCTTGGATCAATGATCCCTGTGGATCTCTCCACCTCAGGAAATTCCACAATTCCCTGGGATTGCTGACAGCAGTGAAAAAGCCCCATTTCCCTATGGATAAAGCTGCAAGGAATTTGTAAAACCTCTTAAGCCATGGAGGTGCACTTGCAATGCAGCTGATTTGTTCCATTGCAAAACTTGAAAGTAGAGAAAAAATCCAACATTTCATTACATTACACAGACCCACTGGTCATGGAAACCCTGAGCTGCTCTCCAGTGCAAGCACTGAAGCACCACCCTACTCCTCTTATTTTTTTTAAATAACAAAGCATTAATAGCATTTTCCCTCCTATTAAAAATTGCTGAGATCATGACCTGGTTGACTTTCCATAGTAATCCATAACATAAACTAAAATCTCATTAAAGAGATGTCTCTGTAGTTTAAAAGTTGATTTCAAGACAAATCATCCAGGACTGATCTTGAACAGGAAAGGAGTGGGAACAGGTGGTTAGACTAGAGGCAGGAAATTAGGCCTCGTTTCTCCTCTCAGCTCTCACTGATTCACTGAGGATTCAAGAAGGTGTGAAAGGCTCTCACTGCAATTGTAAGAGCACCTATTTGCATCTTTCCATACCCAAATACCTTTAAAGAAAGTCACCCCCTTCATTTTAATTCTCTACAGTTCATAGATGAGGGAGTTTGTACAATTCCAGCCTCAGCACCAAGCAAAAGGTGAGATTAAAATGTAAAATGAATCCCCAATCAAGCTAAGAGTATTTTAAAACTGCCTTGTTCTTATTTGTGCCAGAAATTTCTTTTAAAAATATTTAAGTGTTAGTACATTTATTTTTGCTCTATTTAATATTTTACAGTACTTCTATTATGCCAAAACAACTTCCTGGGATGTTCTTGTAACAGCAGGTTTAGTTGTAGCAAACAAAATATCTGGATTCATCCACAAAAAAAAAAAAAAGAGTTGTTCAGGGATTTTAGAGTTTGTTTGGAGGAAGATATTCTTGAAAATGTTTGCCTGCATGGCAAGAGGTGAAGAAAAGTCTGAGTTAGTAAGTGATGAGCTTCCAGAACTCCAGGCAGAGAAGAGGGTGAGAGCAGAGCCAGAATGGAATCCCAAAACCTTTCCCACCAGATCTGGCTCCAGATTCATCTTCAAAACTGTTTGTTAAACCTTCAACATTTACTCTAGAGGGAAATATTCCTTTATAAATAAATATTCCTCAAAAATAAAGGAGATTACATGATTTAGAATGGGATTCTCTATTTCATCTGGCGTTTTTTTAAAGACAGAAGTGTTTTTCCAGTCAGCCTGACTGTGCATCAACCTCTGCTCAGAGCACAGGAGCCACATCTGGAGCAGGTGGGAGCTCTGCAGCACAACACCCAAAAGGGAAAAAAGGAAATCAAATGCTTCCCTGACATGTGGAAGAGATAAGAATGAACAAAACAACTGCCCCAAGTACACAGGGAAAGATGGTAAAAGGTGACACAAGCTGGGATGAGGGGTGGGGATTTGAAATAAGGAATTAAAAATAGAATTACATTTTCCTCCTGGCAATACACAAACAACAAGTGCCCTTCATAAATTTTACCATTGTTGCTGTGAGTGGGAGGCCCATAAATCACCCTGGGAGTGGAGCTGGCACTTGGAAAAAGCCAAGTGGGTTGAGTGTGTGTCAGTAAGTTCCAGCAGCTCCACTAACCCTGGACAGGATGGAGGGGAAATGGATCAAAAGCTTGGTTTGCTCTGCACCAACTTTTCTAAAACATCTCTCTGCCAGCAAGCCCAGCAGCACTCACTCACCAATACTGGATTTTGTGGGTGATTTGATGCCTTACCTGCTGTGCAAGGGGAGAGCTCTGCCTGCCCTTCTTCTCATCTCTAACAGGGAACAGGGACTTCAGCAGCTTTGGCATCTGAGGCACGAAGGACTTGACAGGATTCAGGTAGGAAGCAGCCAGGCTACCAATACCTGTTGGAAAAACAAAATATTCAAACATGAAAAGAATTATTCTTTGGAGAAAGGGAAAAAAAAACAAACCTCCAAAGCTGACCCAAAACCTTCTATAAACATTTTTTAAAAAAAGGAAGCTTTAACTTTTAAAACTTCTTTTCTAAGATGACTTCTGTAGTCAAAGAATTAGCCAAGGGAAAGCACTCTCTGACTTTTAGTGACACTCAGGAGCTGTGACTTTATTGAGCAGTGACTTTATCCCACATTTAGGAAGTTCCCTGAGCTGTACCTGGATCAGGGGAGTTTTGTGAGTTAAAGAAGAGCCCTACCTGGATCAGGGGAGTTTTGTGAGTTAAGGAAGAGCCTTACCTGGTTCAGGGGAGTTTTGTGAGTTAAAGAAGAGCCTTACCTGGATCAGGGGAGTTTTGTGAGCTGAAGAAGAGCCCTTACCTGGTTCAGGGGAGTTTTGTGAGTTAAAGAAGAGCCTTACCTGGATCAGGGGAGTTTTGTGAGCTGAAGAAGAGCCCTTACCTGGTTCAGGGGAGTTTTGTGAGTTAAAGAAGAGCCTTACCTGGATCAGGGGAGTTTTGTGAGCTGAAGAAGAGCCCTTACCTGGTTCAGGGGAGTTTTGTGAGTTAAAGAAGAGCCTTACCTGGATCAGGGGAGTTTTGTGAGCTGGAGAAGAGCCTTACCTGGATCAGGGGAGTTTTGTGAGTTAAGGAAGAGCCTTACCTGGATCAGGGGAGTTTTGTGAGTTAAGGAAGAGCCTTACCTGGATCAGGGGAGTTTTCTGAGTTAAAGAAGAGCCATACCTGGATCAGGGGAGTTTTGTGAGTTAAAGAAGAGCCTTACCTGGTTCAGGGGAGTTTTGTGAGTTAAGGAAGAGCCCTTACCTGGATCAGGGGAGTTTTGTGAGTTAAAGAAGAGCCTTACCTGGATCAGGGGAGTTTTGTGAGTTAAGGAAGAGTCTTACCTGGATCAGGGGAGTTTTGTGAGTTGAAGAAGAGCCTTACCTGGTTCAGGGGAGTTTTCTGAGTTAAGGAAGAGCCTTACCTGGTTCAGGGGAGTTTTGTGAGTTGAAGAAGAGCCTTACCTGGATCAGGGGAGTTTTGTGAGTTAAAGAAGAGCCTTACCTGGATCAGGGGAGTTTTGTGAGTTGAAGAAGAGCCTTACCTGGATCAGGGGAGTGGTTCTGCTGCCCAGAGCCTGGCAGGGAGCTACGAGATGGACTAATGCCTCTACTGGAGTTTGTGGCACCTTGGGACACATCTTGCTGACTCTCCCACCGACCCTAGAGGGGAAAAAAAAAAAAGGTTTTTTTCCAAGTTAGTACAACAGCAGGAGCACAGCAATCCTGACACAGCCTGCACAGCCCCTCTGCCAAGCCCAGAGTGCCAGAGCTGAGGAAAGACCCTTCCCCAGAGCTGTTTTAGTTGGCAGACCCAGCCCTGCAAAGATGAGCACCCTCAGCATAAAGGCACAGAAAAGGTTTATTTCTAGACCTCACAGCTGTAATATTTCACTCACTTATGCTGCTGTGTTGTGGAAGCTGAGTATGTTACAACCAGGTGAAAATAATATGGTGCTGTCTGCCCAAAATTCCTGAATATTTTGTGTAACTACTCAGGAGAAGTGGAAGCAGTGCCAGGAAAAAGGGTGAGGACAGAGCTTTAAACAAGACAAGAAATACAAGACCTAAAGGCAGGATATTTGTGCCTGGAGTCAGAGAAAGGAGGAATTAAACACATCAACAGGAAGCAACTGTGGCACTGCAAAGTTTTCTGGCAAAGAGAAAGCTGGAATATCCCAGCTGTGGATAGCAGGACAAAAAAGATGAGGACAGGTTAGGGTTAAGACATGGGTTTTGAAGATTATTTTCAGCCCTACAAGAGCCTGATGCAGATGAGGAAGAAACAGTGACAGAGAAAAGAGCAGCTCCTTTGCCTTCCCAGATCCCAGGGCTCTCTGGTTGGGTTTTCCCTGGATCCCACACACCAGGGGTGATTTCTCTTGCTTTTACAAAGGTCCACTGTGGTTTTGGAACTTTCCTCTCAAACTCACAGCCAGACACTGGCTCAGTGACAAAGCCTCTTGGCTAACAGAGAGAAACTCCAGGCCACTGTTTCACAGCAGCATGTGTGTGTGAAGAATCTGTGTGTCCAAATCCATTTTTTATTAATTCTTCTATCTTGCTAGGCAAAATAATTTATAAATTTGTCTGCAATGATTACTCCAAGTGACTGTCCAGGGTGTGGCCCTGCTGGAAGTGAAACCAGAATTCCACAGGGTTGTCCTGAAAACACCTGAGGGAGGCACACATGCAAAATCAAACTGCCAAAGCAGCGCCTTCTCCTTCACCTAATTTAGAGGAGAGGAAGGCAACTCAATACCCATTTATGAGCCTATGGGTCAAAAAAGTCCAGGCTCAGACTCTTCAAGAAGTCTCAGGGTCTTGTGGGAAAGCGTTGTCCTGTTCAGGTGGCAAAATGTTCTCAGGATGAGCGTGCAAAGCTTCACCTTTCCACAATCAGGGGTTGCAAGGACAGGATGGTATAGCCAAAAAAAAACCTCTGAAGTCTAATCCCTGATAAAAACTGAAGTCCAATCCCATTTAATTTTCTGGTGAAGAGTTGTGCTATGGTTAGTGCAAAATCTGATTTTATTGTACACCTGAATTTTGCTTGTGTTTTGAAAGACGTAACAGGAAGAGAAATACTTTCACAGTAAAAAGGTGCAGGAGTTATAAGGGATGGAAGGACCTGCTGCATCCTAGACCATAAGTTTAATGTATTTTTTCCTGGAGGAAGAGGGGGAAAATGTGGTTTTTCAAGTAGCTCCCCACTGCTGGATGCAAGGAATTAATCTGACCTTGAACATAAAAATAATGACAGGCAGCCAAACTAATCTTAACTGGAACCTGAAGTCATGAATGTTTCACAAATAATAAATAAGCCAGGATAGGAGGAATAGATTTCTCCACTGGGTTGAAGGTCATGGTGAGCAGCCCAGGGCAAGAATCATTTCCATTTGGATCTATAAGTCAGTCCCAGGGAAGCTGCTCCTGCTTTGAATAGCCAAGTAACCTCACTTGGGCAGAGCAGGACCTGTCCTCAGCCCTCCTGCTCCAGGTACAGCCAGTGCTGCACCTGGGAAGACAAATTTGGGATAACTGATGGGTGTCTGAGGTCACTGAGGCACCCTAAAAGTGAAGCTGATGGAGGCCAGGCTGGGAGCAGCAGCGGTTTGTAAAGCTGCTGGTTTTGAGGACTTTGGTGTTTAAACCCTTCTTGGAAGCTTCCTGCTCTGCCCCTGCCTTGAGCCTCCAATTCCAGCATCATCTTTGACCTGCAACTCGTTTATTTCTTACACACATCCAAGAGTCGTGTCTGAGGCTGGAAAACTCCACAAAATGCTTCTTTCCTATTCCTCATCCCCAAAATCTTATTTTTTTGGGCTTTCGTGTTTCTATCAGTGCAGATTTCTCTCAGGTTGCCTTATCATGTGCAGAGATTAATAAAAAAATAGAAGACTCAAACCAAATAGCACAAGAATCAAACTAATCTTGAAATACTGGTTTTGTTTCCTCCTGGCCTAGTCTGTCATCACCCTGGTTGATGTTGGCACTGATTAGGAAAAAGAGCTATGGAAGAGTGAAAAGCATCTGAAAGCTTCGTTTCTGGAGAATATAAAGCTTGATTAGTGATCCTTTTGGATCTTGGGATAGTGATGCACTTAAAAAGACAAATGGATCAAAATGCCACATCTTGAACCAAGCCCAAGTGCTTCTGGAGGCCACAGAAAAAGAAGAAACAGAAAGAATATTACAAATACTCAAGAGTATTGTAGCTTACTAGAACAGGGACTCAGTGCAGGTAAAGAGCAACTAAATAATTTTCTGAGTCATGACCTGTGTAGTCAGAAGTGCCCTTCACTGACTGTTCCAAGAGTACAATGCTTTCAAGCAATATCTTGACTTTCTAGCCCTGTTTGGGGAATGCTGAAAAACAGAGTAGGTAAGAACCAGCAGAACCCTTTCAGAATATTCATCCTGCACAGAAAGAATGGCAGCATTTGGTGACTTTTTCTGTAGGAAAAGGCTTTTTTATGTAGGATCTTCCAGAAATTTTGCTTCAGCCTTGATACTATAGATGACCACATTTTCTATGTCATTTTAAGTATTTTGTCAGGAGAAATAAAATTAAGGTCCTGAGAACAGGAATGAGAAAAGAAAAAAGAAAAAATTGTGTGGTTGTTTACTTAAGGCATGTTGGGTTTTTGAACTACATTTGCTTTGGAGAGAGTGCAGAGATCAGTTTTAGCCTGAAGGTCAGATTTGGGACCCTCAACTCTGAGATGACAACAACCATCAAAATTGGGTTAATCAGGGCAACAGGTGGAGAAACGTTTGGAAAAGAAAATACTGGAGACAACTGAAGTGTCAGCTACTCAGCAGAGGGAAAAGGTAATTCATGAATGATTTTACTATGCTGGATTGAAAGATAGCCCATGTCAATCTCACTAAAATAAAAATAAAAATGATTATAAACTATATTAACTCGATGAAGTTTCCAGGTTTCCCATCTGGACATCATCCAGCACTCTCCTGTGCTGCTTTGTGTATGCACCACTAAAAGTTTTAAGTCTATTCTTATTATTTTTTAAGTGCTGTGAATCTCTTCTCTCTCAACAAGGGTGGTGAGAGAAAGAGAGGAAGCTTATAAATCATTTGCCCAGAGGAGTCATCATTTCATGAATATATTTGCTCTCTGCCAAGGGACCAAAGAGAGGTCAAGTGATTTAATTTAACAAATCCAAGTAGCCACCAGAAGAATGCACGTCCCTTGACGTGTTTTAATGCTGTTTATAAAGTGGTTTATTTTTATAAAACCTTCTCCTTCTTCTCCTCTGCCTTCCCTTCTTCCACACATCCTCTCCATGAGAAACCCCAGGGGATTTATTTCATGCACAAAATCTTTAGGGCAGGTAGGGATGATCACTACCTAAGTCATCTGGAGGCTTTACCTGACAAATCTTTCCTTGAAGTTGACAGACCATTAAAATGCAGCCACTGGGTAAGAGAAATGAATAATTCTTGTGTTTTATTATTTCAGCAGTTCAGAAAAGGCTTAGGAAAAGGTGACCATGGAGCACTGGAACACAAGCAAACAGCTGGGACACACAGCTGGGACAAAAGGCACTTGTTCTCATGAACAGCAGGATTATTCAAGTTCAATTTACACAGTGTCAATTTGCTGAAAAAAAAACCTCTGGTTCCCAGAAAAACCTGAAGGTTTAATGGCACCATCTTGTCTTACTTGGAGTTTGAGGTACACATACTGGGCCTTTGGGAAAGAAGGACAAATGTCCAAGACAAAATGGTTCTTGTCAGAGGTGTTGCAAGAGCAACTTGTGATATTTTTCATCAATATGTGATTTGGTCTGATCTGTAAAACACCTCAGAGGTGCCTTCCATTCATTGTGCCTCTGATTCATCCTGTTTAGTCAACTCAGTTTTTAAATTCTGAATTAAACTGAATTAAATTTCCAACAAAAGCCCCCTTGAACATGAGAATTCACTCCGAGTATTTGATATAAAGACTAAGATACTCAATACCCCTGCATCACTTGATGTGCAAGGAGAAATCAAACTCATCTCACTCTCCCCACATCTGCAGTGATAACAGGAGTAAAAATTGCCTTCTTCTCATTTAAGCAAGCAGACAGAACCCAGAGGTTCAGGTCAGTCCTGCTGACAATATGAAAGTCCATAAAACTCTTCTGAAGTAAATTCAGGAATTAAAAATTCCCAGGAATGCAGAGCTCAGTGTGAGTTGTCCTGCTCCCTGGAATCCCTCTGTGCTCTCAGCACACTGGGATACTCTTTAAGGTGTTTTTTTCCCAAAATGTGCCAATCCCACACCTCTGCTCCAGTCCTGGAGAAGGACTTTTCCAGCTCTTCAGGAGGATGTGACCACCCATCCGTGTTTTTACTGCCAAAGTCTGCAAGATGAATCCATGCCTCAATTCTTGAAATTCCTGAGCTGCCTGCTGTAGTTGCATTGACACCATCTTTAATTCTTATTTCAACTATATTCTTGTTTAATCCTTTTTTTTTTTTTTTTTTTAACAGGGGAATGAGCCTTGGCTCTTCTGAGTGATGGAGAATGGAGCAAATCCCAAATTTTACCAGCATGGATGGTGCTTGACATAAGAGGAATGAGACTCAGGAGCCCTTTCCACAAAGCTAAAAATCCATGGTAAAGGCAGCAGGGACGCAAGGAACAACAATTAGAGAGAGAAATAAAGAAATGGAATAAAAGTTAAGGAAAGGAATATCCTGGAACGTGCAAAGGGCTTCCATCAATATTCTGCACCCAGTTCATGTGTTGTCACTGTCTTGCGACTGCTTTTGCCTGTGGTACATTAAATCACTTGTTTGGGATTGGCTTATTATCATAAACAACACCCAGTTCCTGGTAAAATGGCAATAAAATAACAATCCATGACTGCTGGAGAAGACTTCTTTGCCCCCAAATTTCTCACCAAGGGGCAAGGACATCCAGCTTAACCAAAACTATGCCTGTCAAGCTCTTCTCAGGTCCTTTATGCTAAATTGGCCAGGACTGATCTCACCAGTGAGCTCTGTGATGTCCAGGTGCTATAAGGACATTTAAGGATTTGTTAAATATTTCACTGGGATTACAAAAGCTTTTGCTCATCTTCTAATTGAAACTGGATCATGGCATGACAGAATAGTTTGGGTTTGGAGGGTTTAAAGATCACCAAATTTAAATTCCACTTTCTGCCATGGGCAGGGACACTTCCACTAAGCCAGGCTGTGCCGAGCCCCGTCCAACGTGGCCTGGAACCAGAGATCCCTTCCACACCAGGAATTCCCAGCTGGGGAGGTCCCATCTCCATGTCCTGAGGAACAAGTGCCTTGGGTTGAAGCTCACTGCAAGCAAGGGGAGCAGCTCCACCACCTCAGCTCCACATTCCTGCAGCACAGAGTCTCTGGCAGCAACTACAGCCATGGCCAAGAGCTGCAAAACCTCATGCAAACCACTGCCAAAAATTCCAGCTAACCAAAGCTTGGGTCATTCCTCTGAGAGCACTACCACAAAATTAAGAAAAAAGCATGTTTTCCATTGGCCCACTGATTATTTTAAAGTCATTTGTTCACAGAAATCAAGAGCTGCTCACACTGAACTATAAAAGCCATAAAGGCTGAGCAAGATTTGAGAGAAAGTCTCAATGTTTATCTCATCTCCAGGCTAATATTCACTGGCAGATATTTAGATATTTGCTTGCTTTCATGTCTGGTTTTTTCAGCTGAGAGGGAGTTATTTCTGAAATTACTTCACCCTGTCCAAAAATCTGTGAGAGATGGCACTGAACAGCTCCAGCTCTTTAAGAACCCATCAGATGCACCCAAGGAGAAAAGTTCTCTGCTTTGTACCAGTTCACACTGCATTAATGACAGCATTTCAATGGAAAAACTCGTTTGCTCTGTGCTATGCAAATGAGGCACCACCAGCAGCATCTTCAAAGCAGGAAATAAAAGCGTGTGAGTGAGCAAAATCAACTTTATAGTGAGATAAAATTATTATCCCACTCATTAGGTGGACCTAATGCATTACCTCTGCTGGGACCTTTGGACTCTGAAACATGCAATGAGAGAAATCATTGAGGGGAAGGGAGGAGAAAAACAGAAATCATTAAGAATCCTAATCTTTAATTTTTGCTTTAAAAGCCTTACAGTATTGAAACACCCCACAGTTCTCTCCAAATAGAAGTTGCTACAAACACTTTATCACCTGCACATATTTTAGCATTCTCTCCATGGATCAGATGTAGCAGATTTAGCAACCAATGCTGGAGCACTACATCAAAATTCTATTATTCTGTGCAACTGCATTATGCATTAAAATGCCTTGTCACCACCAGATTCTCCCCCTCAAAATGACTCCACACTTGCTGGGCAGAATATCTATCAGGAGGAGATCCTTCAGTTGATCTAGGATTTGGAAAATAAGCTTAAATTTAATTTTTCACCTTTTAAAGGAATGCTTTGGGTCTACAATGGTGTTTTTAAGGAGTGAAATGGGCTGGATTACCACCCACCACAAGATGAGGACCACTGGGAGGTCAGGGACTTTCTTCACAGCCTTTATTCTGTCTAGAGCTGGACTTGAACATAGGGACCCAAACCTCTTCCTTTCTCCCAGAATTTTTTCCTCCACCCAGGTGAAAGCTCTGGAAGAGCTCTAAAGCTGGAAAATGCTCCTGAGCATCCCACAGGGGCTGGGACAAGAGCTGGGAACTTCCCCAGAGAGGCCCAGAGCAGCACATCCAAACCTATTTCTGTCCCAAGGATCCAGGAGCACATGGGGGTGGCCCATTTTTCACAGATATTTCCTTTTTATGCTCCTAATCACTGGTAGAGTAGAGAAATTTCCTTTTTTCCCCAGTTTTCCCAGGAGATCTGCAGATACTCACCCTGTTACTGCTCAGGTTATAAGGGGGGGCTAAATCCTGGCGGCTTGCAGAAAGCTGGAAGAGTTAAAAGAAGCAGAATTATTTCTTAACAAGAACTTCCAAAAATTCATAACTATGCCTCTTGACTAGTAAGGCTGAAAAGAAACAGTTTTGTGGTTAAAGCAGAAACAAAATCCAAGAAATTAAAGGTGAAAATTTAATTCTTGACCTGGGAGGAGCCAGAATTTGTCATTAGTTTGATAATCAGTTCTATCAAATAATTTCTTTCCAAATTTTGGGTAGAAGAAGTCTCATTTTTATGCACAACACTGGTACAAAGCTTAAGTTCACCTTATACTTGTAACTTGTTTTCACATCTTCTAAAGAAAAAGAGAAAAAAGAAAACCCTTCAACTTGGAAAGGAAATGAAAAATATCCATTGTTCAGGGAAAAAAAAACCCGAACAGCACAGAGGGGTCAAAAAGAAGGAAATTCATTGCTCTATTCCATGACTCCAGGACCTGAGAATGAAGAGTGGAGCTGCTGGAGATGCCAGCAGGGAGAACTCACCCGGTTCACGTTGGGGGAGCTCAGGCTCCTGCGGTAGAGTTTTCCTTTTCCCATCAGCTGTTCCTTTACAGCAACTTCCTGGCAGTCACAGAGAGCAAAATGGAGAAAATAAATGTATTTGGCAAGAATTAAAGCTCTGATCATCCCAGGATAGCTTTGTCTATACAAGTAAAATGTTTCTGAGCTGCCTTGTGGCACAGGCTGCTGTCTGTAAAGTTTACACGGCTAAAATTATGAATGGATAAATTTTAACATCTGGTATTTTGCTGATTGGCACGTGTAGGATTTTGCAGTCTTGATTCTAGGAGATGACAGAGATGCAAAGACTGAGACTCTCTTTCCTAGCTGTGCTCCTATTTTAATCCTTTAAACTAATTATAAATGACAGGGAACTTGCTTTCAATATTTAAAGTGCATCACACTTCCCTGTGAATTTATAGTGGGCAGGCACAAGCTCCAGCTTGTTTTGCATAACTTTTCTCTTTGTGCTTGCATAATTTATATCCAGGAGAACAATTTTCAACAAATGTTTTTCTCTCCTGTATTTTTCCTGGTAAACAGATCAAGTTATAGTACTTAAAATTAACCCAATCAATGTCTTTTTTTTTATTGGCAGGATGGCTTTGGTGAATTCAAAGTAGAATGTGGGCAAAATGACAAAAAATCTACTGGCAACTGCAGAAACTATTGGTAGAGCTTCAGAAAGCAAAAGCTTGTCACAGACATGTTTTATGAAAAATCCTTTCCTTAGGATTTTTTCTCCTGAGAAGCTGAGAGGCCTCAGGACAGGAACAAAATGTAACCAATGGTTATCTGCTGCTGTGGAATGCAACAGGTGCAGCTGGGATTGGTCTCATGTGGTTGTTTCTAATTAATGGCCAATCACAGCTGTCTGGACTGTCTCGGTCAGTCACAAGCCTTTGTTATCATTCTTTCTTTTTCTATTCTTAGTCAGCCTTCTGATGAAATCCTTTCTTCTATTCTTTTAGTATAGTTTTAATAGAATATATATCATAAAATAATAAATCAGCCTTCTGAAACATGGAGTCAACATTCTCATCTCTTCCCTCATCCTGGGACCCCTGTGAACACCACCACAAAAGCTAAGGCCGCACAACTCCTTTTCCTGAACCAGAATTGGCAACGAACAACCTTAAAACCAAACCAAGCCCCCCAGAACTGAGCCCTGAGCAGGGAACTCCAGCCCCATCCATGCTGGAGCTGCGTGAGGACATCTCTGCTCCCCTGCATCTTTGCCACAGGCCCACTTTGGGAGGCTGAGGTGTGCACTGGGGTATTTTTGGGGGTTGCTGGGTATTCTGTGTGTGCTCAGGAGGGTGTTTGGATGGCACACAGTGTTCTCAGCACTCCCTGCTGCAGCCAGACCTGGCGCAGCCGGTCCAGGGTGAGGATGTTCTCCACGGCCAGGACGCTCCGCAGGTATTTCTCAATGTAGGCTTCAGAGTCAGCTGAAGCTGCATCTTCCACGTTTGCTGCCATCCTGGCCAGTGCCTCCCTCTCCTCAGCCCCCTGAGCATCCTGGGGAGGCAAAAAGAGAGGGCAGAACTTGAAAATAAAACCAAAATCTCCCACGTCACTCCCAGAGAAAATGCATTTTTAAACCACACGGCACCAGCTCAGTACTGTTTGTCCTTAAGCTCAGAGGCAGATGAGAATCATGAGAATAGTTTAGGTTGGAAGAAACCTTAAAACTCATCTCATTCCACCCCCTGCCATGGCCAGGGACACTTTCCACCATCCCAGGTTGCTCCAAGCCCTGTCCAACCTGGCCTTGGACACTTCCATGGATGGGGAGTCCAGAACCTCTCTGGGCAATCACTGCCTCACCACCCTTGGAGAAAAGGATTTCTTCCTAAAATCTATTCTAGATTTCTTCCTAATATCTATTCTAAATTTCTTCGTAAATATCTACTCCAAATTTCTTCCTAATACCCAATTTAAGATTCTGATCCAAATAAACACCTTGTGCCATGCAACCTGCACAGGTGCTCCTGCCACTGTCACAGACATCTCAAGCTGTACGTGGTTATTGTTTTGAGGCTTTTTGGGCTCTTTCTGAGAGTCTCACAGCAAGACATTGCCATTAATTAGCAAAAGGGCTGCATTCAGATATTTCATAATTAAAAAGTGCTTCAGCACATTTGGGGCGTTATCTAACCTGAGAGGAAAACAAAATTTCAAGTGAGCTGCAAGAAGCAAAAAAAATAGAACATTGCTTGAGAAGCATTTCAACACAGAGTGCAAAATGCAGCAGAACATGAAAGAGCCAGGCAGCAATCAGAGTTTTGGCTCTTCATGTGTTAATGTTTTCACAAGTGCCCTGATAGAGCATCTCTTTGGAAAGAAAGGATTAGCATCTAACTGGGAATATGCTCAGGAATCAAGAGTTGCATAAAGACATTACTGAGAAAAAGCCACTTTGTTATTTTTTTCCATAGATTCTCGTGCTCCCTGCAGCAGGCACTTCACCTGCCCATTTTTCCTCCCTCTTTCCCCCCCCCCATCTCTCTTCAAACTGCCTCTTCAAGGACCTGAGCAAATAGATGCTCACTCAACAAAATACACAGTGACACCTGATGAGACAGAGGCTGCTGCTAAGTCACAGCATGCAAAGGAACAGGCTCCATCTTTTACAAACCGCAGTTTATGCTGGCAGCAGCGAGAGCCAGCACGCTCAAAATGAGGGGGGAAAGCACAAAATTGGAGGCTCTTGGCCAATTTGAGACACTCTGGTTACTTCCTCACCTCTGGAATGTTTGAGACTATCTCAAAAGTGACGCCACAGCCAGGGATGGAACTTCGGGGGGACATTCTCCGGAGGAAACTCTGTGCAAAACCCTGTGGGGAGGAAACACAAGGAAAACGTGGATTGACAGCTTCCAGCTGAAATAAATATGAGGAAAGTGTGGATTAACAGATTCCAGCTGTGGATTAACAGATTCCAGCTGAAATAAATACAGTTCACAATGAAAGAAGCCCAAACTCCAAAGTCTAACCAATAAATATGTAAGAGCCAAAGATTTCAAACTGGAAAAAAATCATTTGCTTGCTTATTGTGGATACAGAGAAGGAGTCACTTCCTTCCTTGCAAGGTGACTGTTTCACCAAGCATCAGCTGCTTTTAGAGGTGCTTTTTTTTTTCTTGACAGAGCCCTAGGTGACTTGTCTTGAATATTGACAAGTACAGACATTAAATTCTTGACCAAAGAGATCGTTATGAAGAATGATTTAAGGGGCATGGTCATTGTTTATGCTGACTTGGCGCCTTGCAGGGTTAAGAACTGGACTGTTGAATTAATGCAGAGATGAGTCATTCAAAGATGCTGCTGAGACAAACTCCCAGGAAAGGTTATTGACGGGGGTTTTCAGAAAAACAGGAAGAAAGCCAAAGATTCTGTGTCGGATGAAAGTAAAAAAACGGCACTGACTAAATCTGTAGAAAACAGAATTGATGAAGACTTCACCCGGTTGTGATTATTGGCACATTCAATTGATCTGTTCAATACAGTCTCCCATTCCATATGACAAAAAATTCACTGCTCTTCCCTTGCTGAGAAAAAGCTTCTGCCTGCTGGAAGCACCAAGAACTGGGGTTCTACTTCCAGCTCTGGGAGTTCCCTTCAGGGTTTCTGGGTGTGACCACACCTATTCCCTTTGCTCTTGCTTCAGTTTTTAACTACAGATGTGCAACCAGAATAACAATCCAGGCTTTCTGCTTTGTCATTATCACTGCCAGGGGAGGCTGGATTCTCAGACAGTGCTGAACAAACTCTTCCTTCCCCATCATTCTCAGAATTTATATTATTTTCAGGGCATGATGCTGCAAATGGAATGACAACTTCACTGCCTGCCATTTATCAAACACCCTGCTCTCACCTACACATTATTGCAAGAGCATCAGCTGGAAAACATAAAGGACCAAGAGTGATTAACTCTGGTGAATTAACACAAGGGATCTCTCCTTCAACTATTCCTAGGTGATACCTGGAGGTGTAAATACAAGTGGTTAGCAGCAATGTGTGGACTTAATACAGAGCTAGGGAAACAGAGAAGTTCCTTTATGCAAAATACAAACTCTTGAGCTCACAAGAAATTAACTCTTCTTCTTTTTCCAGTGAGAAAGCCCTTAGTGGTTAAGAGAAAAACTAATTCCTCATATTTAGATGCCTTAAAAAAACAAGCTGTGTCATCATCCACAACACAAGGGATACCAGGAAAACAACTTGGCAGCTCAAAGCCCCACTGGACACCGCTGATCCGGCGCTTCCACGCGGGCTGAGATGAGGGGAGAGAGGAGGGAATGTGAGTCCTGGGAAGTGGGAAGGGCTGCAGGAGCTGTACCTGTCTGCCATAGACGTTGACACAGATGCGCTTGCGCAGCACCAGCTGCATCTCTGCAGGGTGGCTGAGCTGGACAGTGGCTCTGACAATCAGGTAAACTCTCTCCTCCGCCGCCGTCCCCTTGCTGAGCTGGATGCAGTCGTGGACCGTGGAGTCCCATGAGGCTTCTGCTTTCACCTGCAAAAGTGGGGGGGAGAAAGAAAATAAATGTATCCTCTAATAAGCATAATTAGGTGTATAATTAACTGTAATTAATTAAGCATAATTAGCAAAAATACATAATACATAAATTTTGAGAGTCGGCTTCTCCGTTTCTCTCCCTGTGAAGAAAAAATCCCTGCACTTTAGAAGAGGCCATTTAAAAATCAAGATCAGTTTGCCAAATGAAGATGTTGGGATTAAAATGCCAACTTGCTCAAACTCTGGAACATTTCCTCTTGAAAAAAGATCTTTGAATATCCAGGATCATTGCAAATAAATTATAAAATATGCAGAAGTGCAGGACCATTTGGCCTAATTTATTAAGATAAACCAGAGAGCAACAGAGATTGCAGTGGAAATCTTCCATCACACCACAAAAATTCTCCAGTCTGTATTTGAGAAATAACTTTGCTGAAGCCTTTCTAGCAATACAGCAAAAGCTGGATTATTTTTTTCTTGCGTGTTAAAATGTAAGTATTAATGAAGATTTAAATGGTTTATCTTCAAGCCATAAGAAAAAAGGCCTGGTAGCCAAATTTCCAGGCTCTAAACACAAATCAGGACCAAAAAAAAAATCCCTAACAGAACTACCAGGAATAAAGCTCCTCTAAAAAACAAAAAAAAATCAGAGAAAGGAGCAAAACTGTAAGGAATAAGTCGGAGATTCTAAACCTAATAGTAGAAATTATAAACCAACAGCTGTAAAGTTGTGAAACTATGAGTTATGTGGCAAAATGGAGGATAATGAGTGTAACAATGCAGAGGTTAAAATGTTAACAATTAAGATTGACTGTTTTTTCAGCTGGGGCTTTTGTACTCTAATTTGCTCAGGGGTTTTGCTTTGTTAAATACAAACTGAATCTCAGGTTTTTGGGATGAAGGAAGATCCTTGAGTTTTACTATTTTCCAAATCATGGTTATACTTCCAGTGAATATTCCTTGAAAACACAGTTGCTCACAGGAGAAACAAGTGCTTTATCACTTTTATGACCTATTTGATGCATTATTTTCACATGTGGACATATAAAAAGAACAATTAGAAGACGGAAATTCCCTGGTCTGCAGCTTCCCTTACCTCACTGTCGTGATGCTTCACAATCTGCAGCTCAAAGAATTCCTCCTCCTCCTCTGCCACCAGAGTAGCATCCCAGCCTCCTGCCTCTGGGTCATCCAGGTTATCCTGGGAGCTGAAGTCATCAGCTGCAAACAGGAGGGGATGTGGAAGGTGAGGAAACACAAAGCAATCATCCTTTTTAAAAAACATCAGCAAGCCATGAATTCGCATTTTCATCCCCAACTCCCCACCTTAGCTACTTAGACTTCACCAGCAAAATTAAAGCTGAATTGTTCCACTTAAAAAAAACCATCCAATTTCTATACAGAAAGTGTGCACAAAGATTTGGGGACGCAGACTCCAAGGTGCCTAATAAAGGGCAAGAATCTCCCCCTGTGGCAAACACACCTTCCTTGCCCACAGGTGAATTTTCAGCTCACTTGGCATCAAATATGCGGTGCTGTTAAGATAAACTGGTGGTTGAACAGGAGAAAACACAGTACTTTTAGATCATGATTAAACAAACTCTTGATCTGGCTTCTGAGAAGCTCAACCTGTCCTGCCTAGAGTCCCTCTCCATGAATTATTAACCAGCTCCTCTCTGAAGCCCTTGGATCCATGGATGTGCTGTTCCAGGTGCACAAACCACCAGTGCCAGAGGATTGCAGCCCAGGTCTCCTCCCAACAGGCTGAGTGTCACCTCCCCTTCTCACCTGACACCTCTCATCCAAATGTTAACTTTCTTTTAAACATCCTATCAAGGATTTGTTTAACTGATTACTTCCTGGATTTTCTTGGAGCTTCTGGTTCCAACTCCCCATCTTTGGTAGGAGCATGTGACAAATACATTGTTCAAACTGGATCTTGCATTGGGATGCAGTGAAACGGGATTATTAAAACCCTACGGTTTCTTCCATACACGATATTGCTTATTTTAAAACATTAAGCAATATGTTTCAGGAAAAATGGACACTTCTCCAATTCATCCATCTGCCATTCCAGGCTATGGTTAATTTTAAGAGCTTGCTTCAATTCTGAAACCTCAGTGGCTGGACAAAGTTTGTTTCCAAATTACTCTGCCATCTTAAGGACCACTTACCATTCAAGTCAAGGAATATAACAGGAATGTGGGTTTCCATACCAGCCACAGGAGTCCTAAAATACAAGACAGGGACAATGGTGGCATTTAAAGTAAGAGAGATTTACCCAGCACACGTCCCTGGTGGTCCAAACCCCCAGGACATTGCATTCAGTCTGCAATTTTTAGCCAGACCATTGATAACCTTGGCAAACATCTTTTATTTTAATTTACTGCTGCAGATTCCAAGAGACTCAAATAAATTAGTATTTCTTTTATATCAGCTCTCTTAGAATTATTATCTTCTTTGACCTCTGCTTTCTGAAGTGTTTTCTCTCTCCTAAATCCTAATAGCAAAGTTAAATTTATTTAATCTGACACACACATTCATGAAACACAAACCCCTCTACTTTAGTGATAGCAGGGAAAATGGGGAATCAGAAAAGCCAGTCTCAAAGTTTTTAAACTAACACTGATGCTGCCACTCCACACAGTTATTACTCTTTCTTACAAAACACATCTTGAGCCAAAACTGATGAATTTATAGTGAACAAGAGAGTCTTGTAATATATGAAGTGCTTGAATCATACTGAACATTCCCTCTGGTGCAAACCAGATTCTTCCTGGAGCAAGTTTCCTGCAGCTCCCCCCCTGTTTTCAAACCTAATGAAACACACTGATGTGAAAGTTATGTGTTTCCAACAAGAACTTGATATTTTTATTATGTTTTAGAAGCTCTGACAAACTTCAGCTTCAAACTCCATGACACTCAATTCCATCAATAAATACTGTTAGAGGCTCACTCAGAAAAGATATTCAGGAAGTTTCAAGGAACTGAAGTTGAGTTGGAGGTGAAACAACCCCAAATCCTTATCTGCAGTTGTTGCTCACAGCTGATCCAGCACAGCAGTCTCAGTCTAGTGCTCTCTACTATTTTTAATGTTCAGAAAATTACATGGAACACTTGCTGACTAAACAGAGTTTGTTCTCAAACCAGGAGTGCAACAAAATGCTCCTGGAGATACAGTTTTATGATGAGAGGGCAGCCTTTTAAGTGAATGAACTAGGTGGTTAACATATTAGCTAATTTTTTTAAATGGCAAGTGCAGTGGTAATAAATATTGATTCCTTTTTTTTCAGAAGGTTATAATTACACCCTGATCAATAACAGCATCGTTTACCAAACAGCATTTCTGGATTTCAGAGACACAACCTGATAAAATAATTTAAGCAAGAGGCCTAATTTTAACAACTTTGCTCATACAGGGTACAGAGGCCAGATTGAAGAGAGAAAAAAAAATGGCCACAATCCAAAGGCAGGAATGGGCTGTGCATTATTTTTATATCCCTCCTCTGGGAATGGATGCTCCTACCACTCTGCTGGAGCTCCAGGGATCCCACTGCCAGCAGAAGGAACCATCACAGCATTCCTTTCTTCTGTGAGGGTCAGCCTCATCTCCAAGAGCTGAGCCTCCCGATCCGCGTCGTCCTCGGTTTTATCTGCAAGATGTCAGGAGGGCAGTCAGGACAGCAGAGCAGCTCTGAGTGCCTCTGGCACATGGCAGGGACTTTCTACCCCCCATGACAGAATAAACCTGCTCTGCTCACAACCCAGCACACAAAGAAACACCTCAAACCAACAAACAATTTCATAGAGGCTTCTCCAGCTTTAACTTCCCCCCCCAAAAAAGCAAATTACTGCTGAGTTCAGAGATCCAACTCTCCATGGACATCTTTTCTAAATTTGACAACATATTGAGATAAAAAGTGTGTGCCCATCTCTCAACCTTTTGCCTTTAACAGCATTTTCCTTACCAGGCTTCCCCACGAGTTTCTGCAGCTGCTGATCAAGGTACTCCTGGCGCTTTGTTAAGGCACAGAGCCACTTCCGACGGAGCCTCTCCAAATCCCTGTCCTAAAAGGGGGAAAAAAACCACGTTAAATATTGCCCCAGAAAGCCAAGGTTTCCTGATTGTGGTTTGCACATTTTCTACAAACCCTTCTGCTCATCCTACACCCAAGCAGAAGATGAAGACACATCCAAACCCTTCAACTTTCCAGATCTTATCTGAAATATTTTTGCTTGCCAACTCTTTTGCTTTTTTTCTGTACTACCCAGCTGAAATTTATACAATTTTATACAATAATTTTATACAATTCTTTGCCCTCAAACTACTCAAAAACTCACTAACCACTGGAGCTGGAAATCCCAGTCCTCACCACTCCCCTCAGTGTTTAGCAGCCTCCTGTCAGGAATCCATCCCTACCCCACACCATCCCACTCTTATGGCATCTGCAAATGTGCCCTTAAATTTTTTTTTTCAAGTGCTTATGTCCTTTAAAAAAACCCCAAAACACCTGAGTATCCCTAAGAACACTCAGCTCCACCCCTAATATGCTTTAATCTGAAAACTTCCGCATTTGTAGGAGAGAATTTCAAATTTTTACCTGATAACTGTCCATTTCATCCTCTTCTTCCTAGGCCAAAACACAAAAATACATGTAATTAATTTTTTTTTTTGATAGCAGGAAACATACTGAATGCAAAAGGTGTAACTATTTTAAGCAATATTAACAGTCTTACATAAAAATAAAAGTCTGAGTTTAGCAATGGTCACAGAATTAAAACCCACTGACATCCCAAAGATTTGCTGATATCATCTCATCTAAACACCAAATAGAACAATCCAGTAATTATAATGGAAAAATTGACAGTTATGTTAACTGTCAGAAGTCTTAATAATTGAAATAAAGTGGAATACAAGAAAGAAACAGGAGAAACACCTTAAAACATGTTGATCCTGGACAGCGAAGAAAAATGCTGTTTTATCCCTCTAGGACTAAAGTGTTTCAGCAAGTGCTAAAAAACCAAAATCTGGTATAGAATCCCAGAACTGTTAAGGCTGAAAAATACTTTTAAGACCATTGAGTCCAACCATCAACCAGCACCACCACCGTGGTCAGCACTGAACGTCAAGTGCCAAATCCACAGATTTTTTGAACACTTCAGGGATGGGGATTCTACAACTGCCTTGGGCAGCTGTGCCAGGGCTGAACAGCCCTTTCCATCAAGGAATTGCTCCAAATAACCAACCTGAACCTCCCCTGGCGTAATTTGAGGCTGTACCCTCTCATCCTGTCTCTGTGCCCTGGGAGAAATCCCGATCCCACCTGGCTGCCCCTTCCTGTCAGGGAATTCCAGAGAGGAAAGTTTCCTCTGGAGCCTCCTTTTCTCCAGGCTGAGCCCCTTTCCCAGCTCCCTCAGCCCTTCCTGGTGCTCCAGCCCCTTCCCCAGCTCTGTTCCCTTCCCTGGACATGCTCCAGCCCCTTGGTGTCTGTCCTGTCATGGGGGGCCCAGAACTGCCCCCAAAACTGAGATGTGTCAATCATGGAGGTAACTTTGCTGCAAAGGAGAAGAACTGCAAAAATCTACTGCAATTATTAGGGAATTAGAACAGCAGCCACACCAGGAGTGACAATGCAGACTTGAAACTTTTTATTCCCATTATTTTCCCAACTATAATTCTTGACCTTCATCCCAAGCAGAGCCACTTGCAATAAGCACAACTGCCCCTCCTCACAGGGAATGGAAAAGGAATGAGGGCTCCAATCCTCAAGGAGTTATTACTTAGCTAGTTAAGCAAAAATGAGCCACCAGAGCCTACTTTTCTACCTTTATCATGAAAGCAAAAACTTAACTAAGCTATAATTAAAAAGCTACAGAGAAAAGGCATTTCCTTAGTTCAAGGTCTTTGGAAAATCTTTCATATTCCACAGATATCTGATTTAACTGAGATAAGAGAAATGATAATGAGGGGACTAAAAATCCAGGTGCTGATGTCCGAAGCCTATTGTAAGCAACAGGTCTCATAAAATCTGATTTTCAATGGCCCTTTCCCATGGGGGTTATCAGTGTCACGCATAACTCACTGGTTTCTCTCTCTCTCAAGTTGAGTTGAAGTCTTTCTCCTTGATAAAATGTACTACTTTGGGGACTGCCAGCTCTGTGGGATAAGTCTGGAACTGGTCAGTGGATCAGGAACTCACTGGGGAATAAATAAGGTGAGGCAGACAGGATGCTCCCCTGGGAATTCTCCCTACAAAACAGGCTGAAAATGGCACTTGTAGGTTGTGGGTCAAGGAAAAACTGCAAGAATCAATCATGCTGTCCTGGGAGGGAAACTTCCTCCATTCAGGGGTTTCCTGGCTTCATAGGAAGGAAATGTGGGTATCAGGGGCTGCTGTGATGGAAAAACTGCAGGGAGAGGCAGCAGGAGCATCATGGGGAATAACAGGAACAATCTGCCCAGGATGCTGCTGGAAAGGTGGAAAAAATTCCCCTTTTTGTACCCCAGACAGACAGTGGGAAAGGACTGCCTTGGTTAGGAGACAACAGAAACCCCAAGTACTTCAGAGCTCAAAGGAAAAGCCATCCTGATTAAGCAAAAAAAGGGGAGCAGACATGATTGGATCATACACTGTCAATAGGGTAAATATTCTGGGACTTCTCCTACTATTCCACTTAGCTGGCCTTGTCTCAAATCAAACAAATTCAGAGACCTGTTCTGCTGCACCAGATTTTGGCTTTGCCAGCTCCAGGGAGTCACTGAATTCTTATTTATCTGTTGGAGAGAAAAAGTCAAAGTGCACCAGAAACTCACAAGAGCACTGCAAGAAGACACTTGGAGTGTCTCCTAAAAAGAGAGGGATGCACATGGGGTGCAGTTTGTATGAGACTGTCCAAGAACTGCCCAACATCTGCTGTGGGCCATAAGTGCTTCCTGGAATTCTAACCTTTGGAATTTGACACTATTTAAATATACGTTGCACTGGTTTAATTTGAATTTTTAATTTGAATACTTTAGATTAATTTTTGTTTTGAATACTTACTTAATATTGCTTTCCATGTCTAATATTTGAAGTAAAATCTACACAAAAAACTCCTAATGGATTTTAGTAATATTTGCATATTCTTTTCTTCTTTGAGTCTGTTAAGGCTGTGCTGCTTTCAAAAATAGGAAAAAAATCCCAACCAAAACCAGAACCAGAAGAGACACAAAACATCTTAAAAGTGTTATTTTTGCTATGGGAAATGATTCCCTTGATGCTTTCCAGCTTTTGGAAATAGCTGACAGTAAATATTCAGAGTTTTACCTGATAATTTTGTGACTTGACATGTTTTATTTGAACACAGCCAACACCAACAGATAATATGGATTCCTCCATCAGTGGCAAGGTCCCAGATTCCTGCACAGATTTCACTTCAACCTGGATTCGTCGAGATTGCCCCTGGCCAAAAAAGAACAATTTGAAATGCTTGTTTAAAAAAAAAAAAAGAATATAAAGTGCTGAAAGTTTAATTCCAGAGAGACCTCTACTGGCAGCCATTGGCAAGGAGAATTATATTTATCTTTTGGGAAGAACAAAGTGCTGCAATCCCAATGACCCAGTGTTTAAGAGATCCCCCTCCTGTTGCAAGGATTTATATTTACAGGATTTATGAATTTACAGAGAAAAATAAAAATTCAGCATTCAGCAGCTCCCCAGTTTACTTTTCTGGAGTGTTTTCAAACATACCCTTATAGGGTTTTATTTTTAATACCTTTGAAGGTAGAAAATGGGATCTTCTTCCCACCTACAAAAGAGGAGAGCAAATAGTCTCACTGAGCTACTGGAATTTCAGTGAGCTTTTTCTGGCTCTGCTCTCCTTGGCTGAAAATTCTGACTCACTGATGGTATCAGTGCAGCAAAGCAACTGCTCTTTAGTAAAATTGTAAGGGGGGAAAAAAAAGTAACTAAAAAGAAGAAAATTAAAATAAAAATCAAAGGAGTTGGTGAGGTCAGAGGAGCAGCCTGTATCTAACTCTTACTGATTCCTCGTGTTCTTTGGGCAGCAGCTTATCAATAGCTCATCATTTTAAAAATGTGAGCTGCTCAGTTAAGCATTAACAATTTAAAGCAGGTAGAATTCAAAGAACAAAGGAGTGCTTGACTGGAAGGATCAAATAAAAGAGAACTCTTGGACCTCTTTAAAAATTAATGAAGCTCAGAGGAGACTGATGTCCCTTCTGCCAGGTGCTGGCACAGGACAGAGCAAAAAGGTTACAGGGAGGCTTTGACCACCTTTAAGCTGAGTTTTGCTCTGCCTCCCGCTTTGTTTTCCACATCATCACATTTTGCACCTAAGCTTGACAACATTTCCTTGGCCACCCAAAGCAAAGCTCCCCAGGTGTTTCTGGCACAGCTGGAACCCTGCCTGTGCCAGCTCACCTGTCTGAGCTGGAAGATGCCTCCTGTGCTGACATCCTTGGCAGGGGTCACCTCAACTGGGCAGTACTCCCCGTTCTCATTGAGCTCCAGGATCTGGACCCACAGCTCCACTTTGCGGGTCACCTCACTCCACCTGCAGAACAAGTCATGGATGTTTCTCCTCTTTGGATGTTTTTTTTTTTTCCCAAAGAAAAAGGAATTAAAACATCAAAACACTGAGCTTACAGTGCAGAGTGAAGTAGCAACAACTGCTGCAAAAAATGCACCATTTGTGAGCACACAGGTACCAGCTGTGCAGAGCTTCTAAATTTTCCTGACAGCTATTTTAGTCAAACATCAGAAATAAACCTTTTCCTGATTCCAATATAAACCCCAATTCACATTTAAGCTCTGGTCTCAACTCCTGCCACAGAAGCTCAGTGTTGTCAGGGCAATCAGCCTGAGATGGAAGACAGAAGAATGAAATATGACATTGTCTCACAAGCTCTCAAAATTCAGAGCACTTTCCTGACCTTCTTCATATCACTGCCTTCTCTCAATTCTTCCCAGAGCTTAATAAGAAGCAGCCATTTTTGTAGAACTTCAAAATTAAAAAGGATAGAGGTGCTCACTACTTAGCTACCAAACATAACCCACTATTTTAGAGCATCCTTTTCCTCTTTGCCATAATTCCCTGACTTTTAAATTTCCTTATATGCAGCTTAATAGTCAACATAAGATTAAGCTACAAGTAAAAAGAGAAGTAACTGCCAATAAATTAAGATGCAGAGCTGCCTTCTAATTGAAGAGGCAAAACAACTCACATTTTAAAAATGCTGCTACAATATTACTTTGGGGACATCAAATGGTGCCAGCAAACAAAAAACATCTCCCTGTGGCCTGAATTTCCATAATATTGCATATTTATCCAAATTGAGGTAATAAGGAATAAAACTTTTCCAGTGGCAGCATTACAGGGATGGCATTTCATGGCCAGGAATGGAGTAATCCAGTGGCCTTCAGTTCAAAATCTGACTCCTTACCCCAAACCTGCTTCAAAACTGGGCACCTCAGGTGGTGATTTTTCCCAAATTCCAAACCAAAGATGTATTTCCCACATGTACCTGTCCCGAAGGCTGCGTGTTTTGGCTTGAATTATTCCCAAATCCCACAGGGCTGGGTTTTTTCGGTCCCCACTCTGCTTGTGCCCATAAACTTCAATGGCCAAAGCACCATCATAAAGATGTTCCATGAAGTCTTCAGAAATATTCACAGAAACCTCCTGGAAAGGACAAATCAGCTGGTAACTGTGACTACAAGACTCAGGCTGGGAGATTTTACTGCCTTGACTTTAATAAAAGCATTTAGTAAAATCCCCCTGGTTCCCAAGACACAATCCAGGGGAAAAGAAGTGTTGGCTCAGTTTGTAAAATCAGGAGGCAGGTCAAAGGAATGTGATTTTCCAAAGATTAAAATGTATAAGGAGCTGAAAAATGACGACAGGCTGTTGCAAGCCCTGAGCCAATGGCTCAGAAAAAAATCAAAGCACATGTTGCAATGCTCAGAATCAGAAAATCAAAACTCATCAGAAGGTGTTACATCCATTTCACAAATGGGAAGAGGAATAAATTGCCCAGTGTGATGAGAAGTGCTAGAACACGTTGACAACTGGGGTGATTTGGCTGAGATTCATCCAAGCTGACTTTGGATGTCTCTATAAAATGCCTCTGCTCAGCTGCTCCAAAGCCAGTGGGAAGAAAGGGTCTGTCCTAAATAGTCTGTTGTGACCTCTAACAACCCAACTTCAGCATCTGCAGCAGCCCCATATCCCAGAATTGGGACATTTCTCTTCATTTCAGCAGAGTTTAGAGTGATCAGCTCAGACAGTGACATCAAATATCCTCATATAAATATCCCTCATCCACAGTGAATTTTACTGTGGATAAATTCCAGTGTATGTTTCTCAGATGAACTGATGTTTTCCTTATTAACCCACTTCACCTTCAGTAATTTTTGTACAATGACCAGTGCAGAAGAATCAAACTTAAATGGACTCTGAAGACATTTGAGTTCTCATAAAAAAAAAATTAGTGTATCAACATAATGAAATTAAAAACAGTATTAGGACATTATGAAATAAAATATGAGAAAAGATGCAGATAAAACTGCTGCACAAACTTAACCTGTTTTTTTTTTTTTTTGCCTGCCTTACAGTTTAATGAATAAAACAGAAAAAGAAATTACATTGCAGTGGTCAAAGACAACCATGCACCGTGGCTCCTTGCTGATGGAAGACTGGGAAGGATCCACCTCAGGTGCAACAATAACTGGCTCCACTTGATCCCAGAATGTGTATTTGCAGAATACAAAGTTGGACAGGTGCTGTGGCAAACCTGTAGCTTGAAGTATTTTAATCTGGAAAGGAGGTGAGAAAGAAATGAAAAGCACTTATTCATCAGGCATGGAATTAAAAACATCACCTAGCAGAACAATGCTCCACTGCAAAGGATAAAAAAATAAGAACAGAAAAAAAAAAAGAATATTAATTAAAAAAAAAAAGAACAGGAAACCAAAAACAATTCAGCAAATAAAATTTCTGCACTGATACTCATTGGAGACAATGTTTGGAGTGCAGCAGCTGAGGACAGTCACTAGATGTCACCAGGCTCATATTTCCTGGAAGTGACATTCTGCTCATTTTTAATGGTGAAATGCACCAAACTCATTGCAATTGAAGAGAATACCAAAAAAAAAAATCTCATATTTCCAGTGGCTCCTTTATGCTCAAAAAATCCTCGGTTTAAGATACTACTTGTTCTTATTCTGTGATGCTGGAAATAACCTAAAATCAACTCCAAATAATGCAAAATTAGCCTGTCCTCTCATCAAATCAATGCCAAATAGAAACAAAATGTTGTGAATTCTCATTCTGATCTAAACAAAGCCATCATATTCACCATATATTTAATAATCTTTATTCTCCATGTGTCAAATTAAGACCAAATGAGCAGGACTTCTGATCCTCATGATCAGGCAGGAGTATTTTTTGCCAAAAATGCCCCATCCTGCTTGTAAGCACTGGAGCTCTATGGGACAGGATAAAAAGTGGGGGGAAAAAAAAAGCACAATTTCTCCCAAATTGTTCATATTGTCCAGAAGTCAGAAAGACTGGGGACCACTCCCTCTAATGTTTTTTGCCTTTCTTTTCTTACCTGTAGCTTGTAGTTTTACTATCACAGAACTGCTACTAAATACTTCCTATTAATTTTCTTTTTTTATTGCTAACAGTAATAAACACACTGTCCATATTTTACAAAATATTTAATATTTAGAGAAAGAAATATTGAGAGAAACAGAAATATTAAGAGATAATGATTCCTAGAATGACGGGAGTTTATCTCCCATCTCTTGATTGGATTCTGCAGTGATTCTTGAATTGGATATTGCAGTGCCAATCCTAATACAAAGACCTTCCCTGGATTCCAACAAAATTCCTGGGGTGAGCCTTTGGCATATTAATGTAATTAATGAAAGGAATAAACACCATCTAATTATCTTGTGTTACTTCAGCCATTCCAGAAAGAAAATAAGGTTACAAAGAGAAGACATCCAATGTCCAGAAGCCAAAGATTTCTTTCTGACTCAGGACAGGAAGAGAAAAGCTTGCTCAGAGGTTGGGATACACCTGGAACTCACCCTGCAGACAAGTTTTCTCTCTGGGATGTCATTTTCATTTGAGTAGTCAGGACTGTCCTCACCTCCCACCAGCCTGTCATCGATTTCCCCGCTCACTCGAACAACTTCCACGTGGAGACGACCTGAAACCTGGCAGGGCAGGAGTCAGAGTTATTTGTGTGCCAGAAAACAGTGACAGCCCCTCCCAGTCTGTAAGCAGCCATCACTTCATTCCTTTTTGCACTCTGCATTTGTTGCACTATGTGAAGAATGCTGTGGAGCAAGGATCAAAAAGCCTTTGTTGCAAAAATCATAAAGAAATCAGACACTGGGGTGACTTGGGGAACAATTTCACCTTCAAACCAGTCTCTGGAGGGTCTGCAAAGTGCACACTTCATGCAGAGCATGGAGAATGTTGCCTGGTGTGCTCTGCTGCCTTTGGAGTTGTTCTTATAGAATATATTTAAGAACCTATTTTCTTGATGGCAGGCAGTGAAACCAGTGGAGCTACAGCTCATCCTAAGGACTTATTTTGGGCTATTTCCCTCTAGAAGCTTTCTCCTTTCACAATCACCTTGCTGGGATTCAGAGCTGTCTGAAAACTCCAGTAAAATATTATGGGATTTACACAATTCCACACTGTTAGGGAAGACCTTGAGTACATGAAACTGGAAATTATCTACTCCATGCTGGTAGTGAGATCCACAGGCTGTAATTAAACAGCTGGGTAAGGACAGATTTTAAAGAATGACAAACCTCTCCCTTCTGATTGATGATTGGAACAGCATATTGAAGCTTCACATCATAGAACAGGCACTCAAGGAAAACATTGGCTACTCCAATAAGGCTGTGGTTCTCCTGCTCATCGTAGAAGGGATCAGCTCTCCTGAAATACGCTCTCATCACCTGCAAGCAAATCCAGAGTCTGTCAGGAATCCAAACCTCCAAGGAAACACTTCTCAAAGTGTTGCACAACCAGCCCAGTGAAAGAAAAAGGGACTCAAGCAAGAGGCCAGATTAGATCACAAGAAGAATGGAAATGGATTTTACTTTGGGTGAGGCCTGTCCTGAGCAAGTCCTCCTTAACTTTGCCAGATTCCTGAACATTAACTGCTGTTGTGTCATCTGCAGCCTCCTATTGTGTACTCCATTCCCTCACCAAACTGTGCACAAAGGCAGGGATCAGAGTGACAAGATAAGGGTTAATGAAATGCTGAGCATCAATTCAGTACTAGGAAAAGCAAAACCTCAGGGAAACTCGGCTCTTTGCATATTCCCTCCCCACCTCCACCCAACAATCCTCCTGAAAATGTAACAGGAATGCAATTACAGGAGGACTTTTTACTTACTGGGTTGTCTTCCTCACAGTCTTTCCACTCCTGGTAAAGGTCCCTCATGTCCACCAGTCGATTCTCCAGCTTTTCCAGTGACCAGATCTGTTTGCCTTTCCCTTTCCTCCTCACCTGGATTGCAGGCTCACTGAGAATTGCACCTCTCTGTTTAACAATTAAAGGGATGCCAAGAAGGAATTCGTGTCACAACAGTGAAAAAAGAGTTTAAAACTAACACAAACTTGAGAATATCTTTGGGAAAAGTCTGTTCCTTTTTTTTTATTCTGGCTTGAGCAGCCAAATCCAAGTGTGACAGGCTCTGAGTTCAGCTGTCACAGTGTATTGGTGCTCATTTTAACTGGGCAGTCTAATCGCAGCTACAGGCACTGGTTTCCATGGATTTTCACCTTGCATAAGTGTTAGAAATGGGAACATTTAAGTATTTCACAAATACCCTCAAGTTAGAGCAGGCCTGGAGCTCCAGCTAAAATAACTAATGCCTGCAACTTTCAACTAGTGCAGACACTTAACCCCCTTTATCAACCTGTTTCTGGATGTGTCTTCTCCAGAAGACTGTGAGAAAAACTTCTCAAACAACTGACAAAAATTATGATCCTGGAATAAAATCCATGAACAAAATTATAATCCTGGAATAAAATTTACTGCACTAACGACAGTCTGAGTATCACCAAAATACTGATTTGGCTTCAAGAAATAACACCAGCTTCAGTTGCCAGCCTGAGACACAGAAGTCTGGGTTCAGATCCCTCCTTCCAAAATTTCTAAGATTCCTGGGAACAAGTAACTGAAATCCTCTCTGCTCCAGTTCCTCCCTCCATAATGGGGATGGCAAAATTTTCACAGCTCACTGGGATGATGCAAAGTCAAATGTCCACAAAGGGATGGTAAACACTTGCAACAGATGTTACCCAACCTGCAGAGACTTTGTCACTCTGCAACAGCAGCAAGTGGGAACTTCAACACCAGGGGAAAGGTCTTGCACCCAAACATTTATCTCTTAAGGGACATTATAAAATTTTCATGGTATAAAATAAGGATGTAGCAGAGATGTATTTAATGCACATTAGTGGAAAACTAACTCAATCGTTAGAGTAAAAGAGATCTGAACACTGAGGGACAAACTTACTTAACAACCATTTAATTCAGTCAGGGTGACTGTACCTTGCTGTTGGCATTAAGGCTTGAAGCTGGGATCTGGAGGGTCACTTTGTACTCTGTCCTCTTGTCCAGTTCCTCTCCAATAAAATTGGCTTCTCTCACATACAAATTGGCTTTAACAATCTGCTCTCGCAGCTTCCTCAGGCTGTGGGTCAGCATTTCTTCCCTGGAACAATGGGAATGGGAAGGGGAGACAGGGAAAATCATGAGGTTCATGAGAAGCAAAATAAATGGATGAGGAGACAACTGAGAGCTTGTGGGTGAGGATTAAAGAGGGAAGGGACAGGTGACATTATAGAGGGGCTGCTACAAATATTGACAGGTGAGCCCCTCCATAAAACCCAGAAGCAACCTCATGTTCACAAGCCCTGGACTCCACCTGAACTCATGCAAAGGTTTGGACACTGCCCTATACAACATCCTGGGGTCCATCCTGGGGCTCCCAACAGAAGAAGGACATGGATCAAGTCCAGAGGAGGCCAAGGAGCTGCTCCAGAGCTAGAGCCCCTCTGCTCTGGAGCCAGGCTGGGAGAGCTGGGGGTGCTCACCTGGAGAAGAGAAGGATCCAGGGAGAGCTCAGAGCCCCTTCCAGGGCCTAAAGGGGCTCCAGGAGAGCTGGAGAGGGACTGGGGACAAGGCATGGAGGGACAGGACACAGGGAATGGCTTCCCAGTGCCAGAGGGCAGGGATGGATGGGATATTGGGAAGGAATTCTCAGCTGTGAGGGTGGGCAGGCCCTGGCACAGGGTGCCCAGAGAAGCTGTGGCTGCCCCTGGATCCCTGGAAGTGTCCAAGGCCAGGCTGGATGGGGCTTGGAGCAACTTGGGACAATGGAAGGTGTCCCTGCCCATGGTAGGGGTGGAACTGGAAGGACTTTCAGGTGCCTTCATACCAAAATAATTTTATCATTCTATTTATATAATTTGTATTTTTAACACAAAAAATCAGGTGTATGAAATTACATTTCAACTGGGAACCACCCTCCACATCTGTATGAATTTAGCAATATGAAAATTAGAGCGCTGCTGGCTTTGGAGACTTCTCCATGCATCTGCTGAACAAGCAGCTTTTGTGTGACTCATTCCTGAGTTTTTCCCACCACAGATGTGGATGTTCCATGTTACAGAGAAAGGTTTATTCAGACATGAGCCACTTGCTCACTGGCTTTCCTGGCAAGTGTGAGAAAAAGTGGCAATTCTCTGCAGCCCAGGAATCTGGTGCCACAAAACATCCCAGGCACACAACTAGCACCTTGGCAGGCTGTCTGAAATATTTGTTAATTCTGAAGTTGCTTTTCTATCCATATATATTGCATTTGTGTTTTTCATGACTTTTCATGACTTGTGTTTTTCATGTCTTTACCACACTCATTTATTTAGGGTTTCATCTTCCTCCTGCAGCTGCTCTTTTTGACAGCAATAGTGGAAAAGATTATTTAAGGGCTGAACTAAATAACCTCAGTGCCATCACCCAGGAAGAGGCAGAGTGGACAGTGACCCCTCTGTGGTTATTAAATGGTTTTTACAATTATTTGGATTAAAATTCTTTGTATCATTCTCTTACTCCCTTTTTTTTATTTGCTTGCCAGAACCTGCCCAGGTCAGACAGCTGGATCTGAGTCAAGAGGAAAAACTTTCCAGCAGCTGAGTCATGCATGACCCATGAAAGAACAAACTCACATAGGAGCCTCAAAATTTCATCCAATCACCTTATCTTCAGTTAAATTTGCTGCTGATCAGGATAGAGCTTCTCCTTAACAACAAAGCAGGAACTCATTATTTCTCATATTTTCTACCATTTTAGGTCTGGTTATTCTGGAGGTGTTCAAGGCCAGGTTGGATGGGGCTTGGAGCAAACTGGGATAGTGGAAAGTGTTCCCCTCATGGCAGGGGTGGAACTGGATGGTATTTGATGTCCCTTCTGTGATTTTTAGATAAATATTTTGGCCGTGTCCTCCCCAAGCCCCGCCACGAGTCCTCACAGAAATCCACCGCAATCGCAGCACAATGAAAATTTTACCAAATTTGCTGCAGAAATTTGACTGAACACCCCTGCTGGCCCCAGGGGGGTACCCACCTCTCCTCTGCCCACTGCCTGAGGCGCTGCTGGGCACTGGGGGAGTGGAAGGAGAACCTGTCCATGCTGCGGAAATGCTGCTTCTCGGGCGAGAGCCGGCGCCGCAGCTGCTCCAGCTCGTGCTCGTACATCAACCTCTGCCTCTCCAGAGCTGATCTCTTCTCCTCCTCATGCTGCTGCTCCAGGCTTTGCAGGATTGACTGCATTGGGTCTAGGCAGAGTTTGAAAATAAAGAAAGTACTGCAGTGAAATTCATGCTGAGGAGCGTCCTGGGTGTACGGTGTGAGCGCAGGTATCAGGTAAAAAGAGAGAGTCTGGTTTTGTTGCAGTGTGTATTTAAAAAATGCTGCTGAATTCTGAAGCAAAGCAAATGTTTACAAGGTAGATGATTTAAGAGAATTAAGAAAAGGGAAAGCCCAACTTGGAGGAAAAAAAAAATCTTCCTATTTCCCAAAATAATGTCATTCTGGGACAGCTACATAAGACCACAAAAACTCAAAAACACGGTTTCAGAGACAGAAATCATTGCAGTTAATGCCTGAGTGAGACATAACACAAGAAAAATAAACAGCCAAGTGAAAACACTTTGATTTGAGACTGCAGTTCCACCAGCATTCCACTTTTGGCTTTCCCCTTAGCAAGAACTGCCAAACCAAACAGTCTGCCATGGTTATTTTTCCCTCCTCAAGCACAAAAATGACTGTGATGAGTCATTCACAAGGAAAATTCTCCAAAAGGAAGTTATAAGGGAAAAAGTCTGTGGTTATCCTCATATTTTATACACATTTCCAAATAATTTTTTGTGGCTCCTTACCATTACTACCAAGAGCCTTCATGGTGACTTCCATCTGGGCGTATTCATAGCTGAAGTTAATCTCACTGGACACCTCACTGGAATTGTCTCCATCTATATCCAGCTGCTCCACACTGTTACTGCACTTCATGGAGTTGTCCCGCTCCTCATCCTCATGATCTGCCTTCTTCTTCTTCTTTGGCAAATTCAGCCTTTAAATAAGAGGAAAATTTTTAGAGAATTATTAAATTGCACAGCTCTGAAACATAGGGCTGCTTTCAAATATTGTTAAAATTCAGTAGAGCCTCGAAATCAGAAGCTTTTTTTGCCTTTCAAATTTTATTGATCTCCTGTGGGTGTAATTTTCCTCAGGGCAAAAACAGGAGCAGAAGGTAAACTAATTAATCCATTCTACATTCTCATAATTAAGTACCTCATGCTACCAATAATACAGTTTAGATAATCATGACATTTTTTAGTCATTCCACATCCAAATAATTTAGAGGCAATAATGAAGTGATAGCTCACTTCATTACATGGGTTCTCCTTTTAAGGATGAAATAAAGCAATGCCATTTTAGACTGTCATTCAAATTTACTGATTTTTGAGGTATTTCAGAGGGTTTCAAAGCACAGTCTTGAATAGAAAATATCTACCAGTGATGCTGTCTGATACAGGAAGGTCACAGATGTGGTTGGGACTACAGGAGACAGAGAACACAGTGACCTTGTAACAACATTTAGCATTAAAAACCAGTCCAACATCAGCATTGCTTTTATAGTCCCCATCTTTCCTTGCACCTTAACCCAAAACAAAGTGGGTGCCAATTTACAATTCCTGTAATAACTTCTGTTACCTGAAGAAGTGGTTGTTTCCCCACAGGATTCTGTCTCCGTGGTGGAGCTGGATGGGACACACGACAGCAGAGCCATTTACAAATGTCCTGGGAAAAGGCAAAAATCTGAAGTAAATATTTTTATATGAAGCTTCATTTTTTTCCCCCTCCCAGTATTACTTTCATTACTGCAACAAGTAAAGGTAGGAGAAGAGATTTAGGGATTGCAAACAGGCAAAATATTCCCAGAAAATTCACTGATCTACCCAGTGCTGTTTCATACAAGCCTCAAATTCAGCTACTTTTGACCTCTTAAGCTCATGAAGTTCAGTACATTTAGACAGATACTACTACAGCTGTGTCTGGGGAGTAAAATTAGAGCTTAAAAATGAGCAGCCTGAGAAAACAAAGTCACTAGAAAAAAACACTTGCACACTGCTCTGAAATACAGACACAAACCAGAAATATTTGAGTAAGGCAATATTTGACAGAAATTTTTGAATGAGGCACCTTTGCTACATGAACAGCTTAAAGATACTAATTAAAATAATCAGAAACTACTTTTATTTCAGAGTCAGATTAAGTTTGAAAATAGGATTGTGAGATAACTCAAATTTGAAGGGAATCTCAGGTTGTCACTCAGTCCAATCTGCTCCAAGCAGGATCAGCCACAAATCAGGGTAAATGTGCAAAGTTAGAATTTGGTGTATTAACAGTAAGTTATTGGAGATGCTGACTCTGCATGTCATTTTGTGATCAATCTGAATATGCCAGCTGCTTCTCAAGTAGAGCTACTTAACTGAATAAAGGAACAAAAGCTTCAGCAGCTCTTTGCATATCAACAGATCTCCTAGAAAATTAATTCAAATTTTGATAGGAGTTACATCTACGCAGCTGCAAATCAGTGAGTATCTACTTGCTGAAAGCACATGCAATTTACTCATCTCCTCTTTAAAAATTTGGGCTACAAACACCCTCCCTGAGAGAAATCCCCCTGGAATGGAACATGAGTTGACAGAGGAACAGGTGACAATTAAAATGTAAAAGCAGAATTTTTCTTATTACGAAGGAGATAGAGAAGTTTGTTTTCCAAGTATCTCTGTGCACCATTAATCAGAAAAGACTGGATAAAATGACAACTATCAAACAGCTGTGGCTGCATTTTATTCCTTCACCTGGTATTTTTTTGAGGGGTCAGCATAACCTGGCCTTCTGGGGTGATGTCTATGATGCAGTGCTCAGGAAGAATTCCCATTCCACACAGCTGGATATCTTGAGAGTTGTCTGAGCCTATTAATGTGTGCTCCTGGGGAAAAATTAATTCAGATGTTAATGATGGATTGCAGAGGTTCACTGGGTCTAATTCACCCTTTCTCCTTCTGGATGTGTTGTGTCATCTGGTCCCAAAATGTCACAGCTGTTCAATACTTCCCTTAGAGGAAAAAGAGAAGAAAATCAGCTTTGTGTCACAATAACAAGCAGGGAAGTTTACAGGTAATAGTTAAACATGAAAATGAAGATAATTTTATGATTTAATGGAGGAATCCAGTGCCTCAGACTGTTGTAGAAGCCAAAGGAATAAAGGATTTCAGGCAGGAATTTAGAAAGGCTCTCAGTGGCAGATCTATTGTGGATATGGAGGTTCCACCTAGATCAGCAACAGCTCAGGAAAATCCTGGATACTCAGGGTATGGGGGATTTGGAAGATGAAGGATCACCCCACACATAAAATTGCTGAGGTTGGAAAAAAGCACTTTAAGACCATCCAACCATTCCCGAGCACTGCCAAGGCTACCACTGCCCCATGTCCCCAAATGCCACCTGCACAAGGCTTTTAAATCCCTCCAGGGATGGGGACTCCACCACTGCCAGGGCTGGATCCCCCTTTTGGGACAGAAATCTCTTTTTTAGGCATCTCCAAGCAATTTTTGAGGAATAGATTTAACAGTTTAGACAGGTCAATTTAGGTTGTTCTTCAGTACTTGAAGGACCTGGTGCACACACAGCTCAGAGAGAAAGTGGGCAAATATTCTGAGAAACAAGAGAGTTAAATCTCAGGATTTTAGGAAAAACAGCTGCAAGTAATTTTATCACAATGATTTCAAAGCACAGGGATTTTTACACCAAAATTCCCCAGGAGAAAGATAAATCTGAGTTATTAAAAAAAGTAACAAAGACTAATTGAAGGAGACAAAATCTACCCCAAGGAGTTTTCCCTAGAGAAGGAAAAGAGCACAGATCCACCTGAGATTTCTCCTGCTGGCACTGATGGGCCAAAGGCTTTGTCCCACTCTTGTCCTTGTCCCCAGTGACCACTGGGACAAAGTGGGATCTGTCCCAGTATCTGTCAGTGATTTAGCAGCTGAGTCACACTCTGCGCTTTTACGTGCAAGTTGTCTGGGAAACAGTCAACCTCTCCAAAACCTCAGCTCTTTTCTCCTTTTTAATGTGTTTTTTTTTAGCAGATACAACATGGAAAAAGTGTTTTCCCTTGTTTCTATTGAGATATTGCAGAGCCACGATGGCTGATATAAAAGAGGATCAGATATTTCCTAAGACTGACTAACCCAAAACCATCTTTCAGCTTAATTGCTGATTTTGTGGCTGTTTTGAGAGTTACTATCCCACTTCAAAGGGAACAGAATGATTTAATGTGAAGCTCAAACTGCCTGATGTTCGCTGCAAAATTTTTAGAATTTGCACTCCAAGATGTGACTTTAAAATGGTTGTACCTTGCTTCTCCTCCTGAATCCCCATCTACAATTGTAAAAGCCACAATAAACTGCCCAAATATTTCAGCACAGAGTGAAAAAGTCACATCATATGTTTGATGGTTAATATCAGAAACAGGGTCTGCACATCAGAAGTGCTGAGGCAGAACAGAACTTTTTTTCACTTTTGGCAAGTTGCACAAAGAGGATTAAAAATGCATTTCATAAACTGAAGACAGCAGCCAGAATTTAGACTACACACAGAGAAGCTGACTACTGATATGCCCAACTTTCATATAAAACAATTTCATGGGTAAAAGCTTGTGAAAGTTTGCATAAAAAAACCCAACCAACAAAAACACCTCATCCCAGAACAGGAGACAGTTTCTCAAAAAGAACAAGTCTAAATTTCTTTTAAAAAAACACCAAAGAAAACCAAAACAAACAAAAACATCAAATCCCCAAACTTTTCCTGTGCAACAAAGAATTACATTTGAAACAAAAAGATTGTACTCATAAAAATCTTAATATTTTTAGACATACAGTTCTATAGAACTCTCCAAGTACACCTCTCCAAATGAATTAGAGGCCTGACATTACAAAAATTTTATATACAAAGATATATTTTTACCTTTAAATAGTACACCAGGAGTTCATTGAGAGCGGGATCTGCATTCAAATTAACCAGGAAGCATTTATTATCCCCAACTTTTATTCCAGAGGACTGCAGGGATATGCCAAGGCTTTCCAGCTGTTTCTGACGCTCCTGGAAGAGAGCAGCCATCAAAACTGAGCTGATTGATGCCCAAACATTCTGAAATCCATTCCCATCTGCTCGAGCCACCAGGCAAAAATGATGGATTGGTACTTCTAGAACAGGAAATTCTTTCTTCTGCAACAGGTGAGGCACAGAAGGTTCAGTTGTACCAAGCTCTGCTCAGGGCTATCTGTGATTCCTCCTGTGGCTCCGTGCTTTGGTCCCACACATTCCCATATTCCCAGTGGGAAATGAAAGCAGCTGGGAGCAGCCTCCTGCAGCACTGCAGAGCATCTCCATGACCTCACTGGAACAGCAAAATGCTACCACAAAGCCATCTCTAGAGCCCTTTATTCTCCCTTTCCAGCTAAAAAGCAAGAAGTTAAGTTAAATCCTTGCCAAGCCAAGCTCCATGTCTATCCTTTGTTCCAGAGCAATCAAAATGACAAAAAACTGGCAACCTGCTATTTAAGTAATGCAAAGAACACTTCCTGCTGAACAAGAATAGCAGCATTTTGGATGGTGTTTTGTTCTTGTCAAAAGACTTCATAGAAATGCCCAACAAAGCATTACTGTGCAAAAAATGTCCATCTCTCAAAGGGAAGGGTTTGGGTGAGACCAGAACAGTGAAAGAGGAACATTAAACATTTCTGACTTAGAAACAGAAAGGGATTCTTCTACAAAAAAAAAAAAAAAATCCACTGGGATAGAAAAGTTGAGAATTGTTCCCAGGAGCAGAGAGAAACTGAAGTGAGACTCACTGTCTGCAACAACAACAACAAAAAAATTAGAAATAAATATGAGAGACTCCTCATAGGATTACTGGGGGAAGCAGCAACAGGAGAGGGTGAAATTATTAAGCAAGAAAACCATACAAGAGACCTACACTGCTTTCCCAGTGCTGCTGAGACTTTTAAAAAAATCGAATTAGATAATGTAAGAATAATCCTGGAATGTTTATCTTTACCTATCAGTGTGCTTTATATTAAAAAAACTGAGTATGCCACAATATTCAGGATCATTCCCTGCTCAGTTGTACCAGGTCCAATCAAGATTAAAACTGCAAAGAAATGGCACAACTCGCTCTTGATTTTCTGTTCCCTGTCTCCACATAGGCTTACAAACCCAACATGATGCCCTTGTAAGGGAAAGTCATGTGTGTGTGTGAGAGAGAGAGAGAAAACAAAGAACAGAGGAGAAACTGCAGTGTGATGTCAAAGATCTCTCTTCCGATCACCAGTGCCAGGCTCTGAAGTTCACAAAAATCCTCATTATCTGCAGAGATAAAGCACATGTTGCCCCAAGGAGAACCTGGCCCACAATGTGGATCTCATAGGATTAACTGAGAGAAAAAGAGCCAGTTCCTGGTAATTTTTTTTTTCAAGACCTAATGTTAATTAACTTAAACGCTGAAAAAAACATTAGAAGTATGTCAAATACGGAAATTTTTCACTGAAAATGTGAAAAATTGCCTGTTCATGTGGCTGGTGTTTAAGGCTTTGAACTCTTATTGATGCCTCTTTGATGGTCCTTGCTGTCTATTAGGACTCATCCTTTCCTCAGAGATTTATAAATATTCCTCCTTCCTACCTGTCTACCCTGACACAATTTGACAGACAGATGAAAAAGCAGCAAAGACAACATGTGGAGGACACAGCACAGCCCCCTTTCCTTATATCCCTGTCCCACTTGGGGGCAGAAAATATAAAAACAAAAGTAAGGTTGAGCCTGGGAAAAAAGGAGAAGAGGGGAGAAGGTGTTTCAAGATTTCGTTTTTATTTCTCATTACTCTGATCTGATTGGTACAAATTAAACTCATTTTCCCCAGTGAAATCAGTTTTGCCCATGACAGTAATGGATCATTTATCTCTCCCTGTCTGTATCTGGACCCAGGAACCTTCTGTTACACCTTCTCTCTCCTGTCCAGGTGAGGAGGGGAGTGACAGAGTGGCTTCCACTGACTTCCAGACAGTCCTGGAACAGCCTGTGCTGCACAAACACTTGTCCTCATCCCTCCTCTGGAAAAAAAAATCCCTTTTTCAAGGCCCATGAAACTCCCAGCTCTGAAACATCCTACCAGGCTGGGAATTTAGAGACAGAAAGGCAGAGAGCAAATGCAGACATCAAGGCACATTTAGTCTGAAGAGCTGAACTCATTACTTCAGTTTTTCAACCTCCTCACACATTCAAAGCCTAGAAACTATTGTGTAGGACAAGAGCAGGATTTTTTTACTATTATTATTTTTTTTCCACCCTTATACACAGGGAGGAATTGCACTGAAAGGCAGGAAGCCCTCATAGTCACAGGCAGCACTTCTTACAATGGATCTTTAAAACCAAAGTCAACACAGTCTATTCTGATTGTGGCATCTACAAGAGGGCTTTGTACCAGAGGCTCCATTCTCCCCATATTTATTACACACTATTCATCACCTCCCCACAGTCCTCCCCCTCCAAAGCTCCCCTCTGCAAATATATACATCAGCATTTGTGTGGGAAGAACCAGGAGTGTCATGCAACAACCGTGGTGACCTGCCTCATTTTTCCAAGGTAATCATCTCCAGTTATGGTCTGAAGCCCTAAATATCAGTTTAGGAGCTATTAAAACACACACAGATCCTCAACAGCTCTATTTTTTATCATTCTGAATGCCCTTTGCCTGGTGCATTGAGGCAGTCAGTCCATAACCTTGCACTGAATGCTCTCAATGCTCCCTCATCACAAACAATTTTACTGCCTGAAGAATATAAAAACCCCTGTAATCCTCTCATCCGTGGATTATTTTATTTTTTTTTTGTTAAATAACTTCTCCATTTGCATACAGTGACAATTTATTATTGTCACTGGAGTGGTAATCTGGGAGGCACCCATCTATCACAGGAATTAAGTGAAGCTTTTCAAAAGGGCAGCAAGCTTGACCTACTTACCCATAAATGTGGGGAGAGACTCAGACAACCTCTATGAACTGACAGACAAAGAAAACAAACCTATTTTTCATAAAAAATGGGGGCAGGGAAGGAGGAAAGAAAGCAGCAAACCTGAGCTATCTCCTCAGTTTTTCGTAATTTTTCTTCCCAGGTCACGGTCATCTCCTGAATCAACTTTTCTGATTCCTCCAATCGTTCTTTTAATTCTGGTGATTTCATAGCCTGCAGGAATAAAAGCAAATGAAACAAGAAAAGCTTGTTGTGCTCTGTGTTTTTTCCCTCTGCAGCCACACAGATGGGGGAATGAATAAAGGCAACATGACTCATTTTTCAAGGCACACTAAGCAGTAAGTAAAGGGGTCTTAAAAACACACATTGCACGTAAAGGCAGAATCCACCCAAAAGTTCTTTAATTAGTTTAAAGTACAGATGTTAACATGGAGTTTATGTGCTTCAACACAAACCAATTACATGATACTGGCAGATTTGCACAAAGATACTCATACAGAAATTAATCTTATCTCTACATTCCAAGTGACTCATGTTAAAGCCAGTTTTGTTTTTAAAGATCCTGCTGCTCTGGCTATCAAACTCTCAAAATGACGCCTCACATCTCAGCACACTGCCATGCCACCAAAATATTCTTATTGCTCATTTTTAAATGGCCTGATGTGTGCATTATTTTTTCTACAGGAAAAATGCAGCTCTTCTGGTTATGCACCTCTGCATTTCTACATACAGTTTACAGAGTGAGTATCAAAGGAAGCTTTACAGTGAGCTTCTGGACACTGAAATTCCATTTTCTTGCTAATTTGCTACTGCTCTAATTTTGTCTGGTGAAATATTCAAAGGCCCATGTTCCAAACACAGACTACCTTAAGGAGATACTCCCACAGCCACCCATCAGACACCACAAAAACTGAAAGGGTATCAGCATCCCCCCATCCCTGGAAGTGTCCAAAGCCAGGCTGGATGGAGGCTTGGAGCACCCTGGGATAGTGGAAGGTGTCCCATGGTAGGGGGTTGCTCTAGAAGAGCTTTAAAAGGTCCCTTCCAACTCAAACTATTCTATGATTTTTAACTTCCATCTCCATAGTGGGATTTCCTCCTCTACAAACCCTGCTCAAAGAGCCTGTGGACTTCCTCATGTCATTATTTCATTACTGCTAATGAGGAACATGGGTTTGGCTGGCTGGCATTTATGCAATGCCAATTAAACAATGGGAGCATCATTCTCCAGAATCAGACACTTCCTTACCACAAACCCAAAACTCCTCACAGGAATCCAGATCAAGGAGTGGCCTCATTACACTGCAGTTCCTTCAAGAAAAGGAGCAAGTGCCAGGATTGGAAAATCCTGTTTTAAGACAGGAGTTTCCTCTGCCTCAAGACACAACAGTCTAGGAACTGTCAGCTGATGTGTCCTGTGTGGGCTTTTTCTCCTTTAAATACCTAAATATGTGGTTAAAGGGAGAAGGATTTTGGACAAGGGTCTGGAGGGACAAAAGGGAATGGTTTCCCATGAACAGAGGGCAGGGATGGATTGGGAAGGAATTGTTGGCTAGGAGGGTGGTGAGGCCCTGGCACAGGGTGCCCAGAGAAGCTGTGGCTGCCCCTGGATCCCTGCAAGTGTCCAAGGCCAGGCTGGACAGGGCTTGGAGCACCCTGGGATAGTGGAAGGTGTCCCTGGCCATGGCAGGGGGTGGGACTGGATGAGCTTTAAGGTCCCTTCCAACCAAAACCACTCCATGATTCTGTGAATTCCACACAAAAAGCCAAGGCAATTTCCAAAAAAAAGTAATTCACAATACTAGAAAAAAACATTATCAGGGCAAAGGGGTGGACACTACCAGGGCAGAATGATGAAGCCCAGATACTCTCAAGGTTCAATTTGTCCATTTCTTTGGACAATAAGTGAACATTTTCACACATTTCAGCTGCACAATGACCTGAGTAACTCTCCTTATTCCCCACAATGCTGAAATAAACCCCAAAGAAATGAGCCTAGCCTGACCCCAGACCCACAGGCTGCTTCTCTGCTGGAAGCAGGTGAATTCCCAGCTCAGGAAGGACAAGCTGGCGGCCTTGGCACAGACAAATTAAAACATGATGTTAATTCCATCAAAAAAAAGAAATTCAAAATGCATGGATTATAAAAGAAAAGGGGAAAAGAGGATAATTCCATACTCTGTGAGGGGAAAGCCAACTGTCAAGTTCTGTCCCGGTTGTTTAGGAGAGAAAAGGACACTGACACCAAAAGGCAAATAAAACCCAAACCCCACAACTTGGCAACTTCTATATCTGGAAATGAGCTTTGAAAATGTAACCTGTCATAATGAGTCAGTGCTTTTGTTCACTTCAGGAAGTTATTTATGCACATTTCTGGAAGAACAATTAGATGGGCAACAAATGTAATGAAGTGAAAGGAGCACAAGGCTGTGAATGTGGGGTTTGACCTTTACTGTGCAGCCTCTTAACAGCAAATTGCTCTGGCTTTTCCCTGCTCTCTGTCAATGCCACTGGGATGACAACTAGGGTGGGATTTTAATACTTAGGAAATGAAATATTTATTATTTCATCCTTAGGAAACACTACTTCATTACTTTGGACAGCTGCCATTATTTTGGGAGTAATACTAAAAAATGAAACAAATGGGGATTACTTGCAACTCTCAGAGTACTGCTAAGTCTGTAGCTGATATTTTAGAGGAATTTTTAGATATTTAATATTAGGATATTTAACTTGAGACACCTTAAAGAAACTGATACACACAGAGTGCATGCTTAGCACATTAGGCAGCTCAAATGAGAAGAGTCCAAAATCCACAAGTCATTTGCAGTATCACAGCCAGCATTCCCTGCATACCTCAGGATGCAAATGTTGTAATCATAATTTTTCTGAGCTTCAAACCACAGGGATTACATCACCATTGGTTTGTCCCTTTGGAAACAGAACTCAGAATTACACTAATTCTTGGCCTTCATCTAACATTTAGACCATGTTTCTCTTGAAATGTCACTCCAGAAACAATCACAGAATAGGTTGGAAAAGACCTTGGAGATCATCGAGTCCAATCTATGACTTAACACCACCTTATCAACTAATCCATGGCATTGAGTGCCACATCCAGTCTTTTTTTAAACACCTCCAGGGATGGTGACTCCACCAGCTCCCTGGGCAGCCCATTCCAATGCTCAATCACTCTTTCTTGTTAAGATTTTTTTTCTAATTTCCCATTTTTTCTAATGTTAAGCCTAAATTTCCCCTGGTGCAGCTTAAGGCTCTCCTCCCATCCTGTCACTGCTTGCCTGGGAGAAGAGACCAACCTCCACCTGGCTACAACTTCCCTTCAGGGAGTTGTAGAGAGATATTGCCTAGGGCCTGTGAGAGATTCAACAGCTGGAAACAGGCAAAAAAACTTTATTTAACGGAAGTCACATCTCAGAGGATGTGGCCAAGCTGAATTCTTAAAATATATCAGCAGAGCTCTGCCTAAATATCACCCAGTCTTAACTGGAACTATCCATGCTTCCATGTCCTCTGCTTCACAGAATAAAACAAAGAATGCTCAACAAGGTGCTCAATATCTCAATGAATGCCTGTGTTTCAAGATGGACATACAGAAAAACGTAAATAAATTATATAAAGGGAGATGGAAGCATCCCCTGGACGCTCTGCAACATTCCCTCATGGAATTCTGTCTTAGGTTACAAGATATGGCTGGGATGTGTATTCTATTTGCCATCTGTTAGAGGTGGGGCAGTTATCTTCTGTTAATTGGGCAGTTTTTCTTTATCTCTTCCATAACCAATCCTCCCTCTGGGAAATACGTTCTGCTAATGGGCCAGTGAGTGTCACTGCCCGGCTGATAAAAGTCCATCATCCCACTGGGAGATGCTCCACCCAGAGGGAGGAGCCAAGCATTCCTACCTGGATATAATCTGAGATTTGGAATACCACAGGCAACCTTTTCCCACTGGATTCCCAAAGGAGCAGCTTTCTTCACTGGATTCCCAGAGGAAGACCAGGCTCATCTACACCACCACAGGACCTTCAGAGGAAAACTAAACCCTTCTACAGGAGTAGAAAGAAGCCCTCCCCACTGCAGGAGGGCTGCAGCCACCATTTAATTGGACTACTACCAACACCCTGAACAACAGGGTGTCAGGTTGTATGCTGACTCTGTCAGTAGTATTTTCTTTTTGTACTATTACATTTGTATTTCTTTTTAATTTTCCTAGTAAAGAACTGTTATTCCTGTTCCCATATCTTTGCCTAAGAGCCCCTTAATTCCAAAACCATAACAATTCGGAGGGAAGAAGTTTACATTTCCCATTTCAAGGGATCCTCCTGCCTTCCTTAGCAGACACCTGTCTGTTCAAACCAAGACAAAATCTTTCTGTCGAGCCGGCTAAGCTCTACAGGGTGTCAGGTTGTATTCTGACTCTGTCAGTAGTATTTTCTTTTTGTACTATTACATTTGTATTTCTTTTTCATTTTCCTAGTAAAGAACTGTTATTCTTACTCCCCTGTCTTTGCCTGAGAGCCCCTTAATTCCAAAACCATAACAATTCAGAGGGAAGGGGTTTACATTCTCCATTTCAAGGGAAGCTCCTGCCTTCCTTAGCAGACACCTGTCTGTTCAAACCAAGACAAAATCTTTCTGTCGAGCCGGCTAAGCTCTACAGGGTGTCAGGTTGTATTCTGACTCTGTCAGTAGTATTTTCTTTTTGTACTATTACATTTGTATTTCTTTTTCATTTTCCTAGTAAAGAACTGTCATTCTTACTCCCCTGTCTTTGCCTGAGAGCCCCTTAATTCCAAAACCATAACAATTCAGAGGGAAGGGGTTTACATTCTCCATTTCAAGGGAAGCTCCTGCCTTCCTTAGCAGACACATGTCTTCAAACCAAGACAAATGCCTTCTATAGAGCTGTAGGGGGATGGAATATAAGAAAATAAAGGTAGTATAGAAAGTAATCTTACCCCTAAGAAGTTGTAGCTGAGGCAATTATTAGAGATTAAGAACAGGCCACAGCTGTAGCCAATGAGAAGAGTGCTTTAAAAGAGTGGGTTGGTTGGTTGGCTGGTTAAAAGGGGAACTGGAGTCAGGTGGCTACTGTGAGAAGAACGGAGAGTCAGTGCTTAGAGGAGCTGCCTATGAGAAACATGAAGGAGGCATGAAACTTGCAATAAGGAGACAACACTATGGAACCTCTGCAATATAATGACAACAGAGAGCCAGCTAAGCCTGGGTGGGGGTTTTCTGGAATTGCAAGGCCTCAGGTTTGTACCTCAGCCTTGGTGAGCTGCTCCCGCAGCTTCTCCACCTCCTCGCGGAGCTCGCGGATGATGCGGGCGTTGGGGTCCTCGTTGACCACGGCGTGGTTGACGATGTTCTTGGCCCTGTCCGCGTAGCGCAGCGTCGACAGCGTCTCGTCGTAGTTGTCGGCCGCCGGGCTCACCGTGGCCACCATGGCTGTCTTGCTGTTGCCGCCGAGGCTGTCCTGGAAGGTTTGGGAGGGGTGGTTTAGAAGCAATATTTTTATTTTGGTTTGTTGGGTTAAGAGTTTAAGCCGTGCGAGTTAAGAAAAGGTTGCGATTTTTCAATGTTTGTTTTTGAAAGCTTGCTTGGGAAATGTCACTCTTGGATTTCGACACTCTTGGTTTCTTTCAACAGGAACCAAAAAAAAGGCCTTGTTTTGGGCTTTACAGGGCTTGGTAAAGTATTCAAAGTTTTCTTTCTATGTTTTCTGCTTAGGTTTACAAACCAAAATGTAAACGTTTCAGCACTGAGCTTCTCAGATGCCACTGAGGGAGCTCAGGAAAAACCACGATGAATTCAGATTATCTCATTTTAAAGACTAGAATACTGATGCCTTCAAGAAATAAATTACTGAGATATCTCTTCATAAACAATATAGCTGATTTTACTCCTATAAACATTCAGATTGGGGCCCTTTCCTTCCTCCCACTGGCACAACTCACAAATCTAAACTGAGTTATGTAAGAAATTACCCTCCTGGAATTTGGTTGAGAGAGAAGGGCACAAAACAAGGATGGAAGGAAGCAAGGAAGGAAGGATTCAATCTTTTTACTGACCATAAGACTATGGTTTACAATTTCAGCCAAATATAGATACATGAAGATAAAATATTCTGGTTTAAATTGTACAGCAGATTTTTTTTTCTGTGTGGCACTTTGGTTTCTTTGGTTTGTCTGGAATTTTGGGGTGGGTTTTTGTTTGTTTGTTTTTAACCCAATATCCTTTTCTGAGACAAACCACGCTCTTAATTTTCATCTTCAATAACCCATGAAATGTAGGTCAGGCATTGCCATTAGAACAATCTGACTGCATTAGCTGCTTGTCAAACCATTTCAGTTCCAAAACACACGTGGAGCTTTCCCCAGCAATCATTAAAATGCCCCTTTAAGTATTTGCCCAATACTCTCCTTTTGGCTGCGTGATGCCTAAACCAGTTTGACAGGAGTCAGGCTGTTGGCAGCACTTGGCTGTCTCTGGTCATGCAAAAGGGCATGGAACTCATATGAAACATAAATCTCTGTATATTTATAGTGTTCAACACAGTCAGCACAGGCAGGTAAGTGTATTTATGCAGAAATCAGCAGCAAAGAACAGTTTGCTGACTGATCTCACCATGACTTTACTCATCCAAGGATTAGCCAGTGTTTACTCCAAGTTAATCCATGGCTTGGGAGGGTCCCCTCTTTACCACAGACATGTTTTTTTAACTGAAAACTTTAAGACTAATGAATCATTCCATGGGATTTCCTGGCCAAAAATTAGGAGTGATACCCTGCAACTGCAATCCCTGTTCTGCATAAAAAGCTGGAGTCTGGCAGGGAGCTGGCCAGGTACTCCCCTTCCAAATCCAACCTTAACTGTTTGCACTGTGGGAATGTCCTTCTGCACAAATTAGCTCCAAAATAGGATGAATTCATTATTTGAATTGCAGCTCTGCTGTAGAGGCAGCTGAGAACACTGTAACAGTGATACATCAGAACCCACAATACACCCATTATAAACTGGGCAAAGTCCCTCTTGTAGCAATTCAAGCCCAATGCCAGACTGTCTGATAAAGTTTTATGTATAAACCCCAAGTGCTGATTTCACTGGTTTCTTTTAATGATAAGCAAGAAAGGTGAAAAATTAGCAAATCAGCCTCTCATTAGTGAAAAGAGTCTGTAAACCAGCCTGGCAAGGCTGGGTTTGCATGTGTTAGAGAGACAGAGTGGAAACAAAGAAGTTATTTCGAAGAATTAACTAGCTTTTTCTCCTCTAGCAGTAAGATTATTGTGAAAACAACTCAAAATGTAGAGCTCAGAAATTGTATTTTTAATAGCAGCCATCAGGCTTCTGATTAACACAGGAAAACAAGATGTTTGTGCCAATACAATTTGATTAAAACCAGAAGTTACAGAACTGACAAAGATATTTTGCTCCCTGCATAGAACCTGATGCCACTGCTCAAGCAATATTTTTCAAAATGGCACTTTTGTCTAAAATCCTCAACAAAATTAAGCAAAAAGTTTCAGATCTTGAGGTCTCCTGAACTGATTTCTCAGACTTGTGGAGAGATACTGTATGACAGATATTCCTGCAGTTAGAACACATTTAGTCTGCTTTGATATCATAATTACAAGTTGAAAGCCAGGGAGAAAGCTCAGCCCACTATCATGGACATATTTTATGAAAAATCTTTTCATTAGGATCTTTTCTCCTGAGAGGCCTCAGAAACGAAATGTGAACAATGATTATCTGCTGCTGTGGAATGCAACAGGTGCATCTTTGATTGGTCTCATGTGGTTGTTTCTAATTAATGGTCAATCACAGTCCAGCTGTCTCGGATTCTCTGGTCAGTCACAAGTTTTTATTATCATTCCTTTCTATTCCTTGCTAGCTTTCTGATGAAATCTTTTCTTCTATCTTTTAGTATAGTTTTAATATATCATTTTCTTTTAACATAATAGATATCATAAAATAATAAATCAGCCTTCTGAAACATAGAGTAGATTCTCATCTCTTGACTGCAATTCAATCTCATGGCTTCTCCAAACAGGCCCCTTTAAACGAATAAATCCCTTCTCTGATCTCTAATTAAAAAAAAAATATATAAATGTTCCCCCTTTCAAAAACAAAGCTTCAATGAGAGCTTGTTTGTTAAAAAACCCCAAAAGCCCCCAAGCCTTGATGTTGGACACAAAGAGGGTTTGCCTGAAAGGAGGCAGAACAAAAGTGGGCTCTCGTTCCTGCGCCGCGTCCGGCTGGCGGCATCGTGGCCACAATGCCTCAGACAGGTGCTGAACAGGAATTGCAGTCTGCTCCCTGGATGTGTTTAGAAATGGAGCAGCAGAACTAATTCTAACAAGGCTGGAAATTCATCAGGAAGGTTTCCACCCTGCTCCAGCCACATCAGGAATCCAGAGCGCACCGGGGCGAAGTGAAGCTGTGCAGTGGCTTTGTTGTCAAGTTGCAGAGAGCCAAAAAAATAATTTGTTTCTTCTAAATGAGAGTAAAAACTCAGTGTAAATATAGAGAGGCAAAAATGTATTTAAACACTGAAAAAGCCTCAGTGCAAGAACACTGTGCTGTGAGAACTTGTTTTACTCAGACACTGTTTGTGTTGTGCCATTAAGATTTTTACATGGCTATTGGATATCCAGATCTGTTAGGGATAAATAATTTCACATGTCCTGCTAAAAGGTCTATTAAAAGGCAGCACTGAGAAAAAGGAAGGTTTGTGTGTCAAGAGGTTACAGGAGCAGGGATTTTGTTTTACTTAAGCATTGAATTGAACTTGTTTTCGAACATCTGCAAGGAAAAATGTAATTTTTTTACATCTCCACACTTCTGTACAATGTGCAAGTCACTTTGTCTTTTTCTTTCCACATGTGCCGTTAAATCCCAGGGATATGAAATTTAAACAACACTTAAAAACATTGCTAAGAAAGGGTGGGGAAACCAAGACAACAAAGTATAGCCAGATCGCCTACAAAATAGTAAGAGGACAAAGAAAGGCTGGTGATGCCACAAATCAATTTCTTCTCAGATTATTTCTTTCTACCAATAAGTATCTCAATTGCTGCTGGATAACAGCTAAACAGAGCATAAAGGGAAAAAAAGAAATTTGACTTACACAGATCTCATATTTAACAATTTGGGTTTCTTCATTTAGACTGTACACATGTTCATCCAAGTGCCATCATGAAACACTCCTTTTTCCCCCAAAAAAACAAACCACCAAATAAGAGTTCTGCACAGTTCAGAAAATGATTTAACTGCTCATTTCATATGAACAGCATCTCTGAAGTCTCCTGACCTGTTCCTCAGACTGTAACTGGGATAATGCTCTGCAATTATACTCTGCTGACAAAAGTAAAATATCTTAGCAATTAAATTAGACAATTAGGAAAAGGTAATTGTCTTAATCAACATCTTCAGAGCTAAGCATACCAGGATGTAAAATCAGCTGTATGCAGAAATAACCCAAATTAAATTAGCCCCAAGGTTGTGTGAAGCTGTACTTACACTGACCCATAAAATATACACTGCTTTTAATTTTATTTTTGAAGTTCCTTAATCCTTAGGCCATTGCAGGTCAGCAGAAGACACATACTTAGTCTGCAGAGATATTAATGGCTTACATCCAGCTCATTTTCCAAAGACAATTATGGTTAACATCAAACCCAGAAAATGAAGCAAAAAGCACAGAATTTTGATGTCATTCAATGAGACTCTTCTCCCCCTTTCCTCTCTTTCATTTCACTTTAAAAAAGAATATTAAAAAAAATCCCTTACTTACTTTAAGTAACCAAGTGAGCACAGAATCACGATATGGAACAAATTTGTTCTTGTTCTTGCCAGCAGCCTGATCTGCCAGGGCAGAAATAACCAGCCCCAGAGTTGTGAGGGATCTGCCCAGAGAACACAAACAGTCATTAACAAGGGTAAATATTCATAAGTCAAATGCATATTTAGACAGTGACTTTCTCTCTGAAAACATGCTCTGAGGAAAAAATTCCTCATTTAATTTTGATCATTTCTTCTTCACAAAAGCACCACTCTTATTTTTTTTTTCAGTATGTTTTCAGTCTTAATAATCAGGTCTTCACACTGAAATTCATGGCAGCTGCAGGAACACAAATATTTTTTAAAAATATGGAGATCTTATTCCCATCTCTAAGAGTACTGCATGTTAAAAGGAGAATTAGAGAGAAGGAAAGGAGAAAAATTGACTACAAGAGCTTTGCAGAGGGAAGAAAATGAGAAAATTGACTACAGGAGCTTCAGACTGTTTTACGAGTAGGCTGTATTTAGCAGGAAATGGTGATGAAAAAAGGAAAACAAACAATTTCAAAGCCTTACTTGTTAATGTTGCTTCCTTCTTTCAGCCTGTCTCCTGCAGCACCAGTTTTAGTTGCCCTTTCACTACCTGCCAAGTCCACCAGGCTGAGCTTGCCCACCTTCTCACCTGATGTCTGGGGAAGGAACCAGAGAACAGCCCCTGTTAGGACACTTCAATCAAGTTACACTGTTTGATGTATTTTACAACAGGAATCAAACTTCATTTTTGGTGTAAACTCTTGTTCCAACCCCTCTGAGAATGGCTGGATTTGAACAGTGCCCTGTGCTAAGTCACTACCTGCTGCTTCAGAAACAACAGGGAAGTCATGGATATTGTGAAACCAGGTAGTCTGATATTTTCAAATATCTCAGAAATCTCAAGAGGAGAGCACACTAACTGCTGAACCATGAAAAATTCAGAGTTATGGCAAGGGAGTCACAAGCAGAGACATAAGGTTCACAATCCCATCTTGAAAACAGTCTCCTAAAATCCTCGGATTTTATACCAGAGTTTCTTCTGTTTTCCAGTGACCAGGAATTAACCTGATGAGAAGCATGTTATAATTTACATAAATTATCACAATTGCAAAGTCTCCTTTATTCTCATCAGCCTCCCAGAACATGATCCCAGCTAAGTATTTAAACCTGTAATGCACATTTTGTTACAAATCCTTTCACCTCATTTGGCCCAAAATGACATTCTGAAACACTCCATGAACCCCCTAAATCAATCTGAAATTGAAGAGCCAACTGTCTTTGAGAACATCTTGCTCACATCATGTTCTTCTGCAGCATCTGCACCTCCAGCACCCCAGGATCCCAAATACAAAGTGCTGCATCCCCATAAAATGAACGGGATAATTAAAATCACTAAGTTCTCAAAATCACACCCTAAACCTATCAAAATATGATGTGATCATGGAAAGCGCCATTTCCAGGACTGAAAAGACCAGCAGATGGGAGAACAGGGAAATCTGTTGCAGAGGTTCACACAGGGGTCACTGGAAGGTGCAGAGAACATGGACAGTCACAGCCACTCTGCATCCGGGCTGAGCAGGACCACACAAAAATCAGGTATGAAAAGCATGGACAAGAGCCACAGCAAAACTGGAATGAGAAAATATGGAAAAATAAAAAAAAAATCAGCACAGTATGATGCTGATTTGAAGTGCAAAGGGGAAAAAAATCCAAATAAAGAATGAGGAAAACTGTGTGGATAAGAAGATTGGTGGAAAATGAGAAATTAGGATGAAAAAAAGCCCAAATTCTCATTATACTTTCCAATATTTAGGCTCAGATTTGCTCTGTGGACACAAATTTCCCCAAGGCTTTGAAAACATTAAAGAATTATCCAAGCACAGAATTTATCAATGAAGTTTAAAGATACTTCTTTCAATTCCAGTTTATCACCATTTTCTGTGAGGGACTAAATAATATTGACATAATGTATTTCACACACCCCTCCAAGGCATATTTATGTATAAGGCAACATAAATTAAAGTATTTGCAGCTTTAAATGCTTTATCAATATTTAATATTTACACATAAAATCATTAATGTCATTCAATGCAAAGTATTTAATATTAGTATTTTTTTCAATTTAGAAAGTTGATAATTTAAACAAATTTGCATAATTTAGCAAGCTGGTAATTTATATCAATTTGCATTAAATAACCACATGAAGGGGATCACCAAAGGTACACTCAAGTGTATTTCCATTTTTCACCTATTTTATATTTAGCCTGTACTACAAACTGCTGCTTCCAAAGAAGTGGTTCTTTTCCTGTGAAATACATTAATTAAAGCAAGGGACACATCCCAGCCTGACATTTGGAGCTTGCAGCTGGATTTTCTTACCCCTGATTGCACATCATAGAGGGTGTGGGTGAGGATGATCTTGAAGACTGCGTGGGACCGACTGCTCTCCTCGTTCATGTTGGTGGCAGCCACTGTCCGAGATTTGTTGCCCTCAGACATCAAGGACTCGATGTCCTAAATACAATTTTCACAGCCATGAGTATATCTGCATTGACATCCTTTTCAACTACCTCCAAAAATCACCTCATCTCAGTCAAATACAGCATTTTCTTGCTAAGCCTCCCATTTGTTTATTCAGGATTATGTGAGGGAAAAAAAAATCAAAGTTTTTTGGCTCTAGAAACTCCACAGTGTCATGACTTCACCCACTCTTCACCCTAGATATTAAATTATCAACAAAAATAGTACACCTGGCTGCACAAAGCAACACTCAAAAGCAGAGAAAGAAGTGAGGAACAGCAATTTGTGTTTGAACCTTGCCACATTTTAGCCTCAAGTTGTCATGGTCTGAGGATCTGGAATACTGACAGAAGGCTCAGAGGTTTATAAAACAGAACCATGTTGAAAAGGACATTATATTCCTCCAAATTTTAAGAGCTTATTAAGTACTTTGATCTTTTGTGATGAGAAAGGTGCAGCTCCCCTGCTTCGGGGTTTCACAGCAATTGTGTAAAATGGTTAAGACCTTGGGGTCTTGGGCTAAACTTCTATTTCTGCATCTGTAGCTGGGTGATGCTAAAACAAACAGTCAAACAAAGGACCAGCACAGACCACTGACTCCAAATTCTGGATTACAAAAAGCTGCTGGGCAACATGGAAAGGCAAAGCATGAAATGTGTCCTGTCTTAGCAGAAACCACCACGGAGAGCTGGATGAACACCTGGAGAAACTGCAATTGCACTATTTTCATGTTTTGGTTAAGCTGACAGATTCCATCCCATATTTATCCATTTTCACCACAGTAAGTTAAAACTCCTTAAAAAACAGGGCATTTTGTGCATGCACATATAAACATTTACTGTCCTGCAAGCCAGTTTCATGTGATGCTCTCAAGTATTTGCTTGGTAAACAACCATTAGTTTATAATTCCAGCGTGTGCTACTGGGAAAGCAAATTACTGAGTAGAGCATGACAGGCAAAAAGTGACACAGTGGGGCACTGAGAGCCTGTCTCTGCTTAATCCTGGGCCTGTAATTAATCACAGAACACTTTCTCATGACAGTCTGCACTCATCTTAATGCTGAGAGGAAATCTGTTCCATTCAGCAGCTGGATTACTTCCAGAATTACTGAGCAGCACAAGACGAAGGGAGTTTCTGCTCTCAGCCCTGTTCTCCCCAGGGATCACATCACAACAATCTGCAGCTCTCTTGCTCTAAGATTACTGATAAGGAGCATTTTAGTAGTTCTGTCCAGCTTAAGGGACAGCACCTGGGGTTTAGGATGTGAAGATAAGCCTTTCATAAAGTTGATCCTTACCTTGTAGCTAGCAACAGCTAGTTTGGATAGGCCATCTACGTAAGGGCCATAAACACTGTGTTCTCTAACCTTTAATGACTGACGGCTTCTGGTTGGGGGAAAAAAAAGGGATTTATAAGCACATGACTGACTTAAGACAACATTTACACAAAGTCCATTTCTCACTGACACATCTCAAACAGGATGGTCTCACAAATACCCACTGAAGCACAGAGCAAGGGCCAGAATGCAAACACAAAAAGAGCTTTGTAACACATAAAAAGCTGACACAGACAGTGTCGTCACTTCACAAAAGGTACATTTACTCCAGGCTTTTAGTCTTGCTACTTTATTTTGATTTATAATGAGGAGATGCTGAGATCAGGAAGCAGCAAAAGCATCCCAGGCAAATGTTTTAGATGGGATCCATTAAGGCAAACTGGTTATGTAAAGGAAGAGTGTAGGACAAATTCTACAGGGCCATTCACACACAAATTCCTCACCCTTTGGGGTCAAGGAGATCTCTGACTTTCTCATTGTAAATCTCCATGTAGGATACTTCCACTTTGAAACTCTGCTCTTCATTTTCTTCTTTCTGTGCTCTTTCAAAGAGTCCACTGCAAAGTCTAGGAATTAATCCAGGCTGATCAGCAGTACCCATCATGGTGTAGGATTTTCCAGACCCTGTGTGAGGGAAGCTGTGATTAGAGAACATGCAACAAAGGTTCCTGCTGCGCAGAATATTGATAGGAAATAAAAGAGGTTAATTTTTTTTTGCATTTTAGTAGAAGGTATTTGTTCCATTTTCTGCCTTAAAGTAACCCAAACACCACTGAGCTAAAGATTATTTTAATTAAAAGGAAAAGTAAAACAAGAAATTTGGTTCAGAGTGCTGGAGAACTTTTAGATAGATACAGCCTTACCGTAGATGACAAGCCACTAATGAGAAAACCCCTCATATTACTCTTTAAATATTACATTAAAATGACAATTCAAGATTATTTTAAGCACAGAGGCAGAAAATCTGAGCAATGCTCTGAGCTCAAGGACGATCATGGTCACGCCAAAGATTATCATATGAAGTGTGAGAAATAAGGGTAGCCAGCAGCAACAAAACCTTATTTCTCATCCTGCCCACCTCATATCTGATGTTACAAAAGAGGAAAACATTTCTTATTTACATTAGAAGGTATTTCTCCTCCAACAATGTCACAAGAGCTGTGGAAAGAACCAGAACACAACACCTTTGGAGGAAACATTTCTCCCCTACTCTGGGACTCACCTGTTTGCCCATAGGCAAAGATACAAGCATTGTAGCCTTCAAAGGCATTCTGAAGAATATTCTCTCCAAGGCACTTGAAAACAACATCTTGACCTAGAAAATAGAACCCACAAGCCAACACTGTAACACAGCAAGAGCATTTTGTCCCTCAATTTGGATTCTTTGACAATTAGGTAGAAGCTGTGAGGGTTTTCCTGCTGTTGCTGCCTAAATCACATCCAGTGTTTGCTCCCTGGAAAGGAGCAGAAGATGTGCTCCAGATTTATGCTGCTGTAAAAATTAGGGGCTGGGATTATCATGGATATACCTGGATGTGCTTAAAGCAACATCTTATGAAGGTTCATACTCAGAAGTTTTATCAGCAGAGAATCTATGACCAACTGCAGAATTTAATCTGCTGGGGAATGACACCTCCTCAAAATATACTCAAGCTGTGCATTTTAATGACAGTCAGTTGATTTTAATCCAAGAAAATCAGCAGAGCACTGGAAAATTTTACTGTGTAAGACATTGGATATTCTCATGAGGAGATTTTTGCAGAGAAGGAATCACAAGTATGTGGAAGATATGGATATTCACAGGGTACTTTGCACTGGCAAAAAGTAAGGTGTAACATTTCTTTTGTAATTGAACTTTGAGCTTTTTGGATTATTTTCCAAGCAGAGGAAGGAAGGCTTAAAATATCTGGGTAGTAACTTGAACAAAATTTATTTTCAGAATTAATTTTATAACCCAAAAAACTTAAGTCTGAACAAGGCATGACAGAACTTTATGGACTGAAAAGTTGTCTCAAATAATGTTCCTTTAAGCTCTTCCTTTCTCTTATTGAAGTTCCTATCTTTACAGCCAAATTCATGCTAAATTCCCAGCAAAAGCACCAAGAACTGCGCCAGGCTCAGCTGGGGTAACACTTCCACTGTATACAGACCAAAATATCAGTTATATAGGCACCACCTTTAGTTTGAGAAACAAAATATGTAACATTCCTATGTAATTTATATGGCTGAAAGTGTCACATTTTTCTCAGTGGCTTGATAGGCTATTATTCATTAGTTATTTGTTAAAGAAATTAAAAAGAAGTGTATGTGTCTTTGATTTTTCTTATGATTTTTATGAAATAAATATTACGTTCAATTGATCGCAAATTTTAAAGAATAACAACTGTGAAAGGAATAAATTATAGGAGTGATAACTCCTAATACAGTTCATATTTTACCATAACTATATGTCAAAATGCATGAAAATAATACATAATAACTTTTAACTGAATACATTACACATTCTCACTAAAGCATCTGAATTCACATACACTTAAATGAAATGAGGTTTTTATTAGTATTAATATTCCTTTATTAGGTTTTACTATGATGCCAAACTCCCATCAGCACTGAAAAACATGAAATTACACATAACAATGCTCCTCAAAAGAAATAAATTGGTTTGATGCATTTAAAATGAGGGAGTTGGAGCAGTATTTTAAATAAAGCTGTAAACAGGAGTAAAGCATCATTGTGCTGGGTTTCTCCACTCTCTGCACTGCAAAGGGGTGGCAGTGCCCATTGCTGCTGTCATCTTTAGAGAAAAGGAACTGGAATGATTGAAGATTTTCCCTTTTTTGACAGCAGCCAGTCATAGAAGGGACAGCATTTTGTGCCATATGGCCTGTGCCCTGCAGCAAGGACTGTATTTTAATCAGATCATTCCCACTTGGAGACAACCAAGCCACAGTAAATATTATTACCTGCATATTTTTCTTTGACAGATTCATCCATGGACCAAAAGCAGTGATCATATGCAAACACCTGCAGGGGAACAACCAGGACACCTCAGAACAGCTACAGCCAAATCCAACACGTTATTCACATTCTGACATTCTGACATTCTGAACTCAACACACATTCCCACTGAATTCCTTATTTTCTAGCAGTTTGAAGCCTAAACAAACACTTCATTTTCCTGCATGCTTTTATTTGTTCCTTGTTTCTATTTGTTCCTTTCTGTGCCAACCCTACTCCCCACTCTCCACGTGCCAACCCAGTGGATGTCAAGGACCTCTCCATTTCTCCTCCAAACCCATCCTTGCAATGCATTTTTCACCAGAGTTTCTCTTTTGCAAACTGACAGATGTCCTCTAGCTCTTTCTGCCTCCCATCTCTCTGTGCCTCTTGTCTGCATAAATTAAAAACAAGCCTTCGGGTAGGAAGCTCTTTCCATACAAGAGGAGTATGTATTTATTTACATTCCATGACAAACCAAAGCAGTCATCAAAGTCTAATATTTGCAAGGAATAATAGAAAAAAAAAATCAGTTTTATCATGAAAAGAGCAGCACTGTAATATTTTTAATAGAAAATTTTCAATTTTGCCATAAATCCATCGAAAGGTCCACAGGCACCTTTCGTCCTGAAAGATGACCTGAAATAATACAATGTGTATTTTGGGACAGATGTTTGCAAAAACAGCTCCCCTGGGTATGTAACTGCAAGGAAAAATAATAATTAGGGTAATGTCTGACCTACATTCACAAAATTTATTCTGTAAGATGTAGGAAAAGGGAAGTGCAATGTGGAGCTCTCTGCCTGTGGATTTCCCCTCTAAGCTTAATGGAAACTGCTCTTTCCCCTTTGGATGGCCTGCATTGTTACACTGCTGACTACCAACATTTATGAAAATGCTTAACATAGCAAAATCCTTGAAATTGAAATAATTTATCTTCAAAAATACATTGTTTCCCCCTCCATACTACACTGATGTACCAGCATCAAGAGATAAAGTAGTTATTTTATATCCTCTAACTGAGGAAACAACAGCTTGTGTATTAAAAATTATGGTGCTCTTTTTTTTTTTTTTTTTTTTTTTACTTTGAATTCATTTTACAGCTAAACATATTATTAAAGCATCCCAAGCCTTCAGAACATTTAATAAAACATCACTGGCTGCATGAGCACATCCATGGAGCTGAACCCTGATCTGCCAGGGCAGAGTCTTCAGAACAAGCACAAAGTCACGGGACCATAAAAACAAAATGAGTTTGCTTTAAACACAAATACCAGAAAATGCTTTTAAAAAGCCCACAAAGAACAAATATCCTCCATTCAGAGTCTGCAGTGCTGAGTGTGGATGTTCTCATTTGTTCCTCTGACTCATTTCTTGGCACGGGCTGTACAGAGCATTTCTGCAGCAAGGAGATGCTTCGAGTTTCTTACTCAGCAGCTGATCAGCAACAGAGCTCTGCAAAATGCTTTTAATATCTGGATAACCCAAGAGTGAGCAAGTGATAGGACAACTCTCACACACTGATGAAAGCTCTTACCTTTGGCTGAGTTCTGCTGTTCCCCCATGCATCAGGAGTGGAAAGGATTTGGTACAAGGTCAGGGGAGGAAAAAAAAAAAAGACAAAAGAAAAACAAGGACTGTTAGTTGTAGTGATTTCAGCTTAATTGTGCCATCATTAATCAATGGAATGTTGTATTAAAAGTTCATTTCTCTCCTCAGATATCTCTTTGCTTACAGACCCCAAAGTCATTTTATAAACCCCTTCAGGGGCATGATTTGAGATGCTGCTCAGAGTTGATTTAAAATTCAAAGCTACTGATTTTCCTCATGCTGCATGTCTTTCTCATTCTCTCACGGGCTTATTTTTCTTGTGACACCTCTCCCTCTTTCTGGGTGTCACTGCCTCTTAAAAACAAAGTACCCAAGCAGCATAAAAATTTCCAAAACCACTTGAACAAGAACTGCAGGAGTGTTATTCAAGAGGAAATTTCAGAGTCCAGCCCCTGGGCTTGCCCAACCCAGCTCTCTCTGGTTGCTGGGACAGCAGAGCAAACATTTGCTTCCTCAAAAGAATGAGCAGAGAACAGCAATTCTTCTACTCTGTTATGTGCAGAATTTAAAAGTTTGGGGGGGTTTGTTTGTTTGTTTTTAAGCAAGCACAAAATTACTGGAGTGACCTTTAAAATACCAGCACGGCCCCAGTGGATGACTGCAGGTTATGCAGCCTCCCCACATCAGAGGCTGGAGAAAAGCAGTAAACACACAACAAGCCACTGATACTCCCCTTGTCCTGGACCTTCCAAATGACATTAGGAAACTCTTGACATCAGCAACGAGTAAAGTCTTGTGACAAGCAACACTGATTTCTTTTGAACAGAGCAGGAGAAAGACATGGGAGCCATACAGGATTACCCTCAGAGCTCCTGCTGCTCACAGGGCTTGAGAAGCAAGTTTAAAAATAGTAATTTCTGAACACTGTCTCTCAAAACCAACTATTTATTACACAAATCCATCACCCTTTTTTACTCATGCCTGGATCTGCTGTATCTGTTTGACAGAACAGGAACGATGGGCACTTGGGAGAGCAGGATGATTATTGAAGTCAAGGTCTGAGCATTTTCTCTCAAATTTCTGAGCATTGTCTCTCAAAACCAACTATTTATTACACAAATCCATCACCCTTTTTTACTCATGCCTGGATCTGCTGTATCTGTTTGACAGAACAGGAATGATGGGCACTTGAGGGAGCAGGATGATTATTGAAGTCAAGGTCACTCTGTGTCACAGGGTCATCCAAGTCAGCAATGACAACATGACCCCTTTTCCTCTGCCATCTGGCTTAGTTGAAATAAAGGCTCTCCCAAGTCCTGGCAGCCAGCTTGGTGTGGATTCTAGGCTGTTACTCCTGGGTGGATTTTATTGAGGGAATCTCCTTCAGTGGGGCTTTGATCCAGATACAGCAGACTCCAGAGAGCCCCTCTGGATCCCCCTCAGAGAGACAAAGGAGCATCTTCATGGCTTTTTGTGCTCTGAAATGCTCATGGAGCACTTTGCTGCAGGACTTCACTGGAAACTGCCTTTAGGGGAGCTCTGCTTACAGGGCAGGCTAATTACTATTCATACAAAAACCTCCTCCTTGTAAAACAAAGGGAGCAGCAACCCTGGATTCAGAGTCTGAGTTTAGCACTCAGAGATGTGACACAGCCCTGCTCACATTCCCCAGCCCAATTCCAAGGCAGGATTATATTGCAACAACGCAGCTGATCTGCCCAGCCCTCAATATAGGGCATATTATTGAGTATTTGGGTTAAAGCAGCCATAAGGATATAATCTGAGAAGTTCTATCACAGATACAATTTTAAGATTATGGATTACACAAGGGCTATGTATCATCAAGCTTAATTTAAGACCTTTAGTCTGAGCTAAGTATCTCATTTTCTGAAGTGCTGCACAAACACACAAACCCAGGTCCTGGGTCTTGCTTAATCCAAATGTGAGGGAACAGAAGCCCCACGAAACCCAGAGTGCAGCATTTGGGACACAGCACAGCTACACAGAGCTGCAGCTTGTGTCATGTACTTTTGACCACAAAGAGAATAAATGGGACAAATGTTTCCCCAAGGAAAACATTAAGGGTGCAGCCTGCATCACTGTGCTGTGAACACATGAGCCCATTAATGCTGCAGCTGCGTGCTGGGCCCAGAAACCCATGAAAAGATTTTTAGCCTGATGCAAAATCCCTTGGGAATGGAATAGATGGGGAAATAGAGCACCCACAGCAGCCTGGCTGGCTGCAAGGACACACTGGGTGCTCACACCCAAATGCTCCTGTCCATCCCAGAGGTGAGGAAAAGGTAAATACCAAGAACAGCACCACCCGCACAGCCGGGAAGGATCTCCCACAACAAAACGTGACAGGAACCTCGTGTGCCAAGAACAGGGAGGTGACTTTCCCTCTCTGCTCTTGTCAAACCCCACCTGGAATGCTGCACATGGTTCTGGTGTCCCCAGCATGGGAAGGACATGGAACTGGTGAAGCAAGTCCAGAGGAGGCCATGAGGGTGGTAAGAGGACTGGAGAACCGTCTCTAAGGAGACAGGCTGGGGAATTTCAGGCTGTTCAGCCTGGAAAAGGTTGTGTGGAGACCTCACAGCACCTTCCAGTGTTGGAAGGGTGGCAGGGAAGCTGGAAAGGGACTGTTCATCAGGAACTGGAGTGGCAGGACAAGCGAGAATGGGTTCAAACTGGAAGATGGGAAATTTAGGTTAAGATATCTGGAAAGAATTGTCCTCATGAGGGTGGGGAGGCCCTGGCACAGAGAAGCTTCCAGGGGTGAAGCAGCCACAGCTTCTCTGGGTACCCTGTGCCAGGGCCTCCCCACCCTCACAGCCAACAATTCCTTCCCAAATTCCCATCTATCCCTGCCCTCTGGCAGTGGGAAGCCATTCCCTGTGTCCTGTCCCTCCATCCCTTGTCCCAAGTACCTCTCCATCCCCAAGGATGCTGCCATTTGAGGTGCAGGCAGCCCCTCGGCCAACAGCCAAAAATTCCCATCTATCTCAGATACAACAGAAGCAGCCGAGGCAGGGAGGGAAAACTTATCTTTCAGCCACTGAAGGATGTCACTGAGATGCTTCCAGCTACTTGTTTTCACTTGTATCCAGTCTGACAGGAATTTGCCAACTCCCTTCTCTTATCTCTTCTCAGTTCAATGTCAAACAGAAGTAGAGGGAATCTAATGCATCTAATTTAATTCTAAAATTAAAAAAGGAGGAAGACTACTCCAAAATAACATCCTACATTTAAGAGTATTTTATTTACTGCAGGGAATTGCAATGAGATGATCTTTAAGGTTTTTTGCAACTCAAATAATTTGGTGATACCATGAATATATTTGCTGTTTTGAGAGTGAATGAAGACATGGAGCTTGGGTAAGAATTTGTGTTTAAACCACCTCTTACACAGTGTAAATATGTCCTGATCCAGCTTCTTGATCAGGACACACTTGTTTTGTTATGAACATTCTGGTGGTTCCACAGACCTCAAGCCCAATGTAAAAATATGAATAAAATCAGAGCAGGTCCCAGCTGAGACCATCAGTGCATGTGCAATACCACTACCGCTTCAGTTTTTTAATAGAATAATTAAATTACATATTCAAACACAATAAACTGTTCAACCATAGTTAATAGAGGCATTTTAGAAACACCCAGTTTTTCCACGTTCAAAAGGGGGGAAGGAAGGTTTGGTAAGCCTAAGTGTATTTCAGATTGTGCAAATGATGAGGGCGAAAACACCCCAGCAAAGGAGCAGAGGTGAACCCTGGCTGGGGAGAGGAGAGCAGAGCTCAGCCCTTATCTCTTCTGTCTGGCTGACCCCCCAGCTCAGAGATAGCAGCCAGCTGGCAAATCAGCACATGCTCTAAATCAGTCACAGCACATCTCCCTTCTTGTCTAAATCAGAAACTGGCAGATGGGGCAAAGGGAGGAGAAAGGTGGGAGGTGGCAAGGCAGGAAAGCAGAGGAACGAGCTCCAGAAGCTCTAGGACACGAGCTGACATGCCAAGCATGGGTTTTCTTCTCTCTATTTTTTTTGAAAAAGAACATTTCCTATGGCAACAGCAACAACATCCAAACTGTACATTTGAGTGATGCTGCCAAGTGGCACAAGGCTATGCTGGATTTATGGAATTGAAACATAACATTTTGTCATTTTCAGAAGCTTCTGGACTAGCAAAATATAATAAAAATTTGAGGGTTAGAAAAAAGAAAAAGAGAGGCAACAATTCCAACTATGAATCAGGAAAGTCTCAGCAAATCTCTCCAGAAATTCTTATTGCTTTCCACTTTCAATCTTCCATAACCATTGCAAAAATAACCATATCAAATTCCAGTGTAATTAGTGCTATTTTACACCCTTCTGCAGAAAGTATCCAGCATAAACTCCAGAAAGCAGCTAAAATGCAACTAGAAAAAGAAACTGATGGGGAAAAACTCCTTGGTGTTTGCAAGTGAAAAGGCGTCAGTGTCCCCCCAGAGATCACTCTGTAAGGCCACATCTTTGTGTTCCCAGCTGGCCTAAAAAATATTATTATTAAAAATAAAGTTGACATGATGTGTAACAGTAATTTACTCTTTGGACGCAGTCATTCTGGAATTCTGGTATTTTATTATTAAGTTGTAGCAGGTAGAAGCTGTACAATAACTATCCTAGGTTCTGACAGACATAACAGCATCATTTACCAATACTCCCTGAAATTAAAGAACTAAAGCTACATTCGGCAGAGTTTGTCATCCCTTCAAATCTTTCCTTCCTTTCTTTCCTTGGTTAAGTATGGCTCAAAATAGCACTGGCATGGAAAACCCTGAAGCACAATTTCTTTTGTGGCTCCTTGTCTTGGTTTGAAAAGATTGGTGCTTGCTCACGAAGGTAGGAGCTTCCCTTCAAATGCAGAATGTAAACCCTCTCCCTCCAAATTATTATAATTTTTAAATTAAGAGGTTCACAGGTAAAGATATGGGAGTAGGAATAACAGTTCTTTACTAGGAAAAAAAAATAAAATAGAAATGTAGTAATACAAAACAACACTGACAGTCAGAATAGGACCTGACAACCTGTAGGTCAGGGTGTTGGCAGTAATCTGATTAAATGGTGGTTGCAGTTTTCTTGGAATGACAGATGCGGTTCTGTTGGAGCAGTGATCTTGTAGAAGACTAGTTTTCTTCTGAAGGTCTAGTGCTGGTGTAGATGAGCCTGGTCTTCTTCTGGGAATTTCATGCAAAATAAACTTGTTCTTTTGGGAAACTAGTGGAAAAGGCTGCTATAGTGTTCCAAACCTCAGATTATATCCAGGTAGGAATGCTTGGCTCCTCCCTCTGGGTGGAGCATCTCCCAATGGGATGATGGAATTTTATCAGCCATGCAGTGACACTCACTGGCCCATTAACAGAAGATATTTCCCAGAGGGAGGATTGGTTATGGAAGAGATAAAGAAAACTGCCCAATTAACAGAAGATAACTGCCTCACCTCTAACAGATGGCAAATAGAATATAGACCCCCAGCTACATCTTACAACCTAAGATACTCCTGTACAGTGTTTTATGGAATCACAGAATGGTTTGGGTTGGAAGGGACCTTAAAGATCATCCCACTGCAATCCTGTGCCCTGGCAGTGATACCTTCCACTGGAATTAAAGGTGCTTTCCCTTGTTCTCACTCACCTGCCACAAGCTTCCCTACTCAAACACAACAGAGCCAGGAGCACCTCAGGAACAGCAAATATCCCATTCCCAGCACCTCAGCACTGAGCTTTGCTAAGCAAATGAGGCTCTGTTTGAAGAGCAGTGGGTTAGAACATAATGGATTTCATAGACTGAAGGGTTTCTCAAGAAATCTCATCCTTCAAACAAGGTTTTGGGGTCTTGAGGGTGTTTGGGCACTGCCCAGGCTCCCCAGGGAATGGTCACAGCCCCAAGGCTGCCAGAGCTCCAGGAGTGTTTGGACAATGCTCTCAGGGATGCACAGAGTGGGATGGTTGGGGTGTCTGTGCAGGGCCAGGAGTTGGATTAATAATCCTGGTGAGTCCCTTCCAGCTCAGGAGTTTTTATAACTTTATAGCCCCTGGCCATACCTCAGAGTGCAAATATTGGTGTGAGAAGTGGAAGTTCAAAGGAAGCGCTCTCATTGCCTCAGCATTAGACACCTGCCTGAACAGGAGGTGGGATTTAACAACCCAGAGTCTTTTATTCTGAACAAACTGGGCTTATGATGTCCAAGCTTCCTATCCTTCACTGTACTAACAGGACCTTCCTAGAGTGGAGAAGCTGGTAAGTGGTGGAGGAATCACTGAAGAGTTCCAGCCAGCAAGTCTCAAGGTCTTGCAGCAGATGCAAAGGAGGCACAAAACAAAAAAAAAAAAAAAATCAGGAAGATCTTGGATTTGTTTGAAATTTGGGAGCCCAGTTATGTTTCTGAAGCAGATCCTTTAATTGGTAGCTTGTGTGGGTTTTGGTTTTGGGTTTTTTTTCCTGTATGAATATAGGACTCAGAATGAAGTATTTTTAAGAGCCAGAACTGCAATGGTCAGAGTTTTATTGTTTAAATTTCAGCTGCAGAAATTCTTTCATGGCATAAAAAAGCGCCAGCCAATGGTGAAATAAAACATAGAGAATAGATTTAATGATTTTACTAACACAGATATAACCAAAAGGCAGCAGTATGATAGCTGATAACAAAAATCAGAATTCTTTGAGAAGCTGTTTCCTCTCCTTCTGCATATCAAATTGAACTTGCAATTCATTTTGCTGCTGCCAGGTATATACAATGAGAGGAAAAGTCAACTAAATCAAGTCTGATCACTTCAAGCTTATCCTGTGATACTCAGAAATCTATTTTCACAGAATAGTTCTAGAGATTGTAAAGTGCTTAAGGTTCTTGGGTTTCACAACTGTTGAGCAGTTTATAAATGTTTCTACCCCATTTTTACACTCAGGCCAAGTGGTATCAAAATGCTGAGGCGCACCAAACTCCAATTTTTGATGATGTTCTGCAAGTAATATTTTTCTTACAGAGCCTCATTTCTATTTCCACAGAAATACTGAATTCTTTGGGCAAAAAAAAACCACACTGCCCTATTTGAGCAAAAGATTTTTTTGCAATCAGAAACAGCCTCTTTAAAACAAAATCCCCTAATACATTAAAAAAAAAAAAAACCCAAAAAAAACCTGTGAAAGAGCATACACAGTTCAAAGCCTAAACTTGTGTAGCTAAAAGGAACAAAGGTAATCACTGTTCCTTGGAAAATTCCTCCAGTGCTCCAAGGCATTCCAGGCGTAGTTGGCAGTTACTTAGTTTCTACTGACAAAACTAATTTTTGCCAGCTCACTCAAAACAATTAAAAAAAAAAAAAGAATAAAAAAAAGAATAAAAAAGCCCCAAACACCAAGAACTCTGGTTGAGCAGCAGCTTTGTGGGTTTGGGGTATTTTGTACTTGGAGCTAAATTTTCTGTATTGTTGGTACAATAATCTGCTTAGTTCTGACCACATTCAAGCGGTGCATGGATCCCATAAAGCTGGTGTTATGACAAGGGGATTACAACTTTATCCTTTTGTTTGTAAATACTCAGATGTCAGGATACTATTGTGCTCTAGAGAATGTTTGGTGAACAGCCAGTCCCCAAACTTTCAATTACTATTGTGAATTACAGTATTTTTTAATCAAGTGGGCTGTAGCTACCTTTTTATAGTCATGAGAGGGAGGGAAAGGGCCTCCTTAGGATGTGGCAGCTTTTTAACTCCTCTAGGAGATTCTAAATGGAAAATGATGGCAGGTGGAGCAGCATGTACAGGAAAATACACAATATATGGTAATCTTGTTCTACAGCATCAACAAACTCAGCATTCACATCCAGGGTAACCTTTAGCCAAGCCACTGGCACACAGGATTAATCCCAGAGTGATCTCCTGGGCACTGTTGAAAGCAAAAGATTGGAACTAAAAGGAATTTAATCCTTGAAAGGGTATTGCAAGAACTCTCTCATGTCCACCAAGACTGGGTTTTCCATCTTTGGTAGATCACCCAGCTGCATCACCCAATCCATAAACTCATTAGAGCCTCTACCTTACACCAGTATGAGTTCCTGTTTTCCTTGAAAACACAGATACACTGACCAGAATCACTTGGAAAGGCAGCAGATTTTTCCATGGACTCTGTGATATTCACACAAGTACCTAAATACAAATGTGTGCACCCAATATTCTTTGAAGAAAGAAGAATCCCAGAACAATTTGGGTTGGGTGGGACCTTAAGGCTCATCCAGTGCCAACCCCTGCCATGGGCAGAGGCAATTTCCACCATCCCAGGTTTCTCCAAGCCCCATCCAACCTGTCCCTGGACACTTCCAGGGATCCAGGGGCAGCCACAGCTTCTCTGGGCAACCTGTGCAAGGGCCTCACCACCCTTCCAGAGAAGAATTTCTCTCTAAAATCTCCTTCAGCCCCTCTCTGCTTCAAACAAGGAAGAGAAAAAGAGAAAAAATGAGACATTTGCAGGAGTACAAAGGGTCCACAGCCAAGGAGGCTCCAGAGCAGCCCACAAGCTCTTCACCCTCACATTAATAATTTATTCCACTCTAAGAAAATTACTGTAAGGACTCTTCAACTCAGGGAAACAAATGCCTCACCAAGAGCATTCTGAAAATGTTGGTAATGTTTTCTATGTCTTTTAAATAGGCACTAGCTCCCTCCAAACACAAATGTGTAGAAGAGGTGTCTCTTGAGTAACTTGCTCATTCCCCATCTACTCTCCTATTGATTTCCAACACCATGAGGCAGCTCTGTACTTTTAACACTTGACAGTCAACATTTTTTGACATCCCCAAAGAACTTTCAGTCATTTATCTCACAGCTGTCCAGGCAATTTGTGTTAGATAATCACCAATGCAACTTGGGAAACACCTTCCAGCCCTGAGGCCTAAATAAGAAGTGAAATTGCTTCCTTCACTTTTTTTTTTTTGTTCCACAGGTCTGCCTTGTCCTCCAGTGGAGAGGAGAGGAGGACTTTCCACCTTCCTCTCTTTGGAATTGGTTCTCCAACTTCTACCACATCCACCAAGCATTAAGCAAGTAGGAAATGTCTGGAGAGGCAGCAGTTCAAAAGGGAACATTGCTGTGGCCACATTTTGTAAAGAAATCAATCTTAATGGTGTTGTTTGTGCATGCACAAGGCATTTACGAGATTGGGAATTTCACTGGGTACAGCAACCTGTCACTTTCTGAACCTTGATGCAATTTCAGCACCACTGGATCTCCAGCTGATGAAGAGGGTGCATGCACAGTGCCAAAATTTCTACCTCAGAGCCATTTCTGGTGCCTCCAGAACCAGATGCCTGCTAAGCACAGCGTTATTTTCATGTGGTAAAGTCTATTCATGGCCTGTTTTGGATCCAGCTCCAAATGAGGGATTCAAACAGTATTTAAAATACAAACACGCTGGAAACCACAAATGATGTTGGTCTGATGGATGGTGGATGGGGAGGAGGGAGAAGATCAGAGCTGTAGGCAAGAAGGGTTGGTCATTAGCATAAAAAAGAGATTTGTTTTGGCTCCACCATTCAGTAACCCTGAAATTCCTCACTTCAGCACATCCACATTCCATGATCACAGTGATAACCCAGAGGCTGTTACAAGATCTGGGTACTCAACCCGAACCCTCCATCAGCATCCAAGGAGCCTGGGAGGTGAAAGAACATCACAACTCATCTGAACCATGCTGCAAACGAGAATAGCAGCTTGTCAAGGCACTGGCATCTCAAAAAGAGCACTTCAACAAAAACCTGACATGTATGAGAAGCCTCAAACATTCAGCTGGAGTAAAATAAGAGTTTATATGTCTCAAAAAAGAATGATGTCATGCTGTCCTTTGCTCTTCCCAGGGTACAGACTCTGTACCCTCCCTGATCAAAGCTTTCAATGCTGTCTATATTGCTCCAAGCCATTTAAGACAACCGACTGACTGACAGCATGGAGATAAGGAAGGAGGGAGCAATCAATATCCTTATCACCAGCCCTGGAGAGATCCAACAGATGCAGAGATGTGGTGCTTAAGGACATGTTTTAATAGTGGGCTTGGCAGTGCTGGGCTAATGGTTGGACTCCAAGATTTTAAAGGTCTTTGCCAACCTAAACAATTCTAAAATTCTATTATTCCAATTTCTATTCAATTTCTATTATTCCAATTTCTGTCCAATTTCTTTTCCAACCTAAACAATTCTAAAATTCTGCTATTCCAATTTCTTCCCAATATGCCATCTAAGTCCAGAAATCTTACTACAGGAGTACCTGGCATGAGGAAATAAACACAAACTTTGTCCCAAAGAAAGCAAGAAGTAACTGTTTTCCAGGGTAACATTTTTGAACTGAGCTCCTCTTCTGGCTGACCTAGAAAAGCAATCCTCATCCTACCACTGCAATCAGCTGTTTTTCCTTCCCAGCATGAGGATGAGAAATAAGCTATAATTGACCTGTTTGCTGAAAAGCAAAGGGAAAATACAGCATATTATGAAAATTACAGGCAAGCCTTCACCATGACAGCTCAGCTCCCATGTCCTGTATCTGCCCTGCTAATGGCTCCAGACTGCTGAAAAAAATGTCAGAGTGCTCTAGGCAGAATTAAATATTTGCTTAAACTTAGAATTGCATTAAAGTGAACAGATCTGCATTGAGAACTTGTTCTGCAGACAAAAAGTAACATCTTTGGAGTGAGAAGGAAAGAGAGACCCCTTCATTATTTGGTGGGAAAAGCCCAATTATTTCTTCCTAAATAGGTCTTGCTGATTCACTGTTTCTTAGTGAATTATTTCTTCTTTCAATATTTTAATTTATTTCTTCCTAAATAGGTGTTGCTGATTCACTGTAGCATTCCTCTGCACCTTAAATTTCCCAAATGCATCTTTTGGCCACATGATGAACCTACCCATCTGCTTTGTCTATTCTTCTCCCTCCCACCTCAGCAAATGGCTGTGGTCATTTTTAAGTGTAAGAAATATTTTGTGAACTAGTCTAGAGTCAACACACTACAGAACCATTTCAAAGCACTGCAGTTCTTTCAGGCCCATTGTGCTCCAACTTTAAGCTCTCATTTGGACAATCATATAATCCTGAAGAATCTAATGAGGAAGATAATTTTGAACATGCTTTTATTCTTTACTTCTTGTTGCAATGAGTTATTCTTGTGTACAAAAAATACTTTCATTCAACACTTGCATCAACAGCCAGCACCCCAAAAACCAATGTGGCAGCTGCTGAAGGGCTTGTTCATTATTTCTGCTGATTTATTCATGCTGGGGAAAATAGGAATCAGGAACAGGCATTAGCAGAGGAGTGTGACTGGTGGGACCAAGTGCAGGAGCTACAACATCAAGAGTGCAAAACCATCTGGCCCCAAATTAATTCAGAAATGAGTTAGCTGGAAAAGGCACTGAAACTGGGCTTGGTGAAGCTACACATCATTTTTGGCTGACAAACATTCTTCCAGAGACCATGGCCTGCAGGGCTGTAAGGAGCAATCAGGATTAAGTTATCATTTCATGCTCTGGCAGCAGATCTTTAACAAGGTGAAACATGCACCGTGCACCATCACTTATCCCTTTCAGCCAAGTAAATTGTGTCAGACTAAATCCCACCGTGCACTTTCCTGCCAAACAATCTCCTGGGCCTGGATTCTGACCAGAAACTCGCTGGCTTTTGCCAACCCTCATGTTGTCCCAGGGCAGGGCAGAGAAATGTTGGAAGGAGGATGCAATTCCCACCTCCCTGACTGCTCCTGGTGCTCCAGGATTAGATTAGGCTTCTAAAAATTGCAAACATGAGTCCTCTGGTCCATGACTGACTTTTATCACCTATTTTTGCAGTGCCTGAAGTGAAGGAGGGATGCAGAGCCTTTAGCCATGGGATGAGAACTTACACTCTGCAGGTTGCCAGCAGATTTTCCAAGGGAATTCAGGTAAAACCCAGGAGCTCTGGCAGCAAATCTTTCCCCAGCAGCCTCAAAGCACCTCCAAGCCAAGGTCAGAGTTGCTGCTGAAAAGTGCCACAGCTGCCAACCAGATTTCCTCCTGCCTCACTCTTATCCCTAATTACTTCTAAGAGCTTCCCACAAGCAACACCATGGATTCACTTCCTGTGCTGCTCCTATTCCCAGAGCTGTTTATCTCCCCAGCATGCCTTCTCTTTTGAAATCCCTTTCAACACCTCTCCCTCAAACAAAAAAAACACCCCAAAAGGAGACTTAAACCTTTCCACAATGCTGTTTCTGGAGCAAAAGCTGTTTAAGGCTGTAGATATTTTTAAAAAGTCCTTTTCAGGACATTACACATGTGCTGGGTTATATTCAGTTCAGGCCAATTAAAAGTTCATTGTATGGTCAAGTGTTCTGTGCTGCACAAATGCAGCTCTGTGGCTCTTTAGTACTTCCCCTCACTTAGACAATATAAAGGGGCTGAAAATAGGGAGAATAACAGACAGAACAGGGAATCACAGAGCTGGATAACAAGAAATGATGCCCCAGGGCTGTGAGTCTCATGTAGTTACTGAGAAAAGAATTTTAGGATGGTTTGGAAGGGACTTCTTAAAGGTCATCTCATTCAACCCTGCAGGGACACCTCCCACCATCCCAGGCTGCTCCAAGCTCCATCCAACCTGGCCTTGGACATTTCCAGGGATCCAGGGGCAGCCCCAGCTTCTCTGGGCACCCTGTGCCAGTGCCTCAGCACCTCTTTTTAAAACCCTCTCAGATCTATAAAATTACTTTGCTCCAAGTGCAGGACAGATCTAATGCTGTAAATTCAATGCTCTTTTTCTGGACTAAAACACCTCCAATGCCCATCCTGGATGAAGACAACAATTGTTTGGCTTTTCTGTGAATGTCACCATAGTAAAGTGGTTTTATAGGAAGTCCCAGAGCAATCCATCACTCAAAAATTGGGACCCCTGTCTGATTCCCACTGCCACGAATGATTTGTACAAAATGGATACTTGGGCATTGAGGAAATATCAAAATATATCCATTCTCATCAATGACCATGTGCTATAGCCCTGCAAAAATACTGTCACCAGTTAATTCTGTCAAAAAGCAATTTAATTAAAGAGAGAAAAACCCTTAATAACCAAGAAGAGCAATCACATTTCCTTGTAGGAATCTAAGGAATTTCTTGTTTGTACTTCTAAATTCTTCACCTAAATGCGGAATTACAGAATCATAAAGGTCAAAGAAGACCTCTAAGAGCATCAAGTCCAGCTGTCAACCAGCAGTACCACCACAGTCACCCCTAAACTATGTCCCCAAGTGCCACATCCAGGCTTTTTTGAACACTTCCAGGGATGGTGATTTCACCACTGTCCTGGGCAGCATGTTCCAATGCTTGAAAACCCCTTCCACAAAGAAATTTTTCCTAATGTCTAATCTAAACCTCTCCTGGCACAACCTGAGGCCATTTCCTCTCATCCTGTCACTTGTTACCTGGGAGGAGAGACTGACCCCCACCTCACTACAAGCCCCTATCAGGGAGTCGTGCACTTTTGCAACCTTTAATCTACCATCACTACAATACCACAATTATAACAAGTTTTGTATCATTTCTTCATGAGGGAAATACAACCTGTGTTCCATGTGAGTTCTGCTCATTTGGGGCACAACACTCTGCAAAAAGTTGAAATTCTAGAAGCCTCGAAACCCGAAACAAGACCAAAAAAATCAACTCCACCCAAAATTTGAACTAATGTTTACCTCCTCACACTGTTCTTTCATTCCACAGTAGCCACCAGCACCAGACACTTGCTGGCAGCTGGTTTCACTTAAAACTTCTCTTTTCCTTTTCCAAGGATCTGTTTGGAAGACAAATTCTCGTACGTGCCACGTGGAAAAGAGTTTCGTGTTTTGTGGTCTCAGTGATTAAATAGTGTGATAGTTCACATACACAGTAAAGGAGCCATTAATTTCCTTTAAAAAAAAAAAAAAAAAAAAAAAAAAAAAAAACCAAAAAAAAACCACCTAAAGGTGATACCAAATAAACTTGTCAGCTCCTGATGCCAAGTTTGCATTGCAAAGAAGTTATTTTTAGCCTGCAAGTGTGGGCTACACAGCAAGTTGCTGGTATTCATAAACAGGGATGGGATGTGAGGCTTTTCATGTGCACTGAACAGAACCAAAGGATGTTTCCTGTTGAATTTTAACTTTGAACTCCCAGGCTGCCTGCTGCTCTTCTCTTCTGGCTGAAAAATATCTTGCTTTTAGATGCAACTTGTAGCCTGCTTGACTGTGCTTCATATGGGACAGCACATGCCAAAGCACTTTACGTGACATTATCGTGATTTAGCACCGAGCACAGCAGTTCCCTAAAATAAGAATAAAAGCAGCTGTCTACTTGTATCTTGAGAAGCTCTTTTAATTATTTTCAACACACATCTCACCAAGAAATGCGTTATTTTTGCTAATGCTGAGTGAAATTTGGGGGTTAGAAATGTGCTCAACAATACCTTCTGCTCATGCTGAATTACACAGAGCAGTTATGAGTGTCTATGTTGATGAACAGGCAGATAATGGAATCTTATCAGATGAACAGGACTGGCTTACTCTCAATCTGAAGCAACTGCTCTTATAATCACCCATATTTTATTCTTCTAAATCCAAAAGACATCAGACCATTTGAAGAAGCTGGAAGCCAAATATTAATTTGTCCATTGAAGATTATACATCTAATGCTCAACACACACCTCTTCAAACAGAACGACAAAACAAGAATCATTAAACAAATTATTCCTCTAAAACTGCCCTGCTGGATTCCCTGGTGACTGCATTGCTCAGAGTCACAAAGCAGCTTCACAGCCACTGCAAAAACCCAACAATCACACTTGGAACATAACGTGGAATTTGAAGGTCAGCTCCTCTCTCCCCTCCTTTCTGTTTGTACCATAACTATAAAAAATGTTTTCTAACAGTTCCTTGTTACAATTCTTTGCCCACTTAGATCAAATAAACTCAACCATCTTCATTTCCATGGAGATATTTCCCTGGCTGTAACTCCCCCAAACAGTTCCTTACAAAACAAAACCTACCCACACATATAAGTTGCTAAAGAAAACATTATCTATCTTTAATGGCCAACCTCTGTTTTGGTGGGGGTAGGGGTGGGAATGGGAATGAGGACTCCTGTCAAAGAGGGAGGAAAAGTTACTGTGTGAAAATTGACCAGAAATCTCATTAAAAATAAACTACAGAATATTTGTGAATTAGTTGTTCCACAGAGCTCACACTTTGTCCAGCACTACAAACCATCATTTGGTCATAAAAGCAGTAACTGAGGGGAAAAATAATAACCCCCAAACCGGTAACTTCACCAAGAAGTTTGCTGTACACCAGCAGCTAGCAGAGATTTAAAGAGACAAACTGCAAGTGTGCTGCACCAGGGAAAACACAGACATTTAGTCAGTATTTCCTCTCTGAACAGGGAGAGGGTGAAAATCAACAGCCAAAATCATCTCTTAGAGTCACAGTCTGGTCTGCTTATCTGGAGCACAGGGCTGAGACCACGGAGATGAGCAGGCACCAGGGTAAAATCGAATCACTCTGAACAGCCACACACACTTTCCTTTTCCACATTCCTTGCTCTTGCTGCTTGTCTCACACAGCCCATGGCTGGAGCCACAGTGAGACAGAAGTTTTCTGGCTCTTACACCATCTAGAAATGTTTTTCAGCTTTTTCCCCCTCCACTTAACAAAACCATCACAATTTTCTAAAAAGCCTGTGAGGCCAAAATGAACAAATCTGCATTTAAAGACAGCAGACCTTCTTCTGCAGAGCCTTTAGTGACAGTGCAGGACACCCATGTCTCCGTCCCACAGCCAGCCCTAAACTCATGGGTTGGAACCCACTCCTGCAGACAGACCAGGCTATCCTCCTCCTCCTCCTCCTCCTGCTGCTGCCAACAGAAACAAGAAAGGCAAAGTCCTTATTTTGCAGGCAGGTTGGGAGACTATCCAAGGTCAGCTGCTCTAGGATGATGCCTATGTTGCAAAAAAATAGTTTGTTAACGGTTGTTTTCCCCAAAACACAGCCTGAAAGTGGGGGTAAAAGAAGTCCCTTTCCCTCAGTATCTTTTTTTTTTTTTTTTTTTTGCAAAGGCTAAGGATTTTGACAAATAAACCCCCAAACTTAACCTGTCTGAAATGAGTATCAGACTTTCAGATAAAAACCTGTGAGACCGTAAGAACTAAATACAAGAACTGACACAGTACAGGGGAGAAAAAAAAGCAAAGGGATATTGATGTAAAGTGCAGATCACATGTTCCAGCTGACTGAGTTCCTCAAAAATCAGCCTTCAGGACAGCCTTGCTGTCCTTGGCTACTACTATTGGTTCTCCTTGAACACAGGCTTGATTTTAACAAATGATATCAGCGAATTTATCCACTTTTGGTGTCCTAAACTGGTTGACTTTTAGCTGGTTGCATTTTTTTTGTTTGTTTGTTTAATCACCTCTGATTATGAGCATCAAATTCTCAGCCATATAAACACAATTATTTAGCAAAGCCCATATAAAAAACATTGGCATTCTTAAGCAGCAATACCCTAAGGAGTGACTCATCTCTACTTTCTCTACTGCGTTCAGTTTTCTGTAATATTAAATGCATGTTTGCCATTTTCAGTAGTGAGATATGAATTTCTACAACCATTACAGGTGACCTATTGTATAAAATTAACTTCAGAGACTGTCAAGTTATTTGACAGCATTTAAAAGAGACAAGCTTCAAGAAATAAGAAGCTGATATGGATTTCACACCACACATTTGTACTGTTTCTGCCTCTAAATGTCATGAAATTAAATACAGGCAGAAAGAACACTCTAAAATCAAAGTATTCAGATATATACAGCAGAAAAAGTACAGGTTTTAGGAAAGACAGTCTGGTACCTTTGTCACCTTGACAGTATCCCTTTAACCTCATTATTGTTCTACAGCCAAGATAACAAAATAGACAAGATGTCTAATTACCATAATTTGCCACTCTGGCTTATAAAACCCTTAAATGCTCATTCATGCAGCTGATTGAATGAGTCTGTCCAAGCATAACAACAAACACAGAAAAGATGCTGGATATTCAATTTGGTCACTTGATGCCCCAGGAACATAGGATACAGTGAGAAAATTCCTCTTTACAGGTACTGCAGGAACGGGCAATGCCCTTGTTAGAACTGCCCAAGCTCTTGGAATGTGCAATCCAGGATTTCCTAACCAGCTCCCATAAAAACAAAGCCATACAGAAATTTAAGGTGCTATTTTAAGCACAGGGTGAAGACAGGATGTTGAATGATGGACTGTCACTGCAGCCTCATCACATCCCATTTCTTTGCTTAATTAATCAGTAGCAGCTTGTGAGCTATGACTACTCCAACATGTTTGGGATGAGCAGAGGGGATTTATCCTTGGGGACAACCTGCCCTGGCCCTGGTTCAGGGCTGGACTGAGGGCTGACAGCAAAGCACTGCTGGTCACAGTGTCCAGGAAATCAATCTCCAGGGAATAAAGCACTTAGTACAAGTGGCACAATTATAAATCAAAGGGATGGAGGGGTGGCTCCTGTGCCATTTTCTCCCTCCTCCCTGAGTACAATCCATAAATGAGCTTTTGTGCAGGACTGGAACACTGGGATGCAGCCTCACCTGCCCAGGCACTCAGGGCCACCTGGTTTTGAGTAGAATTGATATCAAAAGGACACAGGGTTTTGTAAACTCTCAAGAATCAGAGCTGGAATAAATTTCAACACTTGGCCCACACAGAAGAGCTTCAAAATATTTTTGTGTTAAAAGCAAATTCCTGACAAAAACCGTTCCTAGCACACATCTCCCTCCTTACACCTCTATTTCTACCCTCAAACTTCAATTTTCCCATCAGGAATTTAATGACCGAATGCTCCCAGGGGGAAGAGTTGGGTTGTGCAATTCCAAACAGGCAAGTTTCCATTTATTGTTTCACAGAATAAGAGGAAAATCCAGCCTCTCCAAGTACAACACAGCATTTCAAACATTACATTTGCCTTCCAGAGTTGAAAGGGAATGAAATGTGCTTAAAACATGACTTGCAAAAAGAAAGGAAGGGAAAATATGTTACAGGCATAAAGCTGCATTGTAAGAGGCTGCTTGAAAGGCTGCCAGTGCTGCAATTCCCCACAGCTCCTTTGTAACCCATGCACATTACAAACATCAGCAATACCTAGTATGATTTTTATTTTTAAGCTGAAGTGGGTTCCAATAGCAAGAAAGTGATTTTTTAAACTCTCAAGCTCTTTTGTTAGACTTTCAAAGGGTCCTGGCTTGTGTCAAGTCCAAGGCTCTTTTCAGAAATCAGGCAGAGGACTTGGCCTGCCTAAAAATCACTGAGCAAACCCAAAAGAAATTACCAGGGGAAAAAAAAATCAGATCTTTCAATATCCTCCCCTATTTATTCTTCTCCAATGGAAATGCTTTTTTAAGTTCAACTGCTAAATGTAATTTTTTCCAATGACTTAGGAGTGCTTAAAGGAAAAATTAAATATGAAAACCTTTCAAATGACACAACCCTTAATGGGAAACAACCCTTCATTAGAAAGAAAAGCATGGACAAGTACACACAAACATCCCTGCACTTGATGCAAATAAAATTAAATAAAAGTAACCCTGCTTAGTTTAACTAATGAGCCCAGAGATCTATCAATTACCAATACACAATGAAGCAGGCAGCATTTCAACCCCAGTGAATTTATTTGCTTTATATTCTTAAACATGGCTTATCAAGCTAGCATAGCATGGTATTTGAAAAATATCTACATTTAAATGTTATAAACCTTAGATCAGGCTGGCTTTGGGTTCTTGAATGCATCTGCCCACTGATTCACTGACATTAACTCAGCTACCTGTGCCATCAACACACACTGGATGATTGAGAAACAGATGGAATAAATGTGAAACCTTCCTTGATTTTTTTTGAATAAAATAAAAGAATCACAAGTTTGTTGATGCCTCCTGCATTGTTCCCACTGCATGGATATGACCAAAGGGAACAGTAACTTATCCAAGGCTGTTTTGGCAGCAGAGCCTGAGCTCAGGATTTCTCATCCCCCCTCCCTGCTCCATGTTTTACTGCCACACATGCCAACCTAAGGAAGAGAATTTCACAGCACAAATCATTTTGTACAGCACTGAAGGCCTTCAGAAAGCAGGGAAGAGAAGGAGATGGTATTTCTTAAAGCCCAAACCCAAAGTATTGCCAAATCCAAAGTATTGCCCTGCCTTATCCCAGATGATTCTCCCCTTCTGCCACATTAACTGAGGTTTGTCCATGGAGCTGCTCCTGCCAAGGCAACCAGAACCATTCCAGAGCCTAAAGGGGCTCCAGGAGAGCTGGAGAGGGACTTGGGACAAGGGACAGAGGGACAGGACACAGGGAATAGCTGCACACCGCCAGAGGGCAGGGATAGATGGGATATTGGGAAGGAATTGTTCTCCAAGAGGGTGGGCAGGCCCTGGCACAGGGTGCCCAGAGAAGCTGTGGCTGCCCCTGGATCCCTGCAAGTGTCCAAGGCCAGGCTGGACAGGGCTTGGATCAACCTGGGATGGTGGAAGGTGTCCCTGCCCATGGCAGGGGGTGGGACTGGATGAGCTTTAAGGTCCCTTCCAACTCACACCACAACCACACACCACATGAAGTCTGCCCATCATAGCCTCTCAATATTCAGAGATATTAAAGCTGGAAAGAAAAGTTACAGAGCCAACCTGACCTTGCCAACACCAACTCCACAATGACAACATTTGGCTACCACTGCTCCCTTTGGAAACTTATCCTCATTCCTGCCAACAAGAACTCATTGTTACCTGTCACAGCCAGTTCCAACAGTTCATAACCTTTACCCTTAAGAGTGATACAGATAAATTCCCAATTTGGATTTTTCTAGTTTGAGGCTTTCATGCCACCTTTCCCTTGTCACAACACAAGTTCCCAAGGTGATGGCAGCACTTTGTATCAAGCACTGAGGTCATCTGGTGGTTCCAGCTCGTTAAATACTTCACTATTTATGATCCCTCAGCCTTTAAAACCTGTGGTGGGAAGGTATATTTCAGGAAAACAAAGTAATTTCAGTAATGTGACAAATACATGCTGACAGAATGTATCTTACACACAAAATACCACATTTTATCTTCAGTCCCATCCTAAGGTGTCTTACAAACCTTTCCATGAGACCTCCTCATCAAGAATTAAGAAACAAGGCATAAGCAGCTAGAGCCATTCCATACTCCCAGCTTACAGACTATGTGGTTTATATAATGGGAAAGGATATTTTACTGAATTATTCCAATAAAATCCCAGAATGAAAAACGCGATGGAAAAGAGCAAACACACAAGGCTACATCACAGAAAATAGCCTTGTTTTTACAGAACAGCTACTGCAAAAAATTTAAAAGCACCAAATTTTCAAGTACCAAAAAGCAGAAATATTTTTTTTTTGCTTTAGCTAAATAGAAAGGACAAATCTATCAACAGGCACTTCATGTTTCTGTCAAGGAAAATGCTACACTAACGCTCCACCTAAAGAAGGATCCCCACATGAGAGCAGCACAGATCCTCACCCAAAATCTCCATGGCATCAGAAGTCTCAAGTGCCAGGAGATGAGCAGACAGTATCAGTAAACAAGTGGGACAGAAGGTAGAAAAGGGAATAATTAATCACTCAGATTAATAGAAAATAGCTGTCATTTCTAAGAATTCAATTTGTCCCTATTTACCTGAAGTGAGCAGTGTTGAACCAGCATCACTTCTGCTGCTGACACCACAGGATTTATCAGCAGTAAATCTTTCACTGCAATAAGCAGTCTCAGATGATCAACAATATTTCCATCTGCATCAGATCCTAAACCACTGCTAATTAAAAACCTGATGAAAGGGAATAGGCTATTTTGAAGCAGTGATTCATCAGATAAACACGATATGCACTGGTGGTTCTGTGTGCAAGGTCTACCTTTAACTACCAGGAATAAGATGTTACAGCATGTAGAAACATTTTTTAAAAAATCAACAAAAAAACTCATTTCAATCCACCCTGTCCAACTCTCTAAGAATATGGAAAGATTAGTTTAATTTCCCACAGCACAGGAGGATCATAAACACTGAAAAACTCCTGGACACAGCATCAGTAGGTGATTCCTAATAAAGATACTTTTAAAAAACAAAGACTTAGAGCCATGCAAAGTGAGTGTTTACAGGAAGGAACCTGCTCTGCCTGGATCATTGCTGTGAAACAAAGAGACTTTGAAGTTCTCTGTGGCTGCATTGTTTCCATTGATAAATGGCAAGGTAAACCTTGCAGGGGGTTAAAACAAAACTTCAGCACTTGCAGCTCTTTTATGGCTTCAGGGAGAATTGTGAGCCAGCAGACAAAGCTGCCACATGCTCACTTCACTGATTCCATCAAATACTCCAAGTTATTGGTGAAGTAACTCATGGCTCTGCGTTAATTAAAAATAATGAGAAATAATCAGAAATTATGAAAATTATTAAAGATTATTTAAAATAATAAAAATAAAAATTAACAAAAATAATAAAAAATCGTTAAAATTAATTAAAATTAATAAGAATAAGAATTAATAAGAATTAATAAAACATTTAGAGTAGCTGTGGTCAGCAAGTACACCAGGCCAGGAAAAGCGGTCCCTTTAAAAAGGGAGATTCGCCCAAGAGGGCAGAAAATGCTGGGGTTTGATGCCTCCTCAGAATTGCTCAGGCCTGGGTTTGGCCTTTCTGAACTTAAATACCCTGCATTAGCAGCTCAGAGATGGAAAAGTGCTACTCAGGCCCAGCACAGGACCAAACCACCCCAGTTTGGGGTTACAACTACTCTGCAGCATTTAATGGCTGGCTGGAACCCCAAAAATTCATTAATCAATCTAGTTCTGCTTCCTGGGCAGCAAACGGATGGACCAGACAGGAATGAGTACTGTGCTCCCCAAAATACTTCAGAAGTGGTAAAACACTGGCAGAGGCTGCCCAGGGAAGCTGTGGCTGCTCCTGGATCTGTGAAGTGTTCAAAGCCAGGCTGGATGGGGTTTGGGATAGTAGAAGGTGTTGGAGTTGGAATGGGATGAGTTTTAAGGTCCTTTCCCACCCAAACCATTCTGTAATTTGATATATTCCACTCAGATCAAGGCAATAGTTTGCTTATCCATGTTTGTACATCACAAACATGATGGATGAAAGGGAAAGGAGATGACAGGGAAGGAGAAAAAGAGGAACCTCCTGAAGAAGCATCATCTTGAAAGCACTAAAATCACTTCCAGTGGGCTGTTCTTTATCCTTTGCGATCACTACAGGTCTCTGCACAAATCCTGCAGCACAGATAATTCTCTTTTTGGACAAGTTTGATTTGTCTTGGCCACTGTGCCCTTCCTGGGAAGAGGCTCCACCATGGCACCAGGGTGAAGTCACTCTGCAAGACATTTTGGGGTCCCTTCCCTTCTGTCACTCAAAAACCTTAAACAAGGTTTGAGAGACAGAAGAAACCCTCCCCCAAATTCTGATGCACCATTGGTATGATTTTTAAAGTTTGTTTCTTTTAGCATTTAATAATAGAAAAAGGCTACAAATGAAGCTTATAGGAGAAGCCATAATTTGAGTATATTCACTTGGTTTAGCAATGAAAAAGATTCCCTATAAAGCATCAGTGGCAAGAGACTCACAGAGCAGGCTCCAGCGACTTGGAATTCAAATAATAAACTGAATATCTCCTTTTAAGGCAGAACAAGTACTCCTGCCATTATTACTCATTTTCCATACTGCCTTTGGTACTGTATTCTAAAAGAATCTGATTTATAAATAGGTTTTAAAATGTCTTCAAATGACATCCTTCAAATCATAATTAAAAATTAATTAATTGTTTCAGCATAAGACTTTTTCCCCCTTTTTGAGTTCCCATAAATAGATTTTCAAGTCTGACTCTAACCTCATTATTTTTCATTATGTTCCCCTGCAAATACAGATTAAAAACTTGCTCCAAAACTCCAGTCATAATTCCAAGTGCAATCATTTGCAAAACAGCAAAGATTTTTAACTTATGGCCATTTCTTCAATTTTTATGATATTTTATAAACCACTGTACACAGAAACCACAATTATGCTGTAATTAGTTTCTTGTTGGCCTAAGAATGCCAGGAGAGACTAAACTGTCAAGTTACTTTCTTTTGTGATAAAAATTAACTTCATTTTTCTGCAAGGATGGATTTCAATACTTTTCCTGAAGGAATCAAGCTCTTTCTAAGCATTAATCCTGACAATAAACGAGGTTTAATGACTTATATAAACTTGGCAACCTGTTTTAGAACTTGTTAGTGCCAGTGAAGTCTTTGGAATTGTATCTGCCAAAATTTGCAGCAAGGCACATGCATGAGCAGAGCACTCCTAAACACTCATCCTTCTACCTCACCTGCAGTGTCTGAATTAATCTGTTCAAATTTTCTCCTATCCAACGTTTTTCCTTACAGCAAATTTAAAAAAAACACTTTACCAGCATCTGCCATTGTCAAGTTCAAGGATCTAAGTAGTTAATGTCCAAAATGTGAGGAAAAAAAGTGTTTAAAATGCCATGGCAACCTGGAGGGTGTTTGCAAATTTTCCTGAAGGTTATAATCACTGATGTGCTGAAAAACCTCCCAGAGCTAACCCCAAAACTCAGGCAAGATGTTCCCCAAATGAAAAATGACTGAAGGAAAGAAAAAATGATTTTTAAATCCTTGTTTTTTTAGGACAAAGGATGTCCTGCAGAGGTTGTGTCCACATAAACCAAAGCAGCCAATTACACGAGCAGCCCCCAGCACTGCTTGAATTGGAATTTCTTTGGGTAACTAAGATTTCATTTAGCAGATAATTATTCAAGATGAACATCAGATAATTGTGATTAATTTTTACAGTTTCTGGATGGATGTCCTGTTAAACAGAATTTACCAAAAGGTGCAGACTTGTGGCTTGCCAACAACCCCTCACAAATGAAGCTACAATGAACTGCTGACATCACTACTGCCTTGAAAACGAACTTGTCTCTCACTTTCAAACATATTAATTATGGACACAATTATCCAGTGACAGCTGGTATTTATACTGAGTTCTGTCAGCTTAGTTCCCACATCTCACCAAGGCAGGTGCAATCCAAATTCCACTCGGAACCAGGTCACTCTTCAGCAGTACACAAACACCTTATGGTTTTATTAATGCACAGAGAGCTACATAAATGATCTCTGGAGATAATAAAGAAGCATCTGGACAAAATCCTGGGTAAACAGCTCCAGGAGACCCTGTTTGAGGAGGGAGGGATGGAGCAGATACCTCCAGAGGCTCCTTCCAGCCTGTGACTCCACAGGCACATCCCAGGGTCCAAGAGTGCCATGAGTAAGGTGCCATGACTCCAACAGCAATTCCAAAGCATTCCAGGACTCCTCTGCCTCTCACCTGGAGGCAGCCAGGTGATATCCCTGCTCTGCTTGTCACAGAGAACACAGAGTCCCAACTGTGAAAAATGCACCTATTTTAAGATTGGCTTTTCGCAAATATTCAAATGAATATTTTATGTGTTGTGTTAGAAAGTAATGCTGGATTCATTCTCTTAAGTAGTGTGATAAATAGAGTTTTAGGTTATAACAAAATGTTAAAACAGAAACTATGCCATGTAGAGTACTTTTTTTAAAGAAAGGACTTGCACTGAGATAGCAGCCACAGGACACCTGAATCTTTCAGAGAAAAAGAATTTATTCCCTCTTATCAGAAGAAATGAACTTCTTCCCGCCTTGAAGGCACTGTCAGGATTCAGAGGAAGAAGCTGACGATGACCAGACAGAATCCTGTGTTTGAATGGAATTTATGCATCATGTACGAGGTGTATGAATATGCAGCAGGCTGTTGCTTTTAAGGGTTAATCCTTTGTTAATGTGTGTCCTTTTTCAGGGCTCCTGCTGCCCAGAAAAGATACCCAGACATCCATAACTCTTTTTCTCTATTGTCTCATAATGTCCTAATTCAATTTGTCCAAATTGTTATTACTCTAATTGTATTATTATTTTTATAACCATTTTATTACTATTAAACTTTTAAAATTTTAAAACAAGTGATTGGCGTTTTTCACATCAGCCATGGCCTCTGGAAAGGAGTTGGTGGCACGACCTGACCTGGGAAAGTGTCACTTGAGAAACCTGAACAGGAACTAGAGACAAAAAACATAAAGGTATGAGGAAATGTTTGGCTACAGAGTGCACAACTATCTCAGCCCAGAAAGCCAACACTATCCTGGGCTCACCCACAGCGTGGGCAGCAGGAGAAGGGGGGGGATTCTCCCTCACTGCCCTGCTCAGGTGAGACCTCACCTGGGACACTGCATCAGCTCTGGGGACCCAGCACAAGGAGGACATGGAGCTGCTGGAGAGAGTCCAGAGGAGGTCACTGAGATGCTCTGAGAGCTGCAGCCCCTCTGCTCTGGAGCCAGGCTGGGAGAGCTGGGGGTGCTCATCTGCAGAAAGCTCCAGGGAGAGCTCAGAGCCCCTTCCAGGGCCTAAAGGGGCTCCAGGAGAGCTGGAGAGGGACTGGGGACAAGGGACAGGACCTGGGGGAATGGCTTCAAACTGGAAAAGGGGAGATTTGAGTCAGATATTGGGAAGGAATTCCTGGCTGTGAGGTTGGTAAGGCCCTGGCAGAGGGTGCCCAGAGAAGCTGTGGCTGCCCCTGGATCCCTGGAAGTGTCCAAGGCCAGGTTGGATGGGGCTCGGACCAGCCTGGGATAGTGGAAGGTGTCCTGCCCATGGCAGGGGGTGGAATGGGATGAGCTTTAAGCTCCCTTGCAGCTCAAACCATTCTGTGATTCCAAAGACTGACATCATTTCACAAAAAGCTGAACCAGCATCTACCAGGATATCCATCACACACACTCAGAGAACTCCACCAGTTTCACCTTGTGCCACCTTCACAAGTAAAACACCTCACTACTTAACCAGGAGATTGTTAATTATCACCTGAAATGGGGTCATGGAGGACTATGCCCAATTCCAAACCTATGTCCACATGCTGCAGTAATTACTTAGCACCCAGAATTGAGATTACTCTGTAGCACTTGCACTCCTGTGCAGTGCGAACCTGCCATGGTTCTACTAATCCCTCATAATTCCTGCACTGGGAACCCTGTGAAAGGCCTGCCAGTGCTCCTCCTGCAATTCAATTAAACTCTTAGCAGCACAGGAAGACACCTCAGTGGTGACAGGGAGAGATAAAACCACGTGTGCCAGCTCTGCAGAGAGGATTTGCACAGGCAGGAGCAGAGCAAGGGTGGGAGGTTTCAGCAGAAGTTGCTTCACAGCCTCTTTGCTGCTTAGGGCAGGTGTTTAAGTAAGAAAACTTGTAGAGTTGCACTAGAGATGCTGGTAAGCCTCAGCTGGTGCAAATGTGGTGTCAGCAACCAGAAAATTGCTTCCTCTCACAACCATCCCTATTTCTGTCTTCTCTGCCACAAAATCTGCATGTGGTTTTTCTCTGTCTTTTGTCTTTTTTTTTTTTTTTTTTTTACTTCACACCTCTAAAGTTTCTGCAGAAATTGTAATTCTCCCTCTCCACGGTGCCATGGCTGCAAACTTTGCAAAGATATTATCTTTTGGTGCATTTTCTGAGAAGAAATAAGAAATACAGGGTCTGTGACATACAAACATTCCAACATGGAAGTAAGGTGATGGCAAATACCATTCCAAGAGCTCAGAAGAAGAGGGAGCAGAGCCTTCAAACCAAGAAAAGGTTTAAAAGAAGAATAAAACAGTGGATAATGTCACTGCCATGGAATTCCAGAATGGTTTGGGTGGGAAAGGACCTTGAATATCACCCACTTTCAAACCCCCCACCATGGGCAGGGACACCTTCCACTATCCCAGGCTGCTCCAAGCCCTGTCCAGCCTGGCCTTGGACACTTCCAAGGATCCAGGGGCAGCCACAGCTTCTCTGGGCACCCTGTGCCAGGGCCTCACCACATGGAACAATTCCTTCCCAATATCCCATCTAACCCTGACCTCTGGCAGTTTGATCAGAGCTCAATTTTGATTGGAGCTATTCATATTAGGTACTATTTTTTGCTCCCAAGCATAGCTAAAATTCAGATCATGAATGTACACATGAAGTAATGCTTTAAAAAATCCAGAGAGCTGGAAGTGCTCATCACTGCAGGACTGCTCAGATAAAGCTGAGTGGATATCCTGTTCCTTCATTTCATTTATCTGATCAGCACAGTAAGGCTACAACTGCTGAGGGACAGAACAAAATGCTGGCAGGAGGCTACAAACCCTGAGGAGAAAGGAAGAAAATGGTATTGTCCTTTGCAAAAGGCTGAAAATTCAAGTAAAGTGGATGAGCCTAAGAACCTCAGACAATACACATTAAGATATAGGGTTTCTTTACGTCACTACCAAAATATAAATGCCCAGAGTTCTGGCCCCACTGAGTGATGTGACCCAATTAATTATACACCAGCACAGGAAGCTTCTTGCTGGGGTAAAAAAAAAAGACCAAAAAAATCCCCTAACACAATAAACCACAAGATGACAACAATAACAAGAAGAACAAACCAAAAACCAATAAAAAGCCACCCTCCCACACAGTAAAATGCTTCTTGGACTAGATAGCAACCAAAAAAATGGGAAAAATGCTAGATTTGTTTTAGAGGCTTGAAATGGAAGAAGGGAATCTGCAGTTCACAGTCAGATAAGAAGCATATGGTAGAGCTGAGGCAAGACTTAAATACCCTTGTGCTGCCACTACTCTTAGAGAAGTCCATCCTTCTTCTCCTGATGTCCTTTATGTCCAGTCCTCTTCCTTTAGCCAAAAAAAAAATCACCATTACTCTGACTGCTCCTCTCCTCCAAGGAGCTCCAACTGGATAATTAGATTTGTAAAGCAGTATATGCTTATCAAGCCTCATGCTTATCAAGGCTGCCATGAACTTTTGAGCACTAATTAAAATGTCATTTTATTTCACATACTCCCAGAGCAGCAAATGCAACACACATCCCACAGGCAGATTTATATCCCAGAATCTGTCCTGCTCCACACAAAACAAATGGATAAAGACACAACTTATTTGAATGCAAATTACGGGAAGATAGTTTGGTACTTTTAAAACTGCAAAACCACAAAATTTAGTGCTGCTTTTAGGAGGAGGCCATAAACAGCCAGACTTCCAAAGCTTCTTTCCAGGATGGAAAAGCATCCCCAGCAGAGGGAAGGGTGCTGCCCATGCAAGAGCAGCAGATGCTGCATTTCTGCAGACCAAGCTCATGGAAAACAGAAAGCAGAAATACCTACAAGATGCTGACTGTTGATTTCTCCTCACAGGAGGAGGATAACAAACAGGCCTGTTGTGTTTTTCTTCATCTACTGAAATTCAGATAGAGGAACATCAAATATTGAAGCAAATCTTGAGGTGCTACAGCAGTTCAAAGTTTCTCATTTTATTGTAACACACAGAGAAACAAGTTCCTCTGCATTCAGTAGCTTTATTTCAGACTTCACAGAGCTGGTGACAAAATCAGAATAAACCTCATAAGTGTAAGACAGCATCAAGTGCAACAGTGCCATCCTTAAATTAACACCACTACAACAAAAAAGGACAAATTACCTCAGACTGATGCACTCAAGTAACCAAAAAACTTGGTTCAACTTTCCTCAGGACAATGACTGTAAGACACTAAGAGGTTTCTCCTTTTCCTTACTTTTCATACTAAGCTTGTATATAATTTAGGAAACAAACCCTGATAGTTTTCCTATTCCATTTTCTGAAACACAAGGAAATTAGAAGACTATATGTGATATTATCTGCCTGTGCCTTCCAGTTGACCATACAATCACTGACAACATGATGAGGCATCATCCACCTTCTTAGGAGAGCATCAAACCCTGAACATTCAGATTATCTTATTTCAAATTAGCCTGGGGGACACATCTACACAATCAAAATGACTGCAACAGAGAGTGGGAGAGCTGTACAGCACAAAGTTATCCTGGTTATTTCTGATCCATCGCCTTGGAGGGTGGGAAATATTCTCTCTTGCATTTCTTTCTGATCTCATTATATTCATCTGAGATCAAGATTCTGGAATTTAAACTCAAACATCTGCAGAACAAAATTGGTTGAGCATAAAAACAGTGATACATATATATATATATATATATATATATATATATATGTATGATACATATATATATGTATATATGTATATATGTATATATGTATATATACATGTATATATGTATATGTGTGTGTATATATATATATATATAAAGAGAGAGAGAGAGAGACTCCTCTTAAAACAAAATAATTTGTCTGTTTTGTAGATTTAACAAGTCAAGAAAACAAGTAAAACTTCACAGTCTCCCTGAAGCTTCAACAACCTGTTACTGTAAGTTTCAGAAACAGGTGGGCTTAAAAACCAAAACTGTTGAGATAGTTCCCTCAAAATTGCCATAAATGGTTCAACAAAAGCTACATTCCACTCAAACATTAAACACATTAATTCTAATAGCTTCAACATGGCACCAAGAGGGGTTTTGGTTTTGTTTTCTGGTTGGGTTGAGGTTTTCTCAGGAAAACAACCCAGCTCTGGGAAGTGGCTCTACTGTTGGGAAGAGACCACAGGCAATTTTTTGTTTGCAGCAGAAGTCAATTCCTCAGAGAAATCCCAGCCAAAACCCTTTGCCAGCCTCAGAGTTTTCCTGAAGGAAAAAAGTTTTCCTGGATGCTGAGCAATTATCACCACCAACCTGCAAATGCTGTCTGCAAGCAGATCAATAATCCCATGAGTACTTCAGAACCTGCAGACACATTGCACAGCAAAACCCTTCAATTTAGTGAAGAATTAAGGCTGCAGGTACTTTACAAATGTTTTGGGTTTTAAGGAGAAAAAGCACCAGAGATTAAGAATCAATAAAGCACAAGCTGAGGTTTGTACTTCAGATCACATGATGTGAAACAAATGAATTTTTCATTTATTTGCTCTTTCCCTCAAATGCAGCAGGTTATTACCAGCTTGGTCAAATGAGCAGCAAGATCAGAAAAGGCCCCTTTGATGCTCATCCAAGGAATATGGGGGGGCAAGGATGATTCCAGTAGTGACAGAGCCAACCAAATTCTCACTTCAGGAGGATATGGCTCATGTTAAAGCAGTTTCCACTTGCCTCATGGGCACAAAGCTTTTAAATAACAGATAATGCTAATTAATTATGACAATGTTTGCCACTAAAAAAGGTAGACATAAATAGGTGTGATCCAGCTGGTGGGAAGGGAAATCAGCTATAAAAGAAATCATTAACACAAGTCTCACCATTTATTTACTTAAGCAGTACAAAATAGCTTACAGGTCTGTTTTAAGCACAGTTCAAAATTTCTGTTTGCCTTTTTATCCATCACAAAAACTAATGCAGGGTTTCTGTCTCGGATTTTCACTTTTACTTCAGTCAAAGCACGTGAGCTGGAGCAAACACTTCCTCAAAAGCACAGCTTGGAAGCACAGCAACCCCCTTCTCTCCTGGCAGAACTCCCACTTCTCAATTTTACACAAGATAAGGAGTTTATATGGTGAGCCTTCACCTCCTTGTGCAAATTAATTTCTCCTTTGTGCAGACAAAGCCTGGGGAGGTGCAGTGGCAGAGCCTTGTGTGCCATTCCTGCTGTCCCCAGCACACTTTTAACAAAATTATTTCTAAGTACTGCAGAAACTCGTCAGGAGTGTTTAGTCATATAATTTTTACATCAGAAGATAATTTTGAGAGTAACAAATGACTGGCAGCTGGATGCAGTCTAGCCTTAATTAGCACACAAAATTATGAGAAGTCCTCTAAAACCATCAAGTCCCCACGTGCCACATCCACACAACTTTTAAATCCTTTCAGGGATGGGGACTCCAGCATCTCCCTGGGCAGCTCCTTCCAATGCTTGAAATCCTCCCAGTGAAGAAATTGTTCTTAATATCCAACCTAAACCTCCCCCAGCACAAGTTCACCTCCAAATTATAGGTTTAATACCACTTCCTACAAAATAAGCTTTGATAGTAGACTGGAAAAGCAATTTCATTCACTCATTTAAATGACTCTGTCAATTGCAAATTAGTCTTATTTTTCTCTTATTTTTCTCATCCAACTTCTTTAGGCTGTTCAGTAACCAATAAAATCCAGCAGAAACAACTATAATTTTACAGAGCAAGCTCATGCTGGAAGTAAGAGTTGAGCAGGGATAAAACAGAGGCCAAGCTGGCAGTACAGGAAAATCTCATGGTGCTGTTTTTGCAAACATGAACTTCCTGTGAGCTGATCTGTGCCCAAAACCCACCAGTTTGGATGTCAAGAAGGGCAAACTTCCCTTTCTTCTGGATGTCAGCTCTCAACCTCAGGAATACACACACATTCCCTGCCCCCCCAGCTTCCTGGAACATTGCTGCACATGAAAACATTGCCAAATCTGTTCCCTGGATGACAATGCTGAAATAACATCTAACCCAGAAATTTTCATTCTCAGAATTTTATGCACCAATGTGACACCTCAGTCAGGGGAGCCATTCCTGCTTAATGCAACTCTATGTCCCTTCCACACATCCTAATCTGAATTTTCCCCACCCCCCAAGTGGTTTATACAGAATTAATACAATGCCAGGAAAGATATGGAGAAGCAAAGGCACAGCAATTAGCTTTCACCCATCTTCAAAGACAATAATATTTCTCCCTTTAAATTGCTTTGCTGTCAAATAACAACCATACCACAGCATGCAAATGGTCTCAGCGAGCCCAATATTCCATTTCTGGTGGTGTCCAACAGCTGAGACTCCTCAATCAAATGCAGGAACAGCTGGGGACACAGATGCCTGAGATGAGACAGCTCTCCAAGTGGTTCCTGCCTAACATCAGGCAGGATCCTGGGTGATTTTCAAGAAAATTTGGGCATTTTTCCATGACTATCCACCAGTAATTGCCTGTTTTCTTGGGATTGTGGAGTTCTGCAGATTAGTTCCATAAATAGCAATGCTTTCATACATTTGCCTCCTTTTCTGATCAAGCATGTCCTTTCCAAGGGTGGAAGTGAAGTCTGCACCCCAACATGCTCATGCTGCCATGAGTTATTTTTTAAAAGTCAATTTTTCCTGGTTACTCCTATCAGTCAACTTTTCCAGTTCATATATATCTACATATTTAAGAACATCTCTATAATCCTGTCAGCATTTCCTTTCCATCTCCACTCTGTGCAAATGGATGTTTGTGTGCAAAATTGTAAGATACAGAACAAAGGTAAAAAGGACCATGATGTGTTCAGTTTTTGCCAGATTTTTTAACTGGGATTTCTGCTTATTATTCCACATGTATTCCTTGTGTAGCTCACTGAAACATGTGATATATATACTTTGTCACACCACAGAGGTATTTTTTAATTGATAACTGTTTTTCCACTCCATGTACATTCACCCCAACCAACACACTCCCCTATCTATAATTTTCTCACAAAAAATCAATTTATCTGCACTTTGACCACCTCACCACTCAGGCACTTCCACACTAAAATTAGCATTTCCCATCATGATCGAGGGATCTCGAGGTCTCTGACACTCCCCACAGCAAGAGCTCCTAAGTCATGACTTATTTTCAGCTTTCAGCAGCTTTAAGGGGAGTTCTGGAGTCACGCTAAGGAGTCACCCACACACCCCAGGCAGGTGAAAGGCGGCTTCACCTTGCTCTGGGCAGACCCAGCATTGTGTAACTGCCCAGGCTGTGCCAAGCAGGGCTTATCCTGCCTCCCCAGCACGGGATTCCTGGCTAACACAGAGCACAGGGAGCTTGTGTGGGCTTGCAAGAACACCCCATTCCAGTTTTTGTTTGTTTTTAAATTCCAAGTCATGTGTGTTAGTTACCGTTCCTACACTTTGTGCCTAACCCTTCAAAAAGAGTGAATTAGCGTTGCTTGGTTCTTGAGACCCTAATTCTTGTTTTCTGGTAGAGTTTTCTCAATATCTAAATCTTTGCCAGGATTCTGTCTGAATTGGCCTTAATCTTCATTTCTTCAAAAGGATTAAAACTTCTTCAGCTTCGTAAGAAGAAAGAAACTTCAGTCCAAAGACAAACTCAGGAAAGTTTTAACACACTGGGCTGTTCACTTTAACCCAACTGCTGCCTGAAGTCCATCACCCACTGGAAATCAGCAATTTATTACCAATTTGAAACATAGTTTGAGTTGGAAGGACCTTAAAGTTCACTCCATTCCAGCCCCCTGCCATGGGCAGTGACCTTTTCCACCATCCCAGGTTGTTCCAAGCCCCATCTCCTCACAACTTTCTTCAGGACTGTCATATGTTTTAGAAAGAAAACAGGAATTGGAATGGCAGAAGAATCTTCTAAAAATATTCTTTCCTATGTAAAATATACTTGGGCTTCACCCAGTTCCTCATCAAAGCAGAAATCACTGAGCTCAGCTGCTGCAAGGCTACAAAAACCCTCAAGATTTTTTCTCAATTTCCAAAATTCCTTAAAAACAACCAAATTGAGTTTAAGCACAACAACCTGATGAGCAAAAAAACTCTGTGTGTGAGTATAGAAAAGTAAACTGGTTTAAATCCAGAAATAGATACCTTAAAAGCAAATCTTTATAAAGATCCTCAATTACTGAATCATCTACTACAAAGCACTAATTATAAAGACATTACAATAGCTGAAGAGGAAAAACCCAGCCTGGTTTAACACACTTGTCAGCTCCAGTTAGCTGCACTCACTCCTTGGAAGAGTTTTTACCCTGTGCCAGTCTTTGGAATCTCTCTGTTCTGCAAAACAAGAGGGAAAGCAGCTAGAAAAACCACAAACTGCGACAAAAGTACAGTGAAGTCAGCCCTTGTTTCATTTTTAAGCATTTTTTCTTAATAGAAAGGCTCAGAGGGTTTGCTGGGCAGATTTAATGAATGCTTTGCCTTACAAATACCACAGCTGATTCACAGGGCTGTGCCAGACTGATACACCACTGATCTCTGAGCTCATATCAGTCACACATCAATTACAGTTATGTCTGCAAGACAGAATAAACCTCCTTTGTCTGAAAAAAAAAAAATCAATCTTTTTAACAGGTCTTGAATGGGAGATGTAAAATTACACCACAAGCAAGTTGATGGTTAAAAAAAAAAAGGCTACAAAGGAACCTGGAGTAATTAGAGTCAATTTGGAGATTTTCCAAAAAATTAATTCCCATAAACATTCCAATTGTTGCCCAGGACTTATCTATTCACTTCAATCACAATGAGTTCACACCCTCTTCCAAGCCCCAGCCACCGAGTAAGAATGCTGTGAGTAATCTTTGCAGCACGGAGTAAATCCCGAGTAGATAAAGAAACTTCAGCCTTGACCTTTGCAACAGGGAGAGCAGAGGGAGCAGACAGCTCAGGAAGGCAAACAAAAGAGGGGACAAGTCATGCTAATGACATTATCCATCCACAGCGAATCCCTGGAGCTTCACACATCCTTGAGGGGAGGTTTTCATTTACAGAGGTCATTTGGGGAAATTTGTGACAGAACTCGAAGATCTGTCACAATTAATTTTGTGATGGCAGCTAAAGAAAAGGGTGAGCATTTCCACACACTATAATTTTAATTTTAACACAAGAAACCAACCAAGCCACCCCCTCAGCAGCCCAAGGTTAATAGCAAAGCCTGCCCAGCCTGGAGGTCATCCCATGGATTTTAAAATTGATCTTTTGTACGTGATCAAGTTACTGAAACCTGCACAACAGCATTAAGGATTGCTCAATAAAATAACTGCTGTCTCTCTCCAGCTCAGGAAAGGTCATTTCTTGGTTAAGGAATAACAGGAGAATACCACATTTTTTCCAGCCATATGAAAAGAGACTTTTTTTAAGAGCAAGTGTTTTACATGTACTTATTAATCCTCAAATCTCTAGATTAATCTATAAATAATACATTCACTTTGTAGACACAAGAAGAACTGAGGTCCATCAGTTATCACCAGGATTTTCAAAACATTCCTTAATTTTTAATGCCAAATTTGAAACAGCTACAGACACTTTTCTGAAGACCTAGGAATATTTCAGTGGCAATTAATGGTCACAATTTGCCCTATGCAACGGTCAGGTCCCACACACCTCAAGTTGAGGGATTTATTTGCTTCTCCTTATCTCCCACTCTTGGTTTGCTCCAGAGGAGATGAAAGTGGGGAAAAAAATGCTTAAATCCAAAAGTCACGGGTTGTTTTTCCAAATGTCACTCCCTGCCTGAGCAAGGCTGAGTCATGACAAGTGGGGAGGTGACAGCACTGAATTCTGTCTCTAAAATTCTCTTCCCAGTTCCTAAATTGACCCTGGCATCTCAATGAGAAATGCAGCAAAGCTCTGGAGGTTTCCAACCTTGCCCTGCTTTGCAAGCAGCTAAACTGTGTATTTACAATATTAATTACTTCTCTTTTCCCTCTTTAGTTAAAAGGTTTGCCAGAATTCCTTCAGCTCACTTGAGACACCAGAAAACTCTGAAATCCGAAGGAATTGATTTTGTAACAGAAGGCGAAGTAGTTGATGGTGGATTTGGAAACGGAAGAAGAACCTGAGCATAAATGAAACCCCAGACTTAGAAAAACTGCAGCTACCACTAACCTTTTCCTTGAGGTGGTATTTAAGATTCCTCTGATGGAGCTGCAGCAGCCAAGACAATTCAGCAGCAGCCTCCCAAGGGTGTAACCTGTTCCAGAAGGACCCTGTTCCAAACCCTCACCGCTCCAACTTGTGTCTTTGGGATCTGCTGTCTCACCATGTCCAGGCAAACCCACAGTGCAGTTAATGGGCCTCCACTTTCCCCTCTTCCATTAAATCACCCCAGATAAATTTCCTTTGCTTCCTGCTTAGATTAGCAATGGCCATTTGTGAGGATGCAAATGAAGCATTCTTCTCACACTGAGCTCACCACCTTGTCTGGGACCTCAAGCCACTGCCAACCCAGCCCTCCCCTGCCAAGGGACAGGATTTGCATGATGTGTGGCTGCCCCATGAACGTTTTAAAACATATATTAGGGACTGTAAACCGGGCATTTCATTGCCATGTTTTAGAGAAACTACGAATAACGTTTTTAATCCAGCTGTGGCTGTGACTTGGCTTCTGAAAATCTCAATTTCCTGCCGTTTTTAAAGGCTCAAATCAACGTAGGGTTTTGGCAGCTGAACAATGCACATGTTCCTGGAGGAGGAGGATATTGATACAAACAAAAACACACTCCCACACACACAGCCTGTTTGGTTTTAAGTAACTTATTAAAGCTCCAGTCCCACTGTCTGTAATAAATCTTTCAGCTAATGACAATGGAAGGTAAATACTGCACCTGATGATCTCTTCCCTTGTCCACTTGGGTTTGAGGAGTTGAAATGATCAGAGATCAGTCAATGAAATCTGACCCCTGATACACAGCTCAGCATCACATGAAAATTTAAACAAAGCTTTTCTATGTGTTTAATTTAACATATAGAATTTTTCTCCTGTTACCCTTAAGACCTCTTCCCTTTTTCCCTCCCAGAAAACAGACAATTGACAGCAGACATCCAGCAACAGGTTTTGCCTTTTCCTGCACCATTATTTTGTTTCATGCATGTATTTTTTCCATTTCCTCCCCTTGCATCAAGCAATAAATTAAGTAGTCACAAGTTTAACTCTATCACTCACTACATGACTTTTCAGTTTCACAGTAATTTAACAGATTAATGCCAGTTCTGACATAAACTTCTCCACGGATTTTTGATGCATGGAATGCCCCAAAAATCTTCCTGGATGTCAACTCTCAGCCTCAGGAATACACACACACACTCCCTGCCCCCCCAGCTGTCAAAGAAACTCCTAGAGATACATCTCTCCAGAATGTTCTCATTCACCTTCTTACACCATGACCCATTATAAGAAAACAAGTGTGAAAATTAATTTCATTCCAAAATGAGAAACTGTGCTCTGCTCAAGTTGTCTTGCAGATTTGAATTTCTCCTGTCCCATAGCAGCATATGAGAAAAAAATGAAAGTTCATGGATTCATTAACCACTAACACATTGTTGGGAGCAAGAAGAAAATGCACAAGGTTTTCAAAGCAACTTCCCAGCAGGGTAAAAATCAGCCTTATTTTATGGATGATGGCAATGACACTGCAGAAAGAATATACATAATTTTTTAACTTAAAGCCTTCTATCAAGGCCTACATTTGCTAGTTGTTAGACTCATGTTTAATTTGTGCAACCGGACCTTCCCAATTCAAAAATCTTACCTGGCATCTCCTTTTGAAAGGTTGGTGTTTACAGGGTGAAGAATAACCTTGTTTGCATCCACATCCACCACACATTTTGTATGCAGATCAAGCTCTATAAAGAAATGAGAGAGTGTCAAGTGCTGCTCCTAAAGCACTGGGATTATATACACCATTACTTCCTCCAGACACCAAATTTATTCATGCAGTCTGACAGCCACCCATCAGCCAGAGAATAGAAACAGGACTTTTGCCAAATTCCACTTCTAGGGATATTCTGATGGGATGGATCCTGTCCAGCTTTAAAGCAAGCACTCTTTTCAAAGCAAGAAAAAGCATTTGGGTTTCACTGAAGGACAATCAGCATATACAAGGGCAGTATGAAATTTCTTCTGGGGGAAAAGAACCATTTAGGCTTGGTACCACTTTGACAGCTCTTCTTATTGCTCCCTCAATGCCTCACAGGGAAAGCTGCCCCTGCCATCTGCAGCACATTTTCCCCGGCCACTGCTGTGATACAGTGCCAGCTGTCAGTCCTGGGGCACCTGCTCGCAGAAATTCAAGTCCCATCAAAAATAATTTAGGTGCAAGCACGTAGAAAAGGGCTTGTCCTTCCCCCACAGGCTCCAGGCAAGTCCAGCTCTCCCAAGTGACATCAGGCAGTGGGATGTGGACTATGACTAATGAGGATATTTGGAGTGTGTGAGAATTCTCGGCAGTAGAGGCGGGGAAAGCAAAATAAAAGCTTCGGATAACACTGAGAGTAGTCCAAGGTATCCACCCAGTGACAAATGGAGTTAGGTATGGGATAAAGCACAAAGCCTGCACCCAAAGTCACTCCTGTAGGATGTGGGGCCTGGACACAAATGGTCCTGGAAAGGGCTCCCAAATGGTGATTCTGATGGGTGTCATGGCCAAAGTCACTTCTACAGACACCCACGACGTGGGGCCTGTACACAAACATGTCCCTGCACAGTGACACTGGCCCTGGAAAGTGCTGATTCTGATGGCCATGACACACTGTTCACATCCAGTCACTGCTACAGACACCCAGGACGTGGGGCCTGTACACAAACATGTCCCTGCACAGTGATGCTAACCCTGGAAAGGGCTCCCAAGTGCTGATTCTGATGGGTGTCATGGGCAAAGTCATGGCTACAGACACCCAGGATGTGGGGCCTGCACACAAACATGTCCCTGGCACAGTGACACTAACCCTGGAAAGGCTCCCAGGTGCTGATTCCAATGGGTGTGAATAGTGTGTCATGGCCAAAGTCACTGCTACAGACACGCAGGACATGGGGCCTGCACATAAACATGTCCCTGCACAGTGACACTGGCCCTGGAAAGTGCTCCCAGGTGCTGATTCTGATGGCCATGACACACTGTTCACCCCCAAAGTCATTGCTACAGACACCCAGAATGTGGGGCCTGGACACAAACAAGTCCCTGCGTGGTGACACTGGCCATGGAAAGGTCCCCCAGGTGCTAATTCCGTGGCCATTACATTGCTCATACCCAAGGTCATTGCTACAGACACCCAGAATGTGGGGCCTGCACACAAACATTTACAACAGCTTCTAAAAAAAAATCATTTGAGTAAGACCTGTTTTGGGAATTACCAACTATGAACTAAGTCCACTTTTCAATTTATTTTAAAAAAGCTGTGACATCAACTCTCCTAGAACTCTAACACCTAGAGCTCATACGCCCCTTGACAAAGTCATAGAAACTCTCTGTATTCCAAAGAAGCCTTTCTTTTTTACAATTTTATGAAAAAAATGCAACTTTGTAGTCTCATTTTTCAGTAGAACCCTTCTGAGGGTTCTACTGTTATTATCCTTTGTTAATAACAGAATAACTTTTTCTTCCCTACAAATTTCCAAAGACTATTTTTACAATTTTAGAGATGATAGCACAAATTGTAATTAAGGCCAGAACTAAATTAAGTTAGCAGGTCAAGAATTTGCAGCTCAAGAATTTGCAGCTCAAGAATGGTGACACTGGCCCTGGAAAAGGCTCCCAAGTGCTGATTCTGATGGCCATGACACACTGTTCACACCCACCAGGATGACAAGGGGCTGCAGGGAACACAGGGTTCAGCACCTCAGCTGAATCACCCAAATACACTCGTGTCTAATCATGTTAATTATAATCCTCATCCTCCTTCATCTCTGCTCTTTCCTCCTCAGTCACCTGTACTTGCTCTTTCACCTCACAGCACCTTATAAACTCAGTCTGGAAATCTCTCAGGCTGTGCTTATTGCACAGCATCTTGCAGACTTCTCTCTCCTGATAAGTGACACAATAATAAGAGGGAGTTTCTTCCATTTTTGGAAAGAAATGTTACAGTTTTTTGCTACTCACACACAGCAAAACTCAAGATCACTGGCCAAAGCAGGCAGTCACATGAAACTGCAACTCTCCTGAGCAAAACTGCTCCTCTGTTATTACACTGTGCTTCTGCAGGAGGAAGAGCCAGACGAGTTCCAGAAGCCAATGTTTATTTTAATTTCTCCCCACACCCTGAAAGCCAATTTACCTATATGCAACACATGCTTGCTCAGATGAAACCACGTTCTCCGTATGCCCCATATCCGACAAGGCACTTTATCTTGGTCTGGCTGGTTAGTGATTAACCCTCTGTATTGCAGTGACCTGCTTTTCCCAGCTCCTGAGGAAGGGTTTTACCTGCCTCATGCAAAGCATAAAGATCTGCAAGCAGCATACTTTCTGCCACGTTTTTTAATTGAGCTCTTGAGAGAGAACGCCCATGGCAGGTTTTGCATCCATGACTGCCCAGTGAACTCCATCCTTCCAGTGCTCATTAAACCTCTCTTTGTGAAATGACATTAAGCAAGCACACAAGCAGAATAAAAGACTTCCTTAAAGTCAAATGTTGTCACAAGAAAAAAGGTTCAAAGCTAATTTGTCCTGTGCAACACACCTTGTTTGATTATCGCTCTCACACAGGTAATGTTAAAACCCCTCACCTTGGTGTGCAGCATGATTTTGGAAAATGTTTCGAGCCAAACTAGCAGCTATTTCCAAACAGAGAGGTTCCAGTCCTTTTCTCCTGTGCCTCTTGCTCACCTTCTGCCACTACCATGCTCAGCAGATCCTCTGTAAGTCATCTCAAGTTACTTCCACAGCAGAAAACTACCCAACATGGAAAATGGATGTGTCCAGACCCCATGGAAAGCTCCATCAGCTCACTGAAATCTTGGCCATGCAAACAGGTGGAGAGACCTGTGCAGAGGGAAGAGAAGAGCTGGGAGAGACCTTGTCCCAGCTGAGATGAACTGCTCCACCAGTTCATGGCATCACATGAAACAAACCCCTAAGAAACAGTTATATTGAGCCTCTAAGCTGGGTCTGGATCCAGACAGCCTTAAGGCTGCTTATCCCAGTTACCTTGGCCAAAGGCTCACATGGAAACTCTCCTTTCAGCTGAAGAAACAGTTTAAATCCTGTTTGAACAGCACATCATTCACTTTCTTCAAATTCTGCCTCCATTACAGTCTTTGGCAGATTTCTAAATTCTTTAATGCTTCCGGTACACTGAGAGATGAATCTTACATCAGCCACTACTGAAACTTATATCATCATCATTTCCATCATTACATTTTTAATATCATTAAAGCAGGTTAGCTTATAGTCAAATTATCTGCCTGCTCTTTTGGATATGATCACACAAGGACTCCACCCTTACTTTTACTAGTTTCAGTGTCTCCCAGGTGAGCTGGGTACTTGCTGCTCCTGAACAACAAGCAAAATTGGGATGCACCAAGATAAGATCATAAGGATGCACATCCAAATACCCCAATTAATTCCTCCTGTAGTAAGGACTCATTTGTCAAACTTTGGTGTAATTTTCTTCAACTATTTAGGTGTGTTTTTTTCAGGCAGCATGAAATTCAGAAATTAAAGGTGAAATTAAAAGATGACAGAAGCAGCTCACTGTCACACTGGAGATTTGTCTCAAATTTTGCACCTCAAACAAAAAGAAAATCTCACCTGTTATTATTGCAAACTTGCTTCTACCTTCAGTCATTACTGAGCAAACACAATCAACTACTCACTTGCTTCATCAAATCAAAAAACTAATCAGCTAATTCCTCTTTGAAGAATAAAAACTCAAACTCTCAACATCAAGAACCATTTATTGCAGAGAATGAAAATCTCTTCCACAGCTTCAGAGTAAGAGAGCTCTGACACCCATAATAAAAGGGTAACACTTATCTGAGTCACTTCTCCACATTTACATTTCACAGCAGTAGAAGTGTTAAGCAAAGCTGGGCTGAGTGTAAGAATAATTGTTAGTGTTGTGTCCAAGTGCTCACTGAGAGTTCCTTGGATGAGTTTTTTTTTCACTTGTGAAACAGGAAGGTGGGGGTTGAAGGAAGCCACTCTCCTTCCCCATTCCCTTGATTTTTCAACACCTCACATGACTTTACTAAAACTGGGATTCAGCGTAGATCACAGTTGAAGCCACACTTGTGTAAATCCCAAATCACTACTATGCCTTGGATAAAGCATTGTGGGTGTTATAAAAATAACTCACTCCCCATATGCACTTTGGGCTTTTTCACTAAGAAATTGAGTGAGTTTCAAACAGGGTGGAAAAGTTAGCAAGCAAGAGAGAGAGCTGGAAAAGCAAACCCAGGAGCAGCCTAGCACTGCAAGGAACGGTGGATTCAGCAGGCACTGGCCCATTCCTACCACAGGTAAGAATTTCCAATCCCTCTGTAACAGCAGTCACGTGTCTGGTAATCATAAACTCACCACAGCAGATTTTCCACAACAGAATTAAGAAACATGGCAAAGGTGCCACTTGAAATTGTTCTAATCAGGTTTGGGGCAGAGACAAGGAGTGTGTGTGAATCCTGGAGGAAGGGGAGGAAGGTGTTTTGGAAAATGTTGGATGGGAAAATCCTATTTTGCTTATGGATTTGGCAGGGAGCCGTTTCCATTGACTGGCTGCAACTACTGACAACAGAGGTTGGATAATTGTGTACCCAACTCTAGAGGCTGCCTTGGGTGGCAGAACAAAAACACCTGAACTGCCATGTGGTGACACTGCATCTTCCTCAGCCACGACCCTAAAACCATCCCACTGCAGGTCACTGCATTTTAGACCCAAACAAAGAGATCCTAGGAGAAGGCTTTTGCAGGGCAGCTTGAAATAATCCTAAAGTGAACAAGGATACAGTAAATAAGGGAATATGCAAGATTTGAAACTTAAGGTTTGGGGGACCATGGTGTAATAAGAGCTTTTATTACCACAGCCAGGGCAGATGAAAGGTCTGTTACAAATTCTTTCTCCACATTTTCAACTTGGTATTCCCTATTTTTTCTCATTGTATAAGATGGCAGCAACTTTCCTGTGCCTAGAAGTGCTACAAGAGAGCTGGAGAGGGACTTGGGACAAGGGATGGAAGGACAGGGCACAGGGAATGGCTTCCCACTGCCAGAGGGCAGGAATAGATGGGATATCGGGAAGGAATTTTTCCCCGTGAGGGTGGGGTGGCCCTGGCACAGGTTGCCCAAAGAAGCTGTGGCTGCCCCTGGATCCCTGGAAGTGCCCAAGGCCAGGTTGGATGGGGCTTGGAACCACCTGGGATAGTGGAAGGTGTCCCTGCCCATGGCAGGGGGTGGAACAGGATGAGTTTAAGGTCCCTTGCAACTCAAACCATTCCATGACTCTATGAATTAAGGGAAGGCACTCCCCAATTAATCAAGAGCTTTGATTTCCAGGTAAGTTTTTCCATTAGATCTCAATTTAAGAAATTAGTTTATGAAGGTTGATAACATTCCAGCCCTTTCAAATACCGAGCCATGAACCTGGTGTTGTTACAACACAGGTCAAACAAAAGTTGTCTCAGATTCCTCCTGGTCCCACTACCAGATTTAGGGCAGCTTTACCTTCAGTGACATCTCAGGACCCTTTGGAGATGGGCCTCAGGTTCTATAGAGTCACTGGGAACCAGAACAACTGGCCTTGCAGAGCTTCACAAAAGCTGCAAAAGCCAACTGAAGTATAACAAATAAAATGTGAAAGGTTTAAAGTGCCCCTCCTAAGCTCATAAGCCAAAATTGGCCCCAAATACAAAAGCTCAAATAATCTCCTGTGAAGACAGACGATAGAAATTTTATATTTTAAATTGCCAGGAGATTTTCAGGAGATTAACATTCCCTTAGAGGTTAGTCCTGGAATGTTGTACCCTGAGCCATCAAGTCGCATTGGATAAGAAATCACAATTGGTTTCTCATAACTTTCTTGGTCTGGAAAAACAAGTGGCAAAAACTGAGAAATGTTTAAACAGTAAATTAAAATATTTGTCTATCACACAAATCGACTTAAAAAAAAAAAAAAAAGAGAAGCTGTTGTTTGGGGTCTTCTGTTGTTTTTTTTTTGTTTGAAAAAGAAATGTGAAAGCCAGTTCAAAGACAAAAAGTCCTCAAGTTTCCCTGCCAAGATTTGTTTCCCAAGAGTGACTTATCTCTTTGCCAGTAGGAGCCAACACAAATAAAAGCAAAACTAACTGAGGAGATGAGTGAATGTGAAAATAACTTCCATCTACATGATAATGCTGAGGGCTTATATGGAAAAAAGAGTGTAAAAGCAAGACATAGTGATAAATTCTGACAAAAATAGAGTAATTTCTTGTATTTTACATCTACCAACATGAAGGCACCTTTCAAGCTTCTCTTGTTATAGGAACTGCTCCAATATAAGTCATGAAATTTTCAGTTTGCAGCAATTAAAGGTCATTAAATATGTAAGAGTGCATCTGGAAGGGCACATGATGCTATCAAAGCTTGTCCATGAGGGAAAAATCAACTCAAACTCACGAGCACATGGAACAGGCAATGTGCCCTCTCATGTTAATTCCATGTTGTCAAAATGCTTGAAAATGTGTTCTATTCTCTGCTGCTTTGTTTTCTGCAAAGAAAGAGCTTCCCAAACAGCTTTAGTGAAGGCGCTTCATGGATCTGGACGTGGACCTTGCTCACAGCCAGCTCTGCTGCTGCAAACACCCCTGGGCTCGTGGGGACAGAGTAAATAAATCAGTGTGGGGACTCTGGGGAGCTCCCAGGGAAGTTCAGCACCCTGGAATTATTAACAGGCATGAAATGCAAGAGTTTGCTCAGCCACCAAGCAGCCAAAAGCCAAGGCAGAGCTATTCCAGGTGTATCTGATCTTCAGGAGGAGCAGCCAACCTGAAACCAGAGCAGCAAGGGAACCTCCCCCTGCACTTGGAGCTCAGAGGGTATAATTAGCACTGAAATTCCTTGGAAGGTGCAATTAGTACTAAAATTCCTCTGTGGCATCCATGCTGGATGTCTGGGAGTCTCTGGCTGTGGGGAGGAGTGAGGCTGTAGCACCTCAGGAGCTCTTAAAATACAAATTGCCTCACAAGATGAAACATTAACTCTGCATCCTTTACCCATTTGGCACCTTATCTCAAGGTTAATCCTGCTCATAGCCCAAACACTGTTTTATAGCTTATCAACCATCACCAGGAAATATTCCAAACTCCAGGCACTCTGCATGACAAGGATACAGGTGAAGAAAAGCCTTGTGGTTTGCACATTGCTATCAGGATACAACAGGTGCCATTTCAAGTCCTCTAATACTGTAATTAATCTCATAAATCAGCTTGCACAAACTACAATTTATAGATGAATTGTCTCTGTTGTAATTTCCATGGGAAAACAAACAAACAAGAGCACAGGGACAACCCCCACCTCCTCACCTCAAACCCCAAAAACATTTCAAGTAGCTGGAAATGAAACCTCCTCCAAGAAGAGTAGGAGGACATAAAATTACCACCTGACACAATGATCAGCAGCTTGTACACATACAGAAGCAAATTCCTTCCTCACAAGCACTGGAAACAGAACCTTTAGCATCTAAGTATGAGAAGATCCCCGTTTCAACACTGATAGTCTAGATAAATATACATATCAACATAATAGATACCTGAATGTGTATTTACAGACAATCCAGGTATTTAAACTGGAGGTTTAAACAGGTCTTACACTACAGTTCTAGAACAGTTTAATCCAAATATTTAAACTGAAGCTGCAGGTCTCACACTACAGTTCTAGAACAGTTTAATCCAAATATTTAAACTGAAGCTGCAGGTCTCACATTACAGCTCTAGAACAGTTTAATCCAGATATTTAAACTGGAACTGCAGATCTTACACTACAATCCTAGGATAGTTTAATATGGCAGCATTGCCAGAATACAAGCAGTTGCTTTCCTGCCTTACTTTGTTCAAAAAGTATTGACCCAAGTGAGATCAGTCTGGACTGGCTTAAATGGCATCAGCCATATCCTTGAGCATAAGTCATGTTCTTTTAAAATAGAAAAACTTTTATCAGTATTAATTAACATGACACTGAACTGATTCAAAAGCACAAGGAAACACAATGACTTAATGTGCTTATGTACTGCCTGTACCCAAACATCACCTGAAAACAAAGCATTCAGTCAGAAAAATCTTAATTAAAAAGCCTTCAGCTGTCATTTGCTTTGCTTCATGGTATGGCTTGAGATTTGCATTTACCTGAAATATGATGAATATCTGCTAAGAGAATTCAAACACGACACTTATGAAAGGAAATCCACTGCCAATCTTAAATAAAACAGCAGAAGAACTTCCTGATTGTTATCAAACTCCCATTTGAATAACGCAGTGCACTAGGAAATACTTCAGTGAATTACAGAGCCAAGAAAATAAAAGACCAGGAGCCTTATCTAACAGAGCAGTACTGAATTATTTAATTCATAAAAGCCTGTTAATCGAGATCCCAGTTTGCAAAGTAGGAGGGATGTAAAAAAACACGCCTCAGTTGCCACCCAGGAGAGCCTCCAACCTCAGACGTGGCACTGAGAACATGTGGGCACAGCAGCATTTTTATAAAAGCAAAACTTCCACACAGGCTTGGTAGAACTGAGGTCTAATTTGAAGAGAGACCCAAAGTAAAGTAGCCTGGATGCAAAAAAAAAAAAAAAAACCAAACCCAAGTACAATTAGAAATGCTTCCCCTCACTAAAAATTAGTGCTATAAACTGAGTTTATGGATTACCACTCTGCATGAGAATGAAGCAGGACCCTCAATCCAAACACCTTGAAATGTGAGTGCTATAAATAACCAATTATTTGATACACAAATCCCTTCCACATGCAGGCAAGGAATCCATTATACTTTTATGAGCTGTAAAAACTGCTAACAGTTAAGCACACCACTTTTATTAACCTAATAAACCCTTGCCTTAAGAAATTCATAACTCAAACACCAAAGACAACCACCACCACCACAAGTAAACACCGAGAACATTTCAAAGCTTAACTTTCCACAGTCTCAGCCACCTGACAGGTTTGCAATGTTAAGCCCTTCAGTGCAGAGGGAAGGAAAGAACATTACTCGTGATCCTGAAGAAAACAAATACTTGCTTCAGGTCCAAAGCTCCAGAAGTCCACAAAAATACTGCTCAGAACAAAATGTGTATGAAAGAGCTTCCAAGAAAGCTGCCTCTTGCCTCAAAACTTAATTAAAAAAAAAGCAAGGCCACAGAAGTCTTACAAATGGATGACTCTTCAGAAAATCAGTTGCACAAATGCTTAAATTTAACATTTAAAAGATAAGAAAAAGTGTAGCCTTGGTATCACTGTCTGTTTCTATAAACTCAAGGTGCATCAGATATACAGTAGGGAGGTATCAGTTGTTTAGACCTGACCAAAACATCTGGACTGTGACAAATAATCTGCTGGGAAAAAAAAAAAAAAAAAAAAACATTTCCAGGATATTTTGTTTGAGGGAGAAAACTACATGGATCTTCTAGGCTAGACTTAAATGGATTTAGGCATCACTCACAAATAACAGGATGTTTAATAGCAGCAAACTGCCAAGAGTGGGGGGTTCAGGCCCCCCTTCTCTCTGAGGAGCATCAAGGACTGATGCTCAAATGTCCCTCACTCCTGGATGAGCTTCCTGACAGGAGTCATCCTCTCCATAAGATTTTTAAGTTTATACAGAATAAAAGACAAACAGAAGTTGGACTTGTGGGTCCCTTCCAACTCAGGATAACCTATGAAAGAGAATACCAAGATACAATCTAGATTTCCTCTAGATTCCTTTACTTCCCCCACTGCTTCCCCAGAGTTCCTGGCTGGAAAGGGACATGAGGACAAACTCAGGGCTGAAGAGATGAAGGATATATGTGGGAGGGAGAGGTGCATTAGTCACCCCTGGACATTCCAAACTTCACTGATCGAGGGCCTGTGCAACCTCATCTCATCTGACGAGCTCCAGAGGTCCCTTCCAACCTGAATTATTGTCTAATCCCGGGGGTGAGGAACAGCAAGCAGTCAGGAGACCTCTGGGGCACAGCCAAGGAAATGACCTATGTCAGGAAAGGGACATGAGCAAGAGGAAAGCCCAAATCTGTCACCGACACCGGGCACCACCTTCCAGCTCCTGTCCCAGCTCCCACCAACTCCTCCACACGGCCACTCCATCTCCTCCAACCTATTCTCTGGAAGGATGGGTTCTGCTCTGTTTTGAGAGCTGGCACCCGAAGTTTAACAAAACTTTCCTCAGTTTCAAAATATCCTCAGTTTCCCTAAACCACCAGACTGTAAAGACATCAACTCTTGTGCTGGAAGTGGGACTCAGGAGCTCTTGTGAACTCAGTGAACATTCCCCTGCTGACATTTTATAGGCGTAGAATCACCGTATTTAATACTTTAACCCTTTTTTTTTAATAGAAAGGAATTAAAAAGATATTATTTGTCAGATGATGTAGGCAATAAAGTGCTTCCCCTCTCCCTCATTTTTTTTGCTCCAACTACTAAACTGACTTCACTGGATTCCCTTTCCCCAAAAGGAATTATTGGCATACTCCTGTGAGAATGTGGGATTACAAAAAAAGCCACCCTACACTTTCTTGGATTTCTGCCTTCTTCACCTTCCCATTCCTTGGCTGAAGCTGCCTTTTCATACTCGCTTCCTCATCATCCAGAGCAAGTTTTTTTCTAATTAAGACAAGTAATAAACATTTAAACAGCTGCCCAGACCACGGTCTGATTAACATAACCCTCAGGCAAGTTTCGTTGAGGGGGAAAAAAAAACCCAACAACAACCCAAAAACAACAACAAAAAAAATTATTCTTGTCAATTCTCGCTTCCTCTTCTGTATTTTCTTGCTTGTTTTTTGTCCTTGTGTCGCTGTCATCTGGTTAACAGCGTCCCACTCACTCAAGCACAGAGGGCTGGAGAGCAACGGGGTGAATTAGCACGGGGCAAAATGCAGAAAAAGAAGCATTTTCCCCCAAATCCGCAAAGCAGGAAAAAGGAAGGGCTGTCCCAGCAAGAACCGGCTGTAAAGCAGGTGCAGAGAGGGCTGATCCCCGGGGGAGAGGACGAGACAAAATAAAGCCAAAAACACAGGTTTGGGAAAAGATATCGGGAGAGGGGGGTGAGCACAGCGCGGCTGCGGCCGCACAGCCGCCTGTGCCTAGCCGGGCTGTGTTTATTCCTGGTAAATAATGAAGGACACACGGACACGCACCGATTCACCCGCACTGGGACACACCTGCCCCGACCGACACCTGTCCCCAAGGACCGGCACCCCCGGCCCGCGCCGCTCCCGGGAAGGACAGGACAAGGGGATGCTGAGGAAGAATAGGGAGTCTCACCTCGCCGGTTCATGGGGCGGACACGCACCGCCACCTTCACTTTGGAGTCCCCCATCCTGCCGCTCCAGCCTTCCCGGCTCCCCCTTCCCTGCCCGGCTTCCGTCTGCCGAGGGAGAGCCAGAGCGGGGAGGAGCGCCGGGGAGGGAGGCGCCGCGCCGGGCCAATGTCGGACGGACTACAACTCCCAGCGAGCATCGCGCAGCGCCACGCCCCTTCAGCTCCCGGCGGGCCGCCGCGGTGCGCGCTGGGAGATGTAGTTCTTCCTGCTGCCCCCAGCCTGGTGACGAGGCAGACTGGCTGAATCACGGAATTAATTAACGTGGAATTAATGTGGAGTCCAACCTGTGATCCATCACTACCTTGTCACTAGACCAGAGCACTGAGTGCCATGTCCAGGTGTTCCTTGGACACCTCAGGGATGGGGACTCCAAAACCTCCCTGGGCAGCCCCTTCAAATGTCTAAGCACAGAATCACAGAATTGGTCAACTTAAAGGTGACCACAGTGGGTCATCTGCTCAAGCAGGGTCAACCCAAAGCACAGGGCACAGGATTGCATCCAGATAATCCTGGAATATCACCAGTGAGGGAAACTCGACATCCTTTCTGGTCAACCTGTTCAGTGCTCGGTCACTGCACAGGAAAGAAGCTCTTCCTCATGTTCAGGTGGAATTTCTCGGGCACCAGATTTTCTGTGAAGAAATTCTTCCTAATGACCTGGCACAGCTTGAGGCTGTTCCCTCTCCTCCTGTCCCTGTTCCCTGGGAGCAGAGCCCGACCCCCCTGGCTGTCCCCTCCTGTCAGGAGTTGTGCAGAGCCACAAGGGCCCCCCTGAGCCTCCTTTTCTCCAGGCTGAGCCCCTTTCACAGCTCCCTCAGCCCCTCCTGATGCTCCAACCCCTTCCCCAGCTCCATTCCCTTCCCTCGACATGCTCCAGCCCATCAATGTCCATACTGAACTGAGGGACCCAAGCATTGAATGCTCGGACGTGGAGTCCTTCAGAATAGACAGATTTGTGAGGGGGTGCAGCCAAAAGAGCATTTATGGAGTGGAGGGAGATCAGGGTCACCCCAGACCCTGCCACTCTACCCTTGGGGGGCTGCAAGGGAAGCCCATCACATCTCAGTCTCCTCCTTTTGGGGAAATACTGAGGTATTTCATGTTGAGCAGACAACAGCATTGCCTCTGGAACTTACACACCTCACCTTGGGATTTCCTCTGTGTTCCATGGGACTTCTGTCCATCAGAAATCGCTTTATAAGTCACATCACGTTAAAGATCACAGAATCACAGAATGGTTTGGGTTGGAGGGGACATTTAAAGTTCATCTCGGTCCAACCCCAACCCCTTCCACTATGCCAGGGTGCTCCAAGCCTCACCCAGCCTGGCCTTGGACACTTCCAGAGATGCAGGGGCAGCCACAGCTTCTCTGGGCAACCTGTGCCAGAGCCTCCCCACCCTCACAGCCAGGAATTCCTTCCCAATATCCCATCTGTCCCTGCCCTCTGGCACTGGGAAGCCATTCCCTGTGTCCTGTCCCTCCATGCCTTGTCCCCAGTCCCTCTCCAGCTCTCCTGGAGCCCCTTTAGGCTCTGCAAGGGGCTCTGAGCTCTCCCTGCATCCTTCTCTTCTCCAGAAGAACCCCCCCAGCTCTCCCAGCCTGGCTCCAGAGCAGGGGAACTCCAGCCCTGGGAGCAGCTCCATGGCCTCCTCTGGTTTCACTCCAACAGCTCCACATCTTCCCTGTGCTGAGGATCCCAGAGAACCATCATGAGCCACAAGCCAAGGTACAGACCATGGGTCAGGTCCTGTCTGGGTCTGGTTTCACAGAGCAACCCCTGATGGGTTCAGTGTCAGCAAAGGCAGCTCAGTAAGAACCTCAGTAGGAATAATCAGACACAGCCTGAACAATATCAAACAATATCACAATTTATCCTCACCAGACCCCTCAACTGCTCAACCACAGCCACCTATTGCAAAGACTGAGAACGAAACTAAAATGCAAAGATGCAAAAAAACCCCAAACCTCATTTAAATGGTCATGGTTGAAAAACCTTGCAGCTGCTATTTTAGTTCAAAACAAGGATTCTCTCAATGTTGTTTTGAAAAGGCAGATTTCAGCAAGGACAGAAACACACCCACCCCCCCCCCCCCCTCCAAAATTCACAGTTGTAATCCTTTGGCTTTCCAACACTGAACGAGGTTTTGTGACAGAAATAAATAAATAACACATGTCCAAGTGGGTTCGAGATAAGATTTTGGCAGGTGGCACTTTTTGCCCAGAAGAACTGCACTCAATATTTATCATTTCATGCCTGTATGACCTGAAGAATATCTTGTCAAAGCAGAGAGAAAACGAATATTAAGTTGGCATTTAAGTCACGCTGGGATTAATGCCCACGTTCCTAAGAGCATCCCAAGCAAGCATGAAGGCTGGGAAGATGTCTTAAAGCTGCAAAAAAATATTAAATAACAGCTCAGAGCAAGCAGAGTTGTGAAAGCTTGAAGCAAAAACTCAGTTTTTATCTGCAGCAGGGGAAAGCATCATCTCTGCAGCTCCCTGGGAGAGGGGACATCCCACTCTGAGCCTGCACAGTTGGTCCTTGCACTTGTGAACTTGAGGATCCAATTACAGGATGAAACCCAGCTTTGAACTTGTGGTATTTTCCAGCTGGGGCCTCAACAAAACCGCACCAAGGTTTTCTGAAACCGAGTGCTTTGGCCGTGGAGATGAATTTAATCCTCACTTTCCAGCTGAGCACCACGAGTGGAGGAGGGTGGGTGGTTTTTACCTCGGGAATTTGATTTAGAGAAATGGGAGGAAGCCCATGGCCAGATGTGCAGGTGCCACCCAAAGCCAGCCCTTCCTCCTGCATCTCCTCTCCTGTGGCACTCACCACTGGTTTAGGCAAAATTAAACAGCAAATCTTTTAGGGGAAGGATCACACACCACTTTTTAATTTGTTCCAAAGAGGTGCCTGGTGCGTTTTAAGTGCAATCACACAGTTCTTGCAAGCTTTGCTCCAGTTTTCTGCTCGGAATGAAGAATTCGTTTTAAAATCTGAAAAATCTCTCTTTTAGCCTTCCTTCACTTCTAATAGCCAAGAAGAAACGATATTTACATATAGCCATTGCTACTTTCTGCAAAGTTCTTCAAGGACAGAGACATCCTTAGAGTCTAGAGACCCATCCCAATTTTGATGCTGTTGCTCGTCGCTCTGGGAAGATGCTCGGGAGCAATAAATTCTCATTCCCTCTGCAAGTCCCTGCCTCTGGACTTTCCCTTTATGCTTCTGCCTGTTTCCTGCGCTGAATTACAGCAGCGCAGCTCCTCTTGCACTGGCACAAGCTCTACCTCGGTGTAATTACCCCACTGTGAATTCCTCGACAAGCCCTTTCCCTGGCTCAGGGCTCCACAATCTGTGGGAAGCATCTCCCTGGAGGGGCACAGCTTGGAGGGAGGATATTGTTTCCATTCACAGCCCTGGAACATGCTAATTATGCTGGGAGGAAAGAAGGGGGGGTGGCAGCTTTCACTTGGGAGGGACAGGCCGGGCAAATAGTTTGTGAAACGCCAACTTAACCCCATCTTGTAGGGAATTGTCTGCAGCTCTTTTCCCCCTTCCTAGTTACTGTAATGAGGGGCTGACTTCCCAGATTAGCTCTGGCTATTTAAATGCTAATTTAATTAACAAAACATCCTTGGGAGGGGGGGAGGCACTACTCGTCCCTCCCATTCATTTATCGAGTTTCTGAATGCGACACTGTTTTCATCAGGTTGAGGAGCCACAGTTATTGCTGTGCCCACCTGGTTGTGGCAGGGCTGGAACAGGGATGTGGAGGACAAAAAAAACAGGTCCTTCATCTCTTTTTTAAAAATTATCTTTATTAATAATTTTTTTTCTTTTTTAAACAACTAAATTTGATTACTTTTATTTAGAAATCAGTGATTACGTGTGTCCTGCCCGGGGCATGCGTTATCACCAGCCTGCCAGGGAAGAAGTTTTCTGCTTTTATCTTGATGAAGGTACCGAATGTTTCAGCTCTCAAGATCATCTAGAAAGAATTTTATCTCCGGGCAAGCCAGAAAACACGACAGCCCTTTGGATGTCCGTTCATCCAAACCACAACAAGCAACAAATCAAGTGCGTTTAAAATCCGCTTTTCCATTTGTTCGGCTGCGCGCCGAAAGAGAGGCATCAATTATGGATTTGCTGTAGACCTACTTTGTGCCCATAAATCATTCAGGAGTCGGAAAACCAAACCGTGGGATCTTAGCAGGGTTTAGTCCAACTTTGAAGCCCTCACCACTTTTGCAAAAAGCTCAGCATCTCTGGGACAGTCCTGGGATGCATCCAGCAGCTCTTAAAGCACCTGCAGTGATCAGATCCTCCGCGCAAAATACGTGATGAAGTGTTTAAAAACCAAAACCTCTTGCTATTGTATATTTTTCAGAAAATTTTGTTTTGTCCAGTCCTTGGGGTAATAGGTTTTCATCTGATTTTGTCTTCTGGTTTATCTTGCTTCTCAGCCTAAAGATATGAATGTATAAAGGAAGTAGAAATTTGGAGGCATGAGCAAAAACAGAAGACATATTATGAATTCATTTCTACTTTAATAGAGAAAGAAAGTGCCAAGAAAAACCAATATTAACGACAGGGGAAAAAAAAGAAATCTGGATAAAGCAGCAAACCGATATTTCCAAATCAGTTGTGTCAAAATTCTACTTGTTATAAATTTTTTTTTTATTTATTTCCAGAGGAATTGCTGAAATTTCTCATGCAACATGTTGTGCAAATGAGCAGATTCAGGAGATTCACCCCAATTCTTGCAAAGCACTTTCTGTGCTTTATTATTTTAGTAGGAACTTTGTAAATTTGAAGGATTGATCGTTTCCAAGGCCATTCATAACTCTGAATTACACTGATCCTGAGATGGATTTTTAAAGGTATTTGTGTGTGACCTCTTGCCCTCACTGTGAAAAGAATCCCCAGATAAATAAATAAACAAATCCTTGATGTCTTCTTGCAGCAAAATATAACAGAGTCAAGCCCCAAACAAACTTTTTATAGAGATCTCCCACTTTTTAAAAGTCATTCCAAAGTTTAAAGTCTTGGCCATAAATTTTATGGCATTATGGGATGTGATGCTTATTCTTATGTTACTCAGAGGGAGTCCCAGGCTCTGATTTCTCCATAAATCCCAACCATGCCCTGTTTATGGAAGGGAAATTCCTTATAGCTGTGCTTTAATAGTGGGATTTCAACACAAATTTTACCTCTGTCAGCAATACAGGGTCAGGTAATATCAGCAATTTATGTGCTGGTAGAATGAGGCCCCTAATGAGAATTTTCTCCTCTTTTTTTGACTAAAAATTTTAATTTTCCTTATCAGCAGCTCAGTTTGCTGATTCAGCCTGTGCCAAAGCAACTGGTTTTACCTGTCATGTTGCATTTTATTGGAGTGGCTCCTTCCTCAGATAAAGATTCCACACTGGATTTAATCTGTATGAAAATAAAATAGATTTTCTGTCCTTGGAGGAAACAGAATCTCCAGAGACCTCAAAAAATACAAAATTCAGCAGGAGAGCAGGTTTAGCTGTTGCAAGACAAGTTTGTTATCCCAGAAAAGCAAAATCCCCCCAACAAAAGGCAGTCATCGATACTCTGAAGAATGCATATTTAGGGAGTTGTGTAATGTTTGCAGCCTTTATCTCCTCCTAATTCTGAGGTACAGGATCGGTGAGACCTGAACTGCCTCGACTTCAAAGGCTGGAATGTGTCACGGCTTCATCTGCTCAATCACCTTCTTGCTAAAGGGGAGACACCTGCAAAACATCCCCACTTTCTTGCGTCATCACTTTCCTTCTGACACCCGATCTAAACCCTGATCTAAATTTTCCAGCTGCATTTACACTAATAATAATAATAATAATAATAATAATAATAATAATAATAATAATAATAATAATAATAATAATAATAATAATAATAATAATAATAAAGATTTAATGCATTTTGCAAATATCATCCCAGGCCAAAGTGCCAGCTCCAGATCTCCCCAGATCTAGTGAGCTGGTGATTCGATTTTTGGAACCCTGAAATTGTGATAAGTGGGGGGTGATGCTGTCACCGGTGGGAGCTGCGGGATTTTATTGATTCAAAAGGATTTTATCAGCCGCCAAAAAATTCCTTTCCGACTCCAGAGGCAAGAGCGACACCCGGTGGCTGTGGAGCAAAGTAAAATCAGCTCTGATTGCGATGTTCCCCTTTTCTGTCTTCATTTAGTGCCTTTTTTTTCCCTGCCGATTTTAAAGGAAGAGCTGGCACAGGGATGTACTTCTACCCCCTGGAGAATGGACATCCATCCATCACCTGCTGGCACAGATTCCCTGGGATCTGGATTCCCTGGGATCTGGATTCCCTGGGACCAGCTCCTTTGGGAGGAAACCGGGAGAGCAAAGGGATGCTGGCACCCCTCCCGTGGCTCCCAAAACTCTGCAGCCAAGCAGGGAGGCACAGGTGGGGCCCTGGCATCCTGAATTTGGATTTCCACTGATCCTGCTGTAGCCTTTCCTAGGTTTTGTCCAGGCTTGTGGTCATTAGGACATGAGGTGGGATTTATTTTAACCATGTTTCATTTAAAATAACAAGATTAGCTCAGTTATCAGAGAGAGGTGGATAGCTGGGAGGTTTTTTTTTTTTTGCTATGTGCCTGCTAGATGTTGTTTATTACACACTAAAAATTGTGGGACAAAAGGAATGAAACAGCATTTTTCTACTACTACTGTGGATGTAACCTGAATGCCTTCACTAAGTGGTTATTAAGTGCAGTATGAATGGTTAAATATCCCAAGGAGAGTGTTAAAAAATAGATAAATTAGTAATCTTTCATGAAAAATGGGGTTTATTTGGACTTTCATTTGGAATTACTAAACATGAAAATGAAAATGTCCAGGTAATTACATCACTCACTGAGCTGTGGTTTTAATAAATGTCAAGAGTTGGCAGAGCCCTGCTCAGAGTTGGTGTCACAAACTCCCCTGGAAATGTGTCCATGGAGCAAACCAATGGTTTGGCTCCTAAATCAGAGTCCCTGAGATGTTTCTGTGTAGGAGAGCCATGATACTCCATGTTCCCTAAGGCACCCATCCATATCACAGCATGCAAAGAAAAGCAGGTTGAGGCCTGAGCATTCCATTTTGCTTTACTGGGAAGATAAAGCCCAGCTCTGATATTTGGAGCTTGATGCTGGCTCTGCTTCCAGTTCTCTGCTTCCCTGGTGCTGCTGGATTTAGGAGCTGGGTGATGGTTTCAGATTGGAAACATGGAGCAGGGGAGGGTTGTTGGAGAGAGAGGTCTTGGTGCTCTGATCCCTCACTCACGGCTGGCTGCAAAAGTAAATAAATGCAGAAATCTCTCAAAATGTGCGAACATCTGAGTGAAAATAATGAAATTCTCTCTTGAATGTGGTAGAAAGGAGCATCGCTTTTGTGTTACTAAATATTTTGTGTTTTCAAAATGCCAAAACCCACGTGATTATGGGCATCACATGTCCCCAGCTGCCACATCCACATAGCCCTAAACCCCCCCAGGGATGGGGATTCCACCACTGCCCTGGGCAGCTGTGCCAGGAAGAAATTGTTCCCAATATCCAATTTAAACCTCCCCTGGCACAGCTTGAGGCTGTTCCCTCTCCTCCTGTCCCTGTTCCCTGGGAGCAGAGCCCAACCCCCCTGGCTGTCCCCTCCTGTCAGGAGTTGTGCAGAGCCACAGGGTCCCCCCAGAGCCTCCTTTTCTCCAGGCTGAGCCCCTTTCCCAGCTCCCTCAGCCCCTCCTGGTGCTCCAGCCCCTTCCCCAGCTCCATTCCCTTCTTTGGGAAACATCCAAAACCTTTGGGAAACATCAAACATCCAAACCTCCTTCTTCCATTGTCAAACAGCTTCACAGCTTCAACATAACTCTCAGCATTCAGCAAATTTTGGAGCAACAAACTGCACCTGGAGAAAGTGGCTCTGGAATGAAAATGTCCTCCTGTGCTAGGCTGCCCTTTGGCTTTTCCTTCTTTTCCACTCCCTTCTCCACCTCCATCTCCCTTTTCCCTTCTTGAAGCATTGGCACTGGTGAAGATGCAGCAAAATGGAAATTTTCAGAATCTTTAGCTCAGAAATCCACAGCCCTGAGGCCACACAGAAATCCTTGCTCAGCCTCAACGCAGAACCTCAGCAATCTGAGCTTCTCTGTTTCTTCCTCTCCCTTGTGAGGTGAAAATAATGAAAAGGCAAAAAGAAGCATCAAAATGTGAAGCATCAGGAAGACTCAGCTGAGCTGAGTCCAAGGGCTGATCCAGATGTTGTGTTTGGGGACTCCTGTGGAAATGATGTGCTCAGGGCTTTGCCAGATGCAGCCAACCTTCGCTGCCTCCAATTGTCCCAGGGGTCTCGTGTGGCACTAAAGATTTCACTGAATGTGCTCTGTGCTAAGTCACTGTTAATCTGTGCTCAAATCATGAAAAAAAAAAAGAAAAGAAAAGAGGAAAAGCCGTGTTGTTCACCAAGGGTTAGTGGGAAATTTCCCCTTTGATTTCCACAGGAGATCTTTAATTTCCAGTTTTGCACATCCCTTTCTTGGCCAGTTTTTGACACCTCTGCTGTGTAGGAAGGGGCCATCCCTTACTCTTCCAGCCCAAAACTCATCTGAGTTCATGGGTGATGCTGTGCACATCCCTCAGGGCACTGCCTAGGTTAAAATAGGCACCTACAAGTGGAATATTCACATGAATTAGCTAAACAAATCACCCTGCAAAAGGAGAGCACTGATTCACAGCAGAACCAGAAATACTGGAGTGGTGGATTTGAGACTGGCCAGGGCATGCCCAGATTTATCCCAAATCAGAATTTGTATTTAATGATATATCCCAGAGCAAGGAGGGACCACTGAAGCCTCTGAGCCCTCTGCTCTATGGAAACGATGAATTTACACACTGATTCTTTCCCTAAATCTTCAATTCTTTCCTTAACCAGAGCTGCCAGTGCTTTATCTCCACTTTGAGTCAGTTTTGGTTTTCATCCCAGCCTTCAGATCATTGTCTCCATGTTCTAAACTGTATTTTAGATAGATGAGATTGTTTGCTTCCCACTCCTTATTTTCTGCAGAGATGCTCTGAAACTTGCTGAAGGCTTGGATAGGAACAGGAGGGCACCTTTCTGTCCTACTTCAGCTCCTAAAAATACAGGAAAAAATTACAAATCCAATCACAGAAAGGGTTGTAAAGCACTGGAACTGGCTGCCCAGGGCAGTGGTGGAGTCACCTTCCATGGGAGAGTCCCAAAAATGTGTGGATGTGGCACTTGAGGATGTGGTTTATGGGTGCCCATGGTGCTGGGCCTCATTGATGATATTTTTCAGCCTTAAAGATTCTATAGTTCCATGGGATCAGTCATCTCCCCTGTCTTTGCAGTGGGAAAGAGAAGGAAAAAAACCCCCTGGACGACAATTCTGCTTTTCTGGAATAAGTATCAAAGATACATTGGATAAATCATCTTTTTTTTGCTGGTGCTGATCTCTCTCTGGGGGACAGGGAGGCTCAGAGGGTCTAATTTATAGTTTGATAAAGGGAAATGACTCCCACTCCAAACAACCTTTTCCATGTTTTAGGTTGCAGATCTGCAGTGATCCTCGTTGCTGTCTCTCCAACCATCCCAGGAATCAGTGGTGCTGCTTCTTTTTGGTTATCAGGGAGGTGTGTGGCTCTGGGAACAAGTTGTTCCAGCTGCTCAGAGATGCTCAGCGCCCTGCCTGGTGTATTTTACAGGAACTTGGTGCTTCAGGAACTCATCCTGGCCCCCCTTTGTGGCTTCCCGCTGCCAGAGGGCAGGGCTTGACTGGATTTTGGGAAGGAATTGTTCCTTGTGAGGGTGAGGAGGCCCTGGCACAGAGAAGCTGTGGCTGCCCCTGGATCCCTGGAAGTGTCCAAGGCCAGGCTGGACAGGGCTTGGATCAACCTGGAATAGTGGAAAGTGTTGGGGCTGGACTGAGATGAGGTTTAATGTCCCTTCCCACCCAGACCGTTCCATCATCCCGATTCTTTTCCAGGCACTGATGTTCTCAGGCAGAAGGGGGAGCCCACGCATTATTTTTTGTGAGTGATCCTCTCAAAGCAGTGACAAACCCATGAGAGCAGGCGGGATTTTGGAACGCTGAGAGCTCCTGCTTGGCTGGAGTTACAGCCACACACAGCCAGGGGAAGGCAGGGCCTGACTGCTCTTATCTCTTCCTTTGCCACAATGAGAAATCGAGGAAGATTTGAATTCTAAACAACTTTATCTTGTGTCATCACATCAGCTCGAATGCCAGAAAGCAGAATTTAATTAGGAACTTGTTGAACAAACAAAAATCCAGAGGTAAAACAGAGCCTTTAGAAACAGAGTAAGTCATTGCCGCGTGACATTTATTTTTTGCTAATTTACTTACACACCCACTGGGAAACCAAATAAGTCATCTGTACAGTGCTGCTGTGGTTATTTGTACAGAAGCAGTGTGTCAGATGCTTCCCAAGGATTCAGGGGAATGTTAAACCATTAAACAAGCTCTGGGCTTTTGTTGGGAACTCCTCTCTGGATGAGCAGCTGAATGAAAGCACTGGGGAGGCTTTTTCATCCCTGCCCAAACCCCCTTCAAATCTTTTCTCAGCACGAAAGCTTCCAGGCATGTCTTTAGTCACAGATCCTTCTCCAGCCCATGAACAACATTTTGATCCATGCCTGTGCATCCAGGGAAACCCCTGAGTTCATTTGAGCTCTGAGAGCTCCCACAGTTCATCCCCCTGGGATGGGTTTCTGGTTACTTGTCTCCAATGAAAGGTTTGATTGCTCTTTCTGAGGAGTTTGAAAGCAAGGAGGTTCTATTGACTTGTGGTTTTAACACCATCTCTGCTATTCTTTACACAATTACAGAGTCATTTAGGTTGGAAAAGACCTTCAAGACCATCAAGCTGTGACTGATCCCCTCCTTGTCACCTGCCCAGAGCTCTGAGTGCCACATCCAGCCCTTCCTCGGACACCTCCGGGGGTGGGGACTCCAAACATCCCTGGGCAGTTCCAATGCCTGACCGCCCTTTCCATGAAGAAATTGCTCCTGCAAACAAATTTTTCCTGACAAGAAATTCTTCCAGAGAGAAGGAATTAATGGCACTACCACTGTGCTGGTTCTATGTCAGAAATTTGGTTCCCAAAAAGAAATTTGAGACTGGGAAAATAATGTGCAGGTTTGGAGGGCTAAAGGAGTGTGAGGCTGTACCAGGACTTGGAGCTGAAAACCTCAGCTAAAGGCTGGTAGGAGATCCCTTAAAGCTAGAAGTGAAAATGTGGAGAACACAGAATATAATCAGCCCAAGAATAGAAATTGAATTCTAATGCTGAAGTATGTATTAACTTTTACTTGAAATTGCAGTAGAAGCTTGGCCAAGAAAAACATCCCATTAAACAGGAGGAGGTTTCAGCCTACATGGGGGAGAAGTCCTCCCCAGTGTTTGTGGCTGATGTAAAGATAAACTCAAAAAGGTAAACTGGCAATGGTGTTTCTGTTCAAATGATGAAAATCTGTCTGCACTGATGGAGATGATGTTCAGGAATTCAGAGAGATGGAAAGTACAAAAATACAAATGAAGAGCAGCCCTACATGGAATTATAGAAATAGCAAAAGAAAGACAAAAATTTTGAAAATAAAAAATGCCCCAAATATAAACTTACGATAGAAAACTTTAGTAGAGAGGAGCTCCACTAAACAGTCCTGAAAAAAAAAATTCCTATGGTGGTTTGATGGAAAGGAAAACAAATTTTCCCATAAGAATCAATGTTTAACAGAGCAATTGAAATGCACAGGGACATTATTCTGCAGCTTAAAATAATTCCCACCCAAACCCCACCCCTGAACAGAGGCACAAAGTGGTAAAGGTGATGTGATACTTAAACCACATAATATTGAATTACTTAAAATTGTACAGTTTTTGCAGTTGTACTCCAAACATCTGTCTTCATGGGTATTTTAATGGAAATAAATAATTCCCTCAGAAATAAATTGCCAGCAATTGCCAAAATAATTTGGTGGCAGGATGGTGAGGAACAGAAAAAAATCTGAGGACAGCAGTCAGGAGAGCAGGGTATCAAATGATTGTCAGGGAATCTGCAAAACACTGGGAAGGGAAGAGATGGAGAGAAGGGTATTCCTGTGCACTTCAAGAGAGAAATTGTAACAGAAAAAACACAGGAGGAAAGGTTTGTGTGAATAGCTAAATATATTTTAAGAAATCTGTAGACTGAAGGGGCATAAATTAATTTGCTTATGATGTTAATTCTGGATTAGAAACACAAATGCTAGGGATTCCCATAAAATTAAAATGTTTACTCTGAGGGGACTGCATGGTTTAAAGCCTTTTCAGCCTCAGAATAATGCAGATATGGTGTTAAAATAGACATAAAAAGGGCAGGACCCCTAGGGAAGTTGCTCCTCAGCCATTGAGGAATTCTTTATATCCCAAAAATGGATATCCTGGAGGAGACTGGAGGAGTCCATCCAGCCCAGAATTCTGTCTCCAAGAGTGGGGGTAGGGAATAGCAGAGGTGCATGGATCTGATCCTGCTTCCCAGCCTGGAAATGTGATTCCCATGTACAAACTCCAGTGGGCTGGGAAAGAGAGAGACACCTTCTGCATGGGGGGAAAAAGGAGGAGGATTTTCAGTGCTCAAGCAAAACTGGAAAAACCCAAGCTGGGAAGGCCTTGGAGAAGCAGGCAACATCCATGGCTGAGCATTTCCCTGGGCATGGAGACATCCCTGTTTTAAGCTGTTCAGGCTGTATGGAAAGCTTTCCCTGCCTGTGTCCTTGCAGGTTACAGCAGCAGAGCTCTCTAGGGATAACTTTAGGAAACTCAGATTTGTATTGGCAAAGCTGTAATCTAGCCCAGCAAAGCTGTATAGACTGGGAGTGATTTTTGAAGATTCTCTCTCCAAATAAGCTCATTTTTCCAGGTGCTGCTCTGTACTGGAGCTGCCAGCTGAGCTTCCCAGCCATGACTCTCCAGCAGGGACTGCATTTCCCTGGGATGTCCCAGGACCGTTTTTTGTGGCTGACCTTGGATTGCACCCTCATGACATGTGGGTCCCAGAGCTGGTGAGTTTGGGACCAGTTGGCTTTGGACTGCTGAGGTGGGAGCACCATCCCTGGAAGTGTTCCAAGGGTGTGGATGTGGCACTTGGGGACGTGGTTTAGTGGTGAACAGGGCAGGGCTGGGGGAATAATTTGACTTGATGATCTTGGAGGGCTTTTCCAACCTTAATGACTCTGTGAGTCCATTGTTCAGATTGCAAGGCAAGATGTATTCTATCACCATCTGTATGGCAGTTGTCTTTTGTCAAGCGGGAAGCTTGCCTTATCTCTTCCACACCCACTCCTCCCTCGGGAGGGGACATCTGCTGATAACAGCTATTGAATGTCACTGCATGGCTGATAAGAACTACAGCATCCCATTGGGAGATGTGAGCCCAGAGGGAGGAGCCAAGCATTCCTACACGGATATAATCTGGAGATCCTGGAATACCAGCACAGCTTCTGCACTGGATTCCCCAGAGAAACAGCAGCTGCCTCTTCTTCCAGGGGATCTTCAGAGGAAGGCTACACCCTTTTCTACAGGATCCCTGCTCCAGCAGAACCACACCTGACACTGCAGGGCTGCTGCCACATTTCCAATGGGACTGCTACCAACACCCTGACCAACAGGGTTTAGGTTGTGTTCTGACTCTGTCAGTGTTGTTTTAATTTACTGCATTGCTTATTTTTTCTTTTTATTTTTCTTCCCTATTACGAACTGTTATTTCCTGCTCCTGTATTTTTGCCTGAGAGCCCCTTAATTTAAATTTAAAGCAATTCGGAGGGGTGGGGAGGGTTTACAGTCTCCATTTCAAGGGAGGATCCTGCCTTCCTTAGTAGACACCTGTCTTTCCAAACTGAGACATCCATCATGAGTGTCAGGAAACTTTTGGGAAAGAGGTCTCAGATGCTCTGGGGGAATTCCACATGTGGCCCCACAGACATCAGCAGCAGTGGCCCTTCCATTCTCCTGCTCTCCCTCTCCAGTGCTGAGGAGCTGCTAAGCAGCCTCCATCCATCCATGCAGCAACCAGCAGCACCAGGACACCATGGTGTGGGTACCATTTTGTCCTGATTCCACCTGGGGAAACCCCACCCTTCCCCTCCCAGCCAACAGCAACCTCAGCTTTGCAGCAGCAAACAGCTGGGAGATGGATACAGCTGGCCATTCCAGGAAGATTCTCTGCTTTGGCTCACAGGGAGGCAGTAGGAGGATTTCCATCAGCAGGAGCAAAATGGGACATTTGTAGGTCCAGCCCTGGTCCCCAGGTGTGTGATCACAGAGCCATGGAATGGTTGGGTTGGAAGGAACCTTTAAAGCTCATCTAGTCCATCCCCTGCAGTGGGCAGGGACATCTTCAAGTAGATCAGATTGCTCAAAGTCCCATCCGACCTGACCTTGAAATGTTTATGGGGATGGGGATCTACTGCCTTTCTGGGAAACCTCTATCAGTGCCTCACACCCTCATGATAAAAAAATTCTTCCTTATATCTGGTCTAAATCACCTGGTTTTTACTTTAAAACCACCACCCCTTGTCCTGTAGCAACAAATCCTGATAAAAAGTTTGTCCCCTTTATCTTTATAAGCCATAGGAAGTGATGGGAAAGGTCAGGCAGGGACAGGGTGGGAGCTGGACCTTGCCTGGCTTCTCAAAAACCTTCCAGAGGCAGAGACACCTCAGGAGTGAGCAAAGTGTTGGATATGTCCATCCATTTTTTTAGGAAAAACATTTTCACCGAAAGAACAATAAAGTACTGGAATGTTCTGACTCCTTCTTCAACCACTGGGCTGGGAAAAGAGACTTTCTAATGGTCACTCTGAGCAGCAGAAGCCCTGAGAGGGAGCAGCAGCTGGTGTGATGTCATGGCTTGCCTGGTGTGATGTCATGGCTTGCCTCAGTTATCCCGGTTCTTCCCCAGGTGTCAACCACCTTTCCTTTCCCCCACCCTGACTCCTGCTGGGTACTTTCTATCAACCCAGAAATTCCAGAGGAGTGATTGGGCAGATTCAAAAGATGCTCTCCGTCCCTAGGGACCACTGGCCTATCCAGGTATCCCTTTCACCTGAGACCTGCCTGCCCTGTACCTGATTGGTGGTCCCTGGTTCCCCCTGCTCCCCCGCTCCCCCGGGTTAAAAGGGCGAGCACACCATGTGGTTGGGAGTTCTGTTGGAGCTGTTGCTGGATTCAGAGGTCTAAGGGCCAGGAATAAAGCTCTGGATAAAACCCTCCAGCAGAACCAACTCCTTTCCTTCACCTCGCCTTAAAGCTTCTCTGCTGTCTCGGTTTGGAAAGACAGGAGTGTACTAAGGAAGGCAGGAGCCTCCCTTGAAATGGAGAATGGAGACCCTCCAAACCCCTCTGAATTGCTATAAATTTTAAATTAAGGGGCTCTCAGGCAAAAATATGGGAGCAGGAAATAACAGTTCTTTAATAGGGAAGAAAATAAAAAGATAAAAATAGCAATGCAGTAAACTAGAACAACACTGCCAGAGTCAGAGCACACACTGACACTCTGTTGGTCAGGGTGTTGGTAGCAGTCCTATTGGAAATGTGGCTGCAGCCCTCCTGGAGTGTCAGGTGTGGATTTGCTGGAGCAGGGATCCTGTAGAAAAGGGGGTAGGCTTCCTCTGAAAATCAAGAAGAGGCAGCTGCCGTTTCTCTGGGGAATCCAGTGGAAAAGCCATGCAGTTATTCCAGGATATCTAGATTATATCCAGGTAGGAATGCTTGGCTCCTCCCTCTGGGCTCACATCTCCCAATGGGATGCTGTAGTTCTTATCAGTCATGCAGTGACTGATATCAGCAGATGTTATCAGCAGATGTCCCTCCCGAGGGAGGAGTGATTGTGATCACTCAGAGAGAGAGATAAGGCAAGCTTCCCGCTTGACTAAAGACAACTGCCCTACAGATGGTGACAGAATACATCTTGCATTGCAATCTGGAACATCCACCAAGGTAAACCTGAGCTCCTGCATGCCTGGGCTTGTCTCCATGCACCTGCATGCTGCAGCTGCAGCACCCAGCTAGCCAAAGGTGCCTCTGAGGTGAAACCACTACAGCTGCCACCTTTGGTCAAGCAGCAAGGGCCAGAGAAGCCCAGGCACATCCCGCCGGCTATATTGGTAATAATTCCAATGAGCACCCACAGCGCATCCCCCGCTGATGCCTTGTGGGGTTTGGCCTCTCTGATGCCATTCCTGCTGATCCTCCATCGAGATGAGCTCTTTGCTGAAATAAACAGGGCAGGAGATATTTCTCCTTTTTTATGCCTCCTTTTTTATGCCTTTGTAAAAAATTAGCGCGGGTGGGAAGAACCGATCACACCACCGCTGCTCCCAGGAGAGGCACGGAGGAGGAGCAAGAGTGCAGCTTTGTCCGCTGGTCTGTGGGCAGAGCTGGGGGTTCTGTCCTCAGGAGGGCATCCGGAAATTCCCCGTTTTTGCTTTGACACTCAAGGTCTTCTGTCTAGCTGACATCTTTAGGTTAGGGTGAGGGGTAAAAAGAGTCTTAGTGGATACTGAATTCCGGTCCTCACATCTAGACATCACCTCAATCTGTCAATTTTGTGTTGGTTTGTTGTTTTTAGGGGTTTTTTGCTAGGTTTGGTGAGGGGCTTCTTCCTTTGCATGCTGGCTCCGATGTCATTTGCATGCCAACTCTGATGTCCCCTCCTCGTCACCATCCAGGTGCCATCCTCCGGGAAGAAGCAGGGTGCCACTCGACAAAAGGGGGAATTCTTAACCATCAACAACAGGTAGCTAACGAAAACAACAGGTGATTACAACCACAAACAGTTAGAACTCCACCCTGGCAGCTGCTGGCCCAACATGTGAACTCTGCAACTTTTTAAAAAAAATGGGCAGCTTTTCTACTCTTAACATTTTCCATGCCACATTTGCCATCCCCATCCCCAGGGAGGGGTGGGAATGTGAAGAGCCTCATCAGGTCAAGGGCTCTTCTTCCTGGTGGTTTTGCCTTGCCAACAGTTTGGATTTATCCAGACCAGACATGCCAGGGGAGAAGCTGGCTTTATTTGAAATCTCATTACAGCCCCTCTGCATTTCATCATCCTGCAGACGCTCTCTGCTGCAGCGTCACTCCAGCAGGAATTGCAGGGGAAGCCTCCACGCCTGGTGGGAAGGGAAAAGTGCTGCAGGACTCCCAACATCTCCTCTTCTCCATCCCTGTTGGAGCTCAGCCTGCAGGAATGACCCTGCAGCCCTTCCTGGGGTTAAACCACCAAACCTGGCACAGCAGTGGGGGTTTCTGGCCAGCTGGGGGATGTTGTGCAGGGGTTGGGAAGATGGGGGTGCAGGGGAGCATTTCCTCCAGCTTAGGGACCACCAGAGCAGCACATCTGAGTCTCCCCAGGGGGAATATCCAGAGGTGTGTGAGGCACTGCTCATCCGAGAGCCGAGGATCCAGGCCTGTGGAAGCAGGAATGGCTTTGGAAACCCAGGGTGATTATTTCAATGTAAACATCACTAAATCTGCTGGTGGTGGTGTTAATAAAACCCATCCAGACTGAATGGAGCAATCAGTCTTGATATCTGTCCCCAAAACTCTTCTCCCAACAAGCAGCACCTGCCAAGAATGATTTCTGACTGATGAAAACTCAGCTTGTCGCTGTCTTTTATGATCATGGATCTTCCCTGGGTTATCTTGGTTCCAATCTCAGTCTCAGGGTTGTTCCTTTGGCTAATTAAAGGACAACCATTTGTTAATTACTGACCAAAATTTTCAGTGCTCATTGAGATATTTTGCATTTTGCTCAGGTTGACTATTAAAGTAAACTGGAGCCACGGGGATTTGGAGCTCAGAAACTCCCTCTGCTCTGGGGCTGATCCCTCAGGGTGTTTGGGGTGTGATACAAAACACGAGTACAAAACACTCACATTAAATATGGGAACCTCTATTTTAACACTGAAATGTGGCAACAGCAGCACATTTGCCACCTTCCAGCTCAGTTATTTCCCTACATCACAGCCAGGGATTTATAGGAGGCAGATCTGGGCAGTAATTAGGATAATTCAAACTGGGATCTCCACTGGATTTCAACTTTAGGCTGGGATTTCCAAGCAGTGCTACAAGGGAGGAGGAGATCCCTGTCCCAAGGGATGTGTCACTGCTCAGATGGAGCAGAAGATGCCAGTTCAAAGTGACAACCCCAACCCCCTTGTCCCTCTTGAAGGTCACTGGGGACATAATGGGTATAGAGAACAGCTCCTTTTATGCCATGTGAGATATTTATACATCTAAAGCCTGCTGGTCACTGGGAAGCTGCCCAAGACTTTAATGGTTTAATTGCTGTTTCCTGTACGTTCCCCTCTCTGTTGTTCATCACAGATGACAATTGTGGTTTCATGTCCATGGGGCTGGGCTGGGTCTCCCTGGGAATCTCATCTCCTTGTGCAATTACTGCTCCTGGATATCTCTGGGTATGTCCTTGAAGTCTCCCCCCAATTTAAATCATCAATAAAAACCTTATTTCCAAGTGGGAACTCCTACAGGATGATGTTGGTCCCTTTTTTCACCCTGAGGTATAAAGGAGGGATGGAGCAGAGATCTGGACATCCTTGAAATAACCCATAAAACTACTGGGGTGAGACCAGGATGGACAGGATGCACAACAAAAAACGGGGGTGAAATAGAAAACAAGCACATTTTGGGTACTCTGGGACTGTCTGGTGGTGCCACAGAGCTGCATTAGTGCAAAACAGGGCACAATTAGATCTTCTCAGCCTTGCAGATAAATACACCATTTGCTCCACCCTGATATTGATCCTGAAATAAAACCATGCTGCCCTCCACTCCCACTGCCATTATCTCCAACCCCAAACTCCCAGAAAACCCAGCAAGAAACCCCCGGATCACAAAATTGCTTCCAATTTCTTGATTGTATTTTTAGTTCTCTTTCTAATGTACTTTGGGTTTGCCTTCTATTCTTTTTTTTTTTTTAGCTGCTTGAGTAAACTCAGCTCATCCCTCAAAGCTTTTGGACACTGAGGTTTTTAAGAACTGAGTTTTGCCTTTGGGGGCAGGGGCTTTAGGGAATACAACATATATATATGTATGGATATGTATTCCTACAGATATTTATGCCTTCATAAAATGGTAAAATTAAACAAGCTGGTGAGAAGAATCTCTTTGAGAGGGTGACAAATCACCTACACCCAATGCAGCAGGGACTGAGGTGAGAGGGCAAAGGCTGGCTGGGCTCATTTGAGCTGATCCCTTGTGGGTTTCACACATGAACCCCCTTTCCATGTCTGGAAACATTGGGATACTCCCTGAATTTGGGCTGGGCTGCAGCCAAGGACTGGATGCTTGCTTTAAATCACAGAGGTTTTCTCTGCCGTGCTTTAAAAGCTGATCCTGGGCTCAAGTCCTGCCAGGATGAGTTTTATCAGTGATAGGAGGAAGAAACTGACAAAAATGGTTATAAATCTTTCAGGACATTAAAAAAAATTTAAAAAGGAGGTCTCTTCTCCCCTGGGCATTTTAACAAAGGGGATTGCTCTGAGATTGAGTCTGTGCCCCTCACATGACTGTGGTTATTTCACCTCCTGGCACTTTCTCCTCCAAAGCTGCCACTCAGGAAATCTGCTGGAAAAAGCTGCTGGGAATTGTGTTTGTGTGTGGGGCTGGTGCCACCTCTGCCATGGCCACTGCTGACCCTGCTCCACAGGCTGCTCTCTGGGGAAAGGTCAAGGCATCAGGAGCAGGTAATCCCAGCCCAGGGAGCTGCTCCCCTGCCATGGCATCACAGGAAGGATCTGAGCCTTCATATTTAATGCATGAGGAGCACTGGGATGATCTTTTTATAGTTGGTGCTCTCAGACTTTGTTTTATTTTAATTATTGGGTAATAAGGGGTTTGAAATTTGGGGTTGGGCCCCCGGGTTGGCAGGAGAGGTCTGTAGGATCAAAATCTGGAGTTGGAGCTTTGCTGGAGCCAATTCCTTATCCTGAGGACTGGGGACCACTGGGGACCCCATGGACCACAGAATCACAGAACGGTTTGGGGTGGAAGGGACCTTTAAAGGTCACCTAGTCGAGCCCCCTGCAAGGAGTTGGGACATCTTCAGCCAGAGAATGGCTCCTGGTCTGGAATATGCTGGAGCCAGGCAGGGAATGATGATGGAATGATGATGGAATGGTGGATTCAAGCTCCTTTTTCACCTGAGTGCACCTCCAGCTTCTCCTTCCCTGAAACTAAAGAAAGTATTTTGGATTGAACTCAGATTTTGAGCTGTTAGGTTTAGTTGCAGAAGAATGGGAATCTGGGGGTCTGGAGTGTACACTCTGGTTTGCCAGTGAGGTGCTGGCTGGGAAGTTTTCCCTCTGTTAAATCCATGCAGAATCCTCCTTTCCTCCTTGTACCTTGCTGGATTTGGGCCACCAGCTCAGAGATCTACTTGTACCGTCCTTCAGTGGGTTAAAAACTGTCAGCTTTCCCTCTCCAGACACTGTATTGCCCTTTCTTCTCTGCTGATTTTGGCCTTGCTAATTTTAAAGGGAAATCCTTGAATCCCATACAATGCTCCTGAATTTTAACCCCTGGCCCACGGATGGTTGCAAGGCAGCTCTTATGATGCAGAGATTTTTCACACCACACAAATGAGGCAAGAAAGAAAGAGATGGGAACTGGGAGTTATTTTTAAGGGCATTTCAGGTGTCACCTCTCTTCTCCATTGGCTGCCAGTGAAGGAAGTGGCACACAAAGAGCCTTTGGGATTTTAATTGTTATTTTCAGGTTAGCTGGACTGATGGACTGATGTTAGGGTGGAACAAGACCTTTGGATCTCACTTGGCCCAGCCCCAGCTGGTCCTTAGCTGTTATTTTAAAGCAATTTAGTGGGTTTTTTTTTTCCAAGAATGATGGAAAATACTGGGCTCTAACCCAGCCCCTTATCCTAAGACAGGATCAAGTATTTTCTCCTGTCATTCCTGTTACACATTTCTCTGACTTGGATCTCAAGGAGATCTCAAGGAGTCACCCGGGAGCAGGGACTCCATCCTGGTTGCGGGTAATCCATCTCACACTAAACTAATCTCACAAGGAGGATCTCCCCTGATAGCAAGAAAAACTCCCAGTATCAACAGAATCAAACAATATTTATTGTATTGATTCTATCAGTCACTGACCCTGTTTTTTTCTGGGCTGTTGGGATCATTAACTCTGGGCTAATGAGGGCAGCGTTAAGAGGATGCGGCACTGGGGAATGATAAGGAGAGAGGATGGAGAGGTAAATCCAGGTCCCTCCTAGGTCTAGAGTTAATCACTGCTGTAGGGCCCTTTCCCACTGTGAATCACATCCCATCACATCATCCCATGTGAACCAACCCCAGGCATTTCCCTCCCTCCCAGGAAATTCTGACCAGAGAAATTCCTCGTGCAGCAGAGTGGTGAGGGAAAGGAGGAGAAAATGCGATATAATGGGCCACAATATGGTGCTACCTATAAATATTTTACCAGGAAAGGTATGCAACTGGTATTTTGAACAAATCCCCAGCCACAGTTTTAATAAAGTGCCTTTAGCTGCCACTCTGCCGTGTTTAAATCTAATTCCAGTTGTCAGTCAAATCGCTGTGTGTTATTAACCTATGGGCATAATTGCCTATTCCAAGTCTGCAGCTCTAAGAGGCTTTATGTATGATTGTAATAAATGAAATAACTTCTATGATTCCAGCTCCTGGCTGAACACATTGACATTGGAAATTACACATGCACACGCATCACTTTTGTCTCTCCCTGGATGAGAGCTTCTGTGGCTGTGGAGGAAGGCCTGGGTGAGCAGGGAAATGACTGAGCTTTGCATTAGCTCATCCCTACAGCTGGTGCCACATGGAAACACTTGGTCTGAAAAGGCAAAATCTCCATAAAAATAAGTGAATGCTCACAGAATTGCCACCGTGTGCATCAACGGCAGAGAAATCCTTGTGCGCTGCTGTGGTTTAAGGGATTTCTAGCAGATTTTAGTCCCTAACCTCTTCCCTCTTCCCCACCACATCGTATTTTGTGCCTGTAGGAGGAATTTATGCTGCAGGAGACATTGGCTTGTTGGTTTATTTTTCAGTGCTCACCACTGGGGCAAGGGGAACATGACATTCAAAAGGCAGAGGCAGCATTTTCCAGCCTTTTTGTGCTGCCAGAAAAACACAGCAGAAGTGAAGGGTTGCTGACCACTAAATGGTATAGGTGCTGTGAGTAACAGGTCCCTAAAAGTATCATCTCAGCTTCTCTGGTTATGGCCCTCCAAGCAGTAATTGATTGTTCAGTATGGAGAAATGAAGGCACTTGAAAGACTTAGAATCCCTTCCAGTGGCTAAAGGGATCCAAGAGAGGGACTTGGGACAAGGGATGGAGGGACAGGACGCAGGGAATGACTTCCACTGCCAGAGGGCAGGGATGGATGGGATATTGGGAAGGAATTCCTCCCTGTGAGGGTGGGGAGGCCCTGGCACAGGGTGCCCAGAGAAGCTGGGGCTGCCTCTGGATCCCTGGAATTGTCCAAGGCCAGGCTGGACGGGGCTTGGAGCAATCTGGGATAGTGG